>NC_041386.1:323656958-323685112 GCF_002162155.2 Triticum dicoccoides
TCATCGTGTCTATCAGTTCTCCCGCGACTGCCTTGTCCTGCTTCTTCTCCTTCCCGGCGGTGCACATGTATGTTGAAGGAAATATGCCCTAGGGGCAATAATAAAGTTATTATTTATTTCCTTATTTCATGATAAATGTTTATTATTCATGCTAGAATTGTATTAACCGAAAACACAATACATGTGTGAATACATAGACAAACATAATGTCACTAGTATGCCTCTACTTGACTAGCTCATTGATCAAAGATGGTTAAGTTTCCAAACCATAGACATGAGTTGTTATTTGATCAATGGGATCACATCATTAGGAGAATGATGTGATTGACTTGATCCATTCTGTTAGCTTAGCACTTGATCATTTTTGTTTACTGTTATTGCTTTCTTCATGACTTATACATGTTCTTATGACTATGAGATTATGCAACTCCCGAATACCGGAGGAACACTTTGTGTGCTACCAAACATCACAACGTAACTGAGTGATTATAAAGGTGCTCTACAGGTGTCTCCGATGGTACTTGTTGAGTTGGCATAGATCAAGATTAGGATTTGTCACTTCAATTGTCGGAGAGGTATCTCTGGGCCCTCTCGGTAATGCACATCACTATAAGCCTTGCAAGCAATGCAACTAATGAGTTAGTTGCGAGATGGTGCATTACGAAACGAGTAAAGAGACTTGTCGGTAACGAGATTGAACTAGGTATTGGGATACCTACGATCGAATCTCGGGCAAGTAACATATCGATGACAAAGAGAACAACATATAGTGTTATGCGGTTTGACCGATAAAGATCTTCATAGAATATGTAGGAACCAATATGAGCATCCAGGTTCCGCTATTGGTTATTGACCGGAGACATGTCTCGGTCATGTCTACATAGTTCTCGAACCTGTAGGGTCCGCATGCTTAAAGTTCTGTGACGATCGGTTTTATGAGTTTATATGTTTTGATGTACCGAAGGTAGTTCGGAGTCCCGGATATGATCATGGACATGACGAGGAGTCTTGAAATGGTCGAGACATGAAGATTGATATATTGAAAGCCTACATTGGACATCGGAAGAGTTCCGGGTAAAATCAAGATTTTACCGAAGTACCAGAGGGGTTACCGGAACCCCCAGGGGCTAATGGGCCTTGTTGGGCCATAAGGGAAAGAGAGAGGGGCCGGCCTAGGGCAGGCAGCGCGCCTCCTCCCCTCTGTCCGAATTGGACTAGGAGAGGGGGCGGCGCCCCCCTTTCCTCCTCTTTCTCTCCTTCCTTTCCCCCTCCTAGTAGGAGTAGGAAAGAGGGGAATCCTACTCCTACTAGGAGGAGGATTCCTCCTCCTGGCGCACCAACGAGGGTCGGCCAGCCTCCCCCTTGCTTCTTTATATACAGGGGCAGGGGGGCACCTCTAGACACACAAGTTGATCACAAAGATCTCTCCCAGCCGTGTGCGGTGCCCCCTCCACCATAATCCACCTCGGTCATACTGTAGCGGTGCTTAGGCGAAGCCCTGTCACAGTAGCTTCATCAACATCGTCATCACACCGTCGTGCTAACAAAACTCTTCCCCGAGCTCTACTGGATCGTGAGTTCGTTGGACGTCACCGAGCTAAACGTGTGCTGAACGCGGAGGTGCCGTACATTCGGTACTGAGGATCGGTCGATCGTGAAGACGTACGACTACATCAACCGTGTTTTCATAACGCTTCCGCTTAACGGTCTACGAGGGTACGTGGACAACACTCCCCCCTCTTGTTGCTATGCATCACCATGATCCTGCGTGTGCGTATGATTTTTTTTGAAATTACTACGTTCCCCAACAGTGACATCCGAGCCAGGTTTTATGCGTAGATGTTATATGCACGAGTAGAGCACAAGTGAGTTGTGGATGATACAAGTCATACTGCTTACCAGCATGTCATACTTTGGTTCGGCGGTATTGTTAGATGAAGCGGCCCGGACCGACATTACGTGTACGCTTACTCAAGACTGGTTCTACCGACGTGCTTTGCACATAGGTGGCTGGCGGGTGTCAGTTTCTCCAACTTTAGTTGAACCGAGTGTGGCTACGCCCGATCCTTGTGAAGGTTAAAATAGCACTAACTTGACGAACTATCATTGTGGTTTTGATGCGTAGGTAAGAACAGTTCTTGCTTAGCCCATAACAGCCACGTAAAATTTGCAACAACAAAGAAGAGGACGTCTAACTTGTTTTTGCAGGGCATGTTGTGATGTGATATGGTCAAGACATGATGCTATTTTTGTTGTATGAGATGATCATGTTTTGTAACTGAGTTATCGGCAACTGGCAGGAGCCATATGATTGTCGCTTTACTGTATGCAATGCAATCGCCCTGTAATTGCTTTACTTTATCACTAAGCGGTAGCGATAGTCGTAGAAGCAATAGTTGGCAAGACGACAACAATGCTACGATGGGGATCAAGGTGTCGTGCCGGTGACGGTGGTGATCATGACGGTGCTTCGGAGATGGAGATCACAAGCACAAGATGATGATGGCCATATCATATCACTTATATTGATTGCATGCGATGTTTATCCTTTATGCATCTTATTCTGCTTTGTTTGACGGTAGCATTATAAGATGATCTCTCACTAAATTTCAATGTAAAAGTGTTCTCCCTGAGTATGCACCGTTGTCAAAGTTCGTCGTTGTAACACCCCAGATATGATTTACCCAATATGTATTCCAACTTTTGCCATTTCCGGCCTTAAGTTATTTTATTTTCTCGGGTTCGGGTTTTTGTCTCCGTGTGTGGTTATCGTTGTCATGCATCTCATATCATGTCTTCATGTGCATTGCATTTGCATACGTGTTCATCTCATGCATTCGAGCATTTTCCCCGTTGTCCGTTATGCATTCCGGCGCTCCGTTCTCCTTCGGTGGTCATTTCTACCTTTCTTTCGGTGTGGGGATTAAACATTTCTGGATTGGACCGAGACTTGCCAAGCGGCCTTGGTTTACTACCGGTAGACCGCCTGTCAAGTTTCGTATCATTTGGACTTCGTCTGATACTCCAACGGTTAACCGAGGGACCGAAAAGGCCTAGTGTTTGTTGCAGCCCAACACCCTTCCAATTTGGCCCAAAACCCACCAAAACCCTCTCCATCATCTAGAGCATTTGATCACGATCGCGTGGCTGAAAACCGCACCTCATTTGGACTCTCCTAGCTCCCTCTACCTATAAATATAGCCTCCTCCCCGAAAATTTCGGATCAAGTCGACCCTAACCCTAGCTCCCCGCTCCTCTCCGCGCGCCGGACGTGTCCGCCGGCACCGAACAACGTCCACCGCCGCCCGCGCCCTTTCAGCGACCGCCACATGTCCCTGTCCCGCCGCTCCACCGCGCGGCCCGGCGAGCCCGCGGGAGGCCCGCCCGAGCCACCCACCGGGCCAGTGGCGCCGCCCCGCGCCGCCTCGTCCCTTCGCCGCCCGGCCGCCGCCTTCCCGCGCCCGACGCCCCTCCTCTCGCCGGCGGGAGCCAACTCCGGCGAGCTTCCTCGTCGCCGCGCCACCGCGGCCGTCTTCGACGCCGACGCCGCCCCGCCGCCTAGCTCCTCCGCCGCCGCCCGGGCCGAGCCGCCCCGGCCTTCTTCCCGAACTCCGGCCGGTCCAAGTCCGGCGAGCTCCGTGTTCTCCGGTAAGACCTCGGGAAATGTGCCCCGGATCTGGATCTGAGATCCAAAACGACGGTTGACTTTCTCCCTAACCCTAGTTCATATGCCCTTGTTCATCGTGCCGTAACTCCTCATCCGTAGCTCCATTTTGGGTATATAGCATATCAAAATGTTCGCCTCAGAGAGTACATCATTTCATCTTATTGCATCATTTTCATTTGAGTTCATCTTGATGCCCGAAATGCTGTTAGAAGAGTGCTAGTTGAGATAATTGTCAGATCTGCTGCTCCATTTAGATATTTGTCATTTTTGGCATGATTATTGTGTGCATGATATGCCCCTGAGCTCTACATATGTTTTGTTAAGGGTTTTGCCATCTTTCTAGAGGTGCAACCCGTGTATTTTTGTGATGTGTGTGGTGACTAGCACAAGCTTGCAAAGTGAGGCACTTGGTAATGCTGATTTCAGGAACTTAGCATTTCCACTAAGTCCTTGATCTGTTTATCTCATATGGCCATATGTTCATGTTGTTTCCTAGTGATCCGTGCCCCTTTTGAGGATGATAAGTAAGGATGTTTTGTTAATCTTGTGGTGCTCTATCCATCCATGTCCTTGTTTGCAATTATGGAGCACCCTAGCTTGAGTCAATCAAGCTCTACTTTTGTCATTTCGTGAATCTGGGCAGATTGTCTACTTGTTAGCGATTTTGCCGATGATGTTGTAGTTGATCCGTGCATGCTATGTTATTGTTCTTGCCATGTCTAACTTGTATTTTGTGTATTCTTGATGGGTGTATGCTTAGTTTGCCATGACTTGCTCTGTAGTGAGTGCATCGAGCTCGTAAACATGCCTACTTGATATCTGTTTCAGCATGCTCCAGTTTTCACTAAGTCTGTGATCTGATTATGTTTTTGCCATGTTCACATGCTTGCAAATATATTTTCTGATCCCTTTTGGCTCAAGGTCACTAAGGGACTTTTGTTAAGCTTTTTGAGTAGCTCCAGGCCATGCTTTACTTTGCCATGTTCAGGTCCTGTAGCATATAGTTTTCATGCTCCGAAGAGTGCTATCTGATCTGAAATTCCAGACAAGTGTTAATTTCACCAAGTCCGAGATCTGTTTGTCAAATGCATTTTTGCCATGCTTGTTTGAACCTGTTAATGGATGAATTGGCCGTAGCTCAGTGCTAGACTTTTGTTAAGCATCATGAATGGATCCCTGCCATGTATTTTGATGCCATGTTTGAGTGCTGTAGCATGTTCATCTCATTGCATTTAGATGGCTACTTGCTGTAAATCGCAGAACGTGGTCATATTTGAATCGCTTGCCATTTCCAAACCATAACTCCGATTCCGGCGTTCTTTATATTGTTTTCAAGCGATTTCATCTCATTTTTCCAGTGGCACACTTGGATTTCCATGTTGAGGCCAGGTTCATGCATTCCTTGTCACATCTTGCATATGCATCCCGCATCGCATCCCATCTTTGCATCATATTGTTTGAGCCTTGCACGTGGTTGATTGTGTCCTTGTTGCTTGTTTGTCTTGTTTGGGTAGAGCCGGGAGACGAGTTCGCTAACGAGGAGCCCGTTGAGTTTGCTTTCGAGGATCCAGTCAACTCTGACAACTTTGCAGGCAAGATGATCGTACCCTCGAAATCACTACTATCTTTGCTTTGCTAGATGCTCGCTCTTTTGCTATGCCAATGCTACGATGCCTACCACTTGCTTTCAAGCCTCCCAAATTGTCATGTCAAACCTCTAACCCACCATATCCTAGCAAACCGTTGATTGGCTATGTTACCGCTTTGCTCAGCCCCTCTTATAGCGTTGCTAGTTGCAGGTGAAGATTGGAGACCGTTCCTTGTTGGAACATTATTTACTTGTTGGGATATCATTATATTGCCATGTTATCTTAATGCATCTATATACTTGGTAAAGTGTGGAAGGCTCGGCCTCTCGCCTAGTGTTTTGTTCCACTCTTGCCGCCCTAGTTTCCGTCACATCGGTGTTATGTTCCCGGATTTTGCGTTCCTTATGCGGTTGGGTTATAATGGGAACCCCTTGATAGTTCGCCTTGATTAAAGCTTTTCCAGCAATGCCCAACCTTGGTTTTACTATTTGCCACCTAGCCTCTTTTTCCCTTGAGTTTCCGGAGCCCGAGGGTCATCTTATTTAAACCCCCCCGGGCCAGTGCTCCTCTGAGTTTTGGTCCGACCGAGTAGACTGCGGGGCCACCTCGGGGCAACTTGAGGGTTGGTTTTACTCGTAGGATGTCTCATCTGAGTGTGCCCTGAGAACGAGATATGTGCAGCTCCTATCGGGATTTGTCGGCACATTCGGGCGGTGTTGTTGGACTTGTTTTAACCTGTCGAAGTGTCTTGAAGAACCGAGATACCGAGTCTGATCGGAACGTCTCGGGAGGAGGTCTATTCCTTCGTTGACCGTGAGAGCTTGTCATGGGCTAAGTTGGGACTCCCCTACAGGGATTTGAACTTTCGAAAGCCGTGCCCGCGGTTATGGGCAGATGGGAATTTGTTAATGTCCGGTTGTAGATAACTTGAACCCTAACTTAATTAAAATGAATCAACTGAGTGTGTTACCGTGATGGTCTCTTATCAGCGGAGTCCGGGAAGTGAACACGGTGTTGGAGTAATGCTTGCGCAGGTTGCTCTCTAGTTTCTCGTTCGCGCTTTGCCTCCTCTTCTCGCTCTCTTTTGCGAACAGTTTAGCCACCATGTATGCTAGTCGCTTGCTGCAGCTCCACATATTTACCTTGCCTTACCTATAAGCTTAAATAGTCTTGATCGCGAGGGTGCGAGATTGCTGAGTCCCTGTGGCTCACAGATTACTATTAAACCAGATGCAGGGCCTGATGATTCCGCTCCAGGTGATGCGCTTGAGCTCAAGTGGGAGTTTGACGAGGACTCTCAACGATACTACATGTCTTTCCCCGATGATCAGTAGTGGTGCCCAGCTGGGGGTGATCCGGACCGTGTCGCATGTTGGGTTATCTTTTATTTTGGCGCCGTAGTCGGGCCATGAGTGTTTGGATGTTGTAATGTTACTTATGTACTTGATTGACGTGGCGAGTGTAAGCCAACCATGTATCTCCCCTTTTGTTATCTATATTACATGGGATGTTGTGATGATTGCCTAACTTGCGACATTGCTTTCAATGCGGTTATGCCTCTAAGTCGTGCCTCGACACGTGGGAGATATAGCCGCATCGAGGGCGTTACAAGTTGGTAATCAGAGCCTTCCCCGACCTTAGGAGCCCCATTGCTTGATCGTTTTAGCAGCCGAGTTGTGTCTAGAAAAATGTTTTGAGTCTTTCAGGAATTATATATCGGAGAGTTAGGAATTCTTTTTACTTCCCAGTCTCCTCATCGCTCTGGTAAGGCATCCTGACGTAGAGTTTTGACTCTTCTCTTCTCAAATTTCACTAAATTTTTTTTAGGATCACGCAGGTATCTTGGAATCGTTCCGATGGTTTTGTGACGAGAACATTGTCTTGGTGCCTCATGTCAGGCGTTTTGTGGAAGTGTCCCGGGGAGTTGAGCTCTGAGGTGTTGTCGTCATAATTTTATCGTTGCAGTTCTGGAATACCTGAGTTTAGTACGCCGACATCGAAAATCTCTTTAATGCAATTCGTTGGTGAGATAACCTCGACGCCACCCAGTATTGGGGCGGGAGTTCGGGAGTATCGCCATAACTTGTATAACGAATGCTTTTCGAAGGTTGAGGTAGATGGGTTCTGAAGTTTTTCTTGGTTATGTGTTGAAGGATGGATACAGCTGGATGTAGGATTTGCTAGAATTGGGTGAGATATTATGCTTCCCCTGTATCCCCAACACCTGATTGCATAACTGGAAAGGTTCGAGAGTTTCATAGGTGGGAATTCTCGTAGCTCTAGTTCTTCTTCCACGGATAATTGGTTTGAGATTGGGATTTCTTACCGAGTATTCGTTTTTGATCCGTACCTTGTTGATTTATTTCTCTACCTAAATTCTAAGTGGCTTCTCAATTTATGGATATGTGACCATTTCAAGAGGAATGCATTCGTTCATTTTGTTCGGATGTGAAGACTTTATGTTGCAATTTTCATTCCGTTGGATTCAGCTTCTTTTATCTGTCTATGTGCTAATGGTGGTCAACCTCTTCAGGATGGCTCCCGCTAAGAGCACCAATCAGAATCAGAATCAAGATCCGCCACCACCTCCACCTCCTCCGGAGGCATGGCAAGCTATGATGGCCGCAACCAATGCAAACATACAGTTGATCATGCAAATTCTTCAAGAGCGCAATCAAGGCAACCAAGGGAACCAAGGCAACAATTAGAATCACTTTGCTACACTCAACCAGTTCCTTGCTAACGGGCCAAAGACTTTCAGCAATTGTGTTAAGGCAACCGATGCTGACGATTGGCTTCTGGATCTGTGCAAGCATTTCGAGTGCAGTAACGTCAGGCCTGAGGACTTTGTCAAGTTCGCTTCCTTCCAACTCAAAATCAAGCTGCAGAATGGTTCCAGCAGTACAAGGATTCCAGAGGTGGTCGTGTGATTACCTGGGATGAATTCCATCAAGATTTCAGAGCTCACCATATCCCTCAGAGCGTGGTTGAAAGCAAGCGTGTGGAATTCCGTAACCTGAAGCAAGGCTCTTTGTCTGTCTATGACTACAATAAGTTGTTCTAGAAGCTCGCCCGCTTTGCTAAGCAGGACGTCCCTGATGAGAAGAGCATGATATACCAGTTCAGGGGTGGTCTCAGAGAAGAACTTCAGCTAGCTCTTGTTCTCTTTGAGCCCTTGAGGTACGATGAGTTCTACAACATGGCATTGAAGCAAGAGGCTGCTCAATTGAGGTGTGATGCTTCCAAGAAGCGAGTCAGAGACACTACTCTTTCTTCCTCTACTCAAGTGGCCAAGTAGCAGAAGTATTGGCTTCCTCCTCCTCCGTTCTGTCAGCCGTATCAGCAAAAGAGCAAAGATGGCAGTGGATCTTCCCACCCACCCAACCCTGGCTTTCAGAACAAGACTTTGTCTCAAGCTCCAAGATCGAGTGCTCCATATCACCGTCCGCTTTCAGAGGTCACGTGCAACAAGTGCCAACAGAAGGGTCACTATGCCAACAAGTGTTTCAACCAGAGGCGTCTTCCTCCTCCTCCTCCTGTGAGATCGGCAAGTACAGCTGTGGTCAAGCATAACCCCAAGCACGTCAAGGTCAACTTGATGAATGCAGCTCAGGTAGAGGACTCGTCAGATGTCATCATGGGTAACCTTCCTGTTAACGATGTTCCTGCAAAAGTACTTTTTGATACTGGTGCATCGCATTCTTTCTTGTCATGCCCTTTTGCATCGAAGCACAATGTTGATACTGAGATCATGCCCAAAGTCATGCAAGTTGTTTCTCCCGGCAAGCTTTTGACTTCTAGTTTGGTTGCTCCCGATATCTCTATCACGTTGGGCGATTACAAGTTTCTTTCTTCTCCGGTGGTTCTTGGTAACTCGGATATTGATCTTATTCTCGGGATGGATTGGCTTTCTAAGCACAAGGCACATTTTGACTGTGCAGCCAGGCAAATTCAATTGACTCATTCGTCTGAGGATGTAATTGTCTTTGCCGCTCGTGATGATACCATCCATCTATTTTCTCTCAATGAGAAGGGTGAACTGGATGCTATCTCGCAAATTCCAGTCGTTTGCGAATATCAAGACGTCTTTCCAGAAGAGCTTCCAGGAATGCCTCCGCACCGGCCAGTTGAATTCGTCATCGATCTTGAGTCTGGCACGGAACCAGTGTGCAAGCGTCCCTACAAGCTCGGACCTAAAGAGTTGAAGGAGCTGAAGAAGCAACTCGATATTCAAGAGCGTATGGGTGTCATCCGACCTAGTTCTTCTCCGTGGGGTTGTGGTATTCTTTTTGTGAAAAAGAAGGATGGAACGGACCGACTTTGTGTTGATTACCGTCCATTGAACAAGAAGACCATCAAGAACAAATACCCACTTCCCAACGTCAACGAGCTGTTTGAACAACTCAAAGGTGCCCAAGTATTCTCCAAGCTTGATCTCTGTATGGGTTATCATCAGATTCGAATTCGTGAACAAGATATTCCCAAGACGGCTTTCAGGACAAGTTATGGTTCGTATGAATACACTGTCATGTCTTTTGGCCTCGTCAGCGCTCCTCCGACGTTCTCTCGCATGATGAACTTCATCTTCAACGCCTACACCAATGACTTTGTTTTGGTCTATCTCAATGACATTCTAGTTTTCTCGAAGAACAAGGAAGATCATGCCAAGCACTTGCGTTTGGTACTCGATAAGCTCAGGGAACACCAGTTCTATGCCAAGTTCTCCAAGTGCGAATTTTGGCTCGATGAGGTTCTTTATCTTGGTCATATCATTTCTGCCAAGGGCATTGCAGTGAATCCTAAGAAGGTGTCTGCAATTGTGAATTGGGAACCTCCTCAGAACGTGAAGCAACTCCATAGCTTCCTCGGTCTTGCAAGCTACTGCCGAAGATTCGTTGAAAACTTTTCCAAGATCGCGAAGTCTCTCTCAAATCTTCTCCAGAAGCACGTCAAGTACGTTTGGTCTCCGGAGTGTGACATTGCTTTCAACACTTTGAAAGAGAAATTGATCACTGCTCCAGTTCTGACTCCGCCTAATGAATCCAAGCTGTACGAGGTCTTTTGTGATGCCTCTCTCCAAGGTCTTGGCGCAGTATTGATGCAAGAGAAGAAAGTTGTTGCTTATACCTCTCGCCAATTGAAGCCCAACAAGAAGAACTACCTCACTCATGATCTCGAGTTGGCGACAGTTGTGCATGCTCTTTTGACTTGGAGACATCTCTTATTGGGAAGAAAAGTGGACATCTTCACTGACCACAAGAGTCTCAAGTACATCTTCACTCAGCCTAATCTCAACCTCAGGCAGACTCGATGGGTCGAAATGATTCAAGAGTATAATCCGAGTATCGAGTATACTCCAGGCAAGGCCAATGTGATTGCTGATGCATTGAGCAAGAAGGCTTATTGCAACAGTCTTATTCTCAAGCCTTATCAACCCGAGCTTTGTGAAGCTTTCCGCAAACTTAATCTGCAAGTTGTTCCTCAAGGTTTCCTCGCCAACCTTCAAGTCTCTCCTACCTTGGAAGACCAGATTCGCTAAGCCCAGCTTCTTGATGCTATGGTGAAAAAGGAGAAGATTGGGATTGCCAAGAGTCAACCCAAGTACAAGTGCTACCGCCTTGATGACAAGGATACTCTCTTCTTCGAGGATCTTATTATTGTGCCCAAAGGTGAACTTCGTAAAGTGATCATGAACGAGGCTCACAATTCTCTCCTCTCCATCCACCCTGGGAGCACGAAGATGTATCAGGACCTCAAGCAGGCTTATTGGTGGACTCGAATGAAGCGCGAGATTGCTCAATTCGTGAATGAACGTGATGTCTGCAGAAGAGTGAAGGCAGAACACCAAAGGCCAGCGGCTCTCCTCCAACCTCTTGCCATTCTAGAATGGAAGTTTGACCACATTGAAATGGACTTCGTGACTGGGTTTCCAAAGTCCAAGCGTGGCAATGATGCTATATTCGTTGTCATCGACAAACTCACTAAAGTGGCTCACTTTCTGCCTATCAAAGAGTCGATCCCTATAGCTCAATTGGCGGAACTCTATACCTCTCGAATTGTCTCTTTGCACGGTATTCCACAAGTGATCTCTTCAGACCGTGGCAACATCTTTTCCTCCAAGTTTTGGGATTCTTTTCAGAAGGCCATGGGCAGTAACATCCGTTTCAGCACAGTTTTCCATCCTCAAACTAGCGGTCAAGTCGAGCGTGTCAATCAGATTCTTGAAGATATGCTTAGGGCTTGCGTGATCTCCTTCGGCATGAAGTGGGAGGATTGTCTTCCATATGCTGAATTCTCCTACAACAACAGTTTTCAAGCAAGTTCGGGCAAGGCCCCATTTGAAATTCTGTATGGCAGGAAGTGCCGTACCCCTCTCAACTGGTCCGAAACCGGCGAACGTCAGCTTTTGGGTAATGACTTAATCACAGAGGCAGAGGAAATGTGCAAAGTCATTCGAGATAACCTCAAAGCAGCCCAATCCCGCCAGAAGAGCTACTATGATAGTAAGCACCGTGATTTGGCTTTCGAGATCGAAGATCATGTTTACCTCCGCGTCTCTCCTATGAAAGGTACTCGTCGCTTCGGTATCAAAGGGAAGCTTGCCCCTAGATACATGGGACCTTTCAAGATTGTCAGCAAGAGAGGCGACCTCGCCTATCAACTCGAGCTTCCTTCAAACTTTGCAAATGTTCATGACGTGTTCCATGTCTCTCAGCTCCAAAAGTGCTTCAAGACTCCTGACCGCACCGTCAACTTCGAGGACATTGAGCTCCAAGAAGATCTCTCTTATCGTGAGCACCCAGTTGCTATTCTTGAAGAGACTGAACGCAAGACTCGCAACAAGTCAATAAAATTCCTCAAAGTCAAGTGGTCACACCATTCCGACCGTCAAGCTACCTGGGAACGCAAGGATCACCTCCGTTCTGAGTACCCGGTGTTCTTTCAGTCCTAGATCTCGGGACGAGATCCTTTCGTAGTGGTGGAGTGTTGTAACACCCCGGATATGATTTACCCAATATGTATTCCAACTCTTGCCGTTTCCGGCCTTAAGTTATTTTATTTTCTCGGGTTCGGGTTTTTGTCTCCGTGTGTGGTTATCGTTGTCATGCATCTCATATCATGTCTTCATGTGCATTGCATTTGCATACGTGTTCATCTCATGCATTCAAGCATTTTCCCCGTTGTCCGTTTTGCATTCCGGCGCTCCGTTCTTCTTCGGTGGTCATTTCTACCTTTCTTTTGGTGTGGGGATTAAACATTTCCGGATTGGACCGAGACTTGCCAAGCGGCCTTGGTTTACTACCGGTAGACCGCCTGTCAAGTTTCGTATCATTTGGACTTCGTTTGATACTCCAACGGTTAACCGAGGGACCGAAAAGGCCTCGTATGTGTTGCAGCCCAACACCCTTCCAATTTGGCCCAAAACCCACCAAAACCCTCTCCATCATCTAGAGCGTTCGATCACGATCGCCTGGCCGAAAACCGCACCTCATTTGGACTCTCCTAGCTCCCTCTACCTATAAATATAGCCTCCTCCCTGAAAATTTCGGATCAAGTCGACCCTAACCCTAGCTCCCCACTCCTCTCCGCGCGCCGGACGTGTCCGCCGGAGCCGGACAACATCCACCGCCGCCCGCGCCCTTTCAGCGACCGCCACCTGTCCCTGTCCCGCCGCTCCACCGCGCGGCCCGGCGAGCCCGCGGGAGGCCCGCCCGAGCCACCCACCGGGCTAGTGGCGCCGCCCCGCGCCGCCTCGTCCCTTCGCCGCCCGGCCGCCGCCTTCCCGCGCCCGACGCCCCTCCTCTCGCCGGCGGGAGCCAACTCCGACGAGCTCCCTCGTCGCCGCGCCACCGCGGTCGTCTTCGACGCCGACGCCGTGCCGCCCCGCCGCCTAGCTCCTCCGCCGCCGCCCAGGTCGAGCCGCCCCGGCCTCCTTCCCCAACTCCGGCCGATCCAAGTCCGGCGAGCTCCGTGTTCTCCGGCAAGACCTCGGAAAACGTGCCCCGGATCTGGATCTGAGATCCAAAACGACGGTTGACTTTCTCCCTAACCCTAGTTCATATGCCCTTGTTCATCGTGCCGCAACTCCTCATCCGTAGCTCTGTTTTGGGTATATAGCATATCAAAATGTTCGCCTCAGAGAGTACATCATTTCATCTCATTGCATCATTTTCATTTGAGTTCATCTTGATGCCCGAAATGCTGTTAGAAGAGTGCTAGTTGAGATAATTGTCAGATCTGTTGCTCCATTTAGATATTTGTCATTTTTGCCATGATTATTGTGTGCATGATATGCCCCTGAGCTCTACATATGTTTTGTTAAGGGTTTTGCCATCTTTCCAGAGGTGCAACCCGTGTATTTTTGTGATGTGTGTGGTGACTAGCACAAGCTTGCAAAGTGAGGCACTTGGTAATGCTGATTTCAGGGACTTAGCATTTTCACTAAGTCCTTGATCTGTTTATCTCATATGGCCATATGTTCATGTTGTTTCCTAGTGATCCGGGCCCCTTTTGAGGATGATAAGTAAGGATGTTTGTTAATCTTGTGGTGCTCTATCCATCCATGTCCTTGTTTGCAATTATGGAGCACCCTAGCTTGAGTCAATCGAGCTCTACTTTTGTCATTTCGTGAACCTGGGCAGATTGTCTACTTGTTAGCGATTTTGCCGATGATGTTGTAGTTGATCCGTGCATGCTATGTTATTGTTCTTGCCATGTCTAGCTTGTATTTTGTGTATTCTTGATGGGTGTATGCTTAGTTTGCCATGACTTGCTCTGTAGTGAGTGCATCGAGCTCGTAAACATGCCTACTTGATATCTGTTTCAGCATGCTCCAGTTTTCACTAAGTCTGTGATCTGATTATGTTTTTGCCATGTTCACATGCTTGCAAATGTATTTTCTGATCCCTTTTGGCTCAAGGTCACTAAGGGACTTTTGTTAAGCTTTTTGAGTAGATCCAGGCCATGCTTTACTTTGCCATGTTCAGGTCCTGTAGCATATAGTTTTCATGCTCCGAAGAGTGATATCTGATCTGAAATTCCAGACAAGTGTTAATTTCACTAAGTCTGAGATCTGTTTGTCAAATGCATTTTTGCCATGCTTGTTTGAACCTGTTAATGGATGAATTGGCCGTAGCTCAGTGCTAGACTTTTGTTAAGCATCATGAATGGATCCCTGCCATGTATTTTGATGCCATGTTTGAGTGATGTAGCATGTTCATCTCATTGCATTTAGATGGCTACTTGCTGTAAATCGCAGAACGTGGTCATATTTGAATCGCTTGCCATTTCCAAACCGTAACTCCGATTCCGGCGTTCTTTATATCGTTTTCAAGTGATTTCATCTCATTTTGCCAGTGGCACACTTGGATTTCCAAGTTGAGGCCAGGTTCATGCATTTCCTTGTCACATCTTGCATATGCATCCCGCATCGCATCCCATCTTTGCATCATATTGTTTGAGCCTTGCACGTGGTTGATTGTGTCCTTGTTGCTTGTTTGTCTTGTTTGGGTAGAGCCGGGAGACGAGTTCGCTAACGAGGAGCCCGTTGAGTTTGCTTTCGAGGATCCAGTCAACTCTGACAACTTTGCAGGCAAGATGATCATACCCTCGAAATCACTACTATCTTTGCTTTGCTTGATGCTCGCTCTTTTGCTATGCCAATGCTACGATGCCTACCACTTGCTTTCAAGCCTCCCAAATTGTCATGTCAAACCTCTAACCCACCATGTCCTAGCAAACCGTTGATTGGCTATGTTACCGCTTTGCTCAACCCCTCTTATAGCGTTGCTAGTTGCAGGTGAAGATTGGAGACCGTTCCTTGTTGGAACATTATTTACTTGTTGGGATATCATTATATTGCCATGTTATCTTAATGCATCTATATACTTGGTAAAGTGTGGAAGGCTCGGCCTCTCGCCTAGTGTTTTGTTCCACTCTTGCCGCCCTAGTTTCCGTCATATCGGTGTTATGTTCCCGGATTTTGCGTTCCTTACGCGGTTGGGTTATAATGGGAACCCCTTAATAGTTCGCCTTGATTAAAGATTTTCCAGCAATGCCCAACCTTGGTTTTACCATTTGCCACCTACCCTATTTTTCCCTTGGGTTTCCGGAGCCCGAGGGTCATCTTATTTAAACCCCCCCGGGCCAGTGCTCCTCTGAGTGTTGGTCCGACCGAGTAGACTGCGGGGCCACCTCGGGGCAACTTGAGGGTTGGTTTTACTCGTAGGAGCGCTCATCTGAGTGTGCCCTGAGAACGAGATATGTGCAGCTCCTATCGGGATTTGTCGGCACATTTGGGCGGTGTTGCTGGACTTGTTTTAACCTGTCGAAGTGTCTTGAAGAACCGAGATACCGAGTCTGATCGGAACGTCTCGGGAGGAGGTCTATTCCTTCGTTGACCGTGAGAGCTTGTCATGGGCTAAGTTGGGACTCCCCTGCAGGGATTTGAACTTTTGAAAGCCGTGCCCGCGGTTATGGGCAGATGGGAATTTGTTAATGTCCGGTTGTAGATAACTTGAACCCTAACTTAATTAAAATGAATCAACTGAGTGTGTTACCGTGATGGTCTCTTCTCGGCGGAGTCCGGGAAGTGAACACGGTGTTGGAGTAATGCTTGCACAGGTTGCTCTCTAGTTTCTCGTTCGCGCTTTGCCTCCTCTTCTCGCTTTCTTTTGCGAATAGTTTAGCCACCATGTATGCTAGTCGCTTGCTGCAGCTCCACATATTTACCTTGCCTTACCTATAAGCTTGAATAGTCTTGATCGCGAGGGTGCGAGATTGCTGAGTCCTTGTGGCTCACAGATTACTATTAAACCAGATGCAGGGCCTGATGATTCTGCTCCAGGTGACGCGCTTGAGCTCAAGTGGGAGTTTGACGAGGACTCTCAACGATACTACGTGTCTTTCCCCGATGATCAGTAGTGGTGCCCAGTTGGGGGTGATCGGGACCGTGTCGCATGTTGGGTTATCTTTTATTTTGGCACCGTAGTCGGGCCATGAGTGTTTGGATGTTGTAATGTTATTTATGTACTTGATTGACGTGGCGAGTGTAAGCCAACCATGTATCTCCCCTTTTATTATCTATATTACATGGGATGTTGTGATGATTGCCTAACTTGCAACATTGCTTTCAATGCGGTTATGCCTCTAAGTCGTGCCTCGACACGTGGGAGATATAGCAGCATCGAGGTTTTTACAGTCATGCCGAGACACCACATGATGATCGGGTGTGATAAGCTCTACATTCATCTACAACGGGTGCAAACCAGTTTTGCACACGCAGAATACTCAGGTTAAACTTGACGAGCCTAGCATATGCAGATATGGCCTCGGAACACTGAGACCGAAAGGTAGAGCGTGAATCATATAGTAGATATGATCAACATAGTGATGCTCACCATTGAAAACTACTCCATCTCACGTGATGGTCGGACATGGTTTAGTTCATTTGGATCACGTGATCACTTAGATGATTAGAGGGATGTCTATCTAAGTGGGAGTTCTTAAGTAATATGATTAATTGAACTTAAATTTATCATGAACTTAGTACCTGATAGTATTTTTCTTGTCTATGTTGATTGTAGATAGATGGCCCGTGCTGTTCTTCCATTGAATTTTAACGTGTTCCTTGAGAAAGCAAAGTTGAAAGATGATGGTAGCAATTACATGGACTGGGTCCGTAACTTGAGGATTATCCTCATTATTGCACAGAAGAATTACGTTTTGGAAGCACCGTTGGGTGCCAGGCCTGCTGCTGATGTTGCTGATGACGTTAAGAACGTCTGGCAGAGTAAAGCTGATGACTACTCAATAGTTCAGTGTGCCATGCTTTACGACTTAGAACCTGATAGTATATGAGATGTTCCAGGAGTTGAAGTTAATATTTAAAGCAAATGCCCGGATTGAGAGATATGAAGTCTCCAATAAGTTCTATAGTTGCAAGATGGAGGAGAATAGTTATGTCAGTGAACATATACTCAAAATGTCTGGGTATCATAATCACTTGACTCAACTGGGAGTTAATCTTCCTATTGATAGTGTCATTGACAGAGTTCTTCAATCACTGCCACCAAGCTACAAAAGCTTCGTGATGAACTATAATATGCAAGGGATGAACAAGACAATTCCCGAGCTCTTCGCAATACTAAAGGCAGCGGAGGTAGAAATCGAGGAGTATCAAGTGTTGATGGTCAACAAGACCACCAGTTTCAAGAAAAAGGGCAAAGGGAAGAAGAAGGGGAACTTCAAGAAGAACAGCAAACAAGTTGCTTCTCAGGAGAAGAAACCCAAGCCTGGACATAAGCCTGAGACTGAGTGCTTCTACTGCAAACAGACTGGTCACTGGAAGCAGAACTGCCCCAAGTATTTGGCGGATAAGAAGGATGGCAATGTGAACAAAGGTATATGCGATATACATGTTATTGATGTGTACCTTACCAGAGCTCGCAGTAGCACCTGGGTATTTGATACTGGTTTTGTTGCTAATATTTGCAACTCGAAATAGGGACTATGGATTATGCGAAGACTGGCTAAGGACAAGGTGACGATTCGCGTGGGAAATGGTTCCAAAGTCGATGTGATCGCCGTCGGCATGCTACCTCTACATCTACCTTCGGGATTAGTTTTAGACCTAAATAATTGTTATTTGGTGCTAGCATTAAGCATGAACATTATATTCGGATTTTGTTTGATGCGAGACAATTATTCATTTAAATCCGAGAATAATGGTTGTGCTATTTATATGAGTAATATCTTTTATGGTCATGCACCCTTAAAGAGTGGTCTATTTTTGTTGAATCTCGATAGTAGTGATACACATATTCATAATGTTGAAGCCAAAATATGCAGAGTTGATAATGATAGTGCAACTTATTTGTGGCACTACCGTTTGGGTCATATTGGT
Organism: Triticum dicoccoides; assembly: GCF_002162155.2. Taxonomy (NCBI): domain Eukaryota; kingdom Viridiplantae; phylum Streptophyta; class Magnoliopsida; order Poales; family Poaceae; genus Triticum; species Triticum dicoccoides. The sequence continues at coordinate 323,675,119 of NC_041386.1, forward strand.
ATAAAGCGCGTGAAGAAACTCCATACTGATGGACTTTTGGAATCACTTGATTATGAATCACTTGGTACTTGCGAACCATGCCTTATGGGCAAGATGACTAAAACGTCGTTCTCCGGAACTATGGAGCGAGCAACAGTTTTGTTGGAAATCATACATACTGATGTATGTGGTCCGATGAATATTGACGCTCGCGGCGGGTATCGTTATTTTCTCACCTTCACAGATGATTTAAGCAGATATCGGTATATCTACTTAATGAAACATAAGTCTGAAACATTTGAAAAGTTCAAAGAATTTCAGAGTGAAGTGGAAAATCATCGTAACAAGAAAATAAAGTTTCTACGATCTGATCGTGGAGGAGAATATTTGAGTTATGAGTTTGGTCTACATTTGAAACAATGCGGAATGGTTTCGCAACTCACGCCACCCGGAACACCACAGCGTAATGGTGTGTCCGAACGTCATAATCGTACTTTACTAGATATGGTGCGACCTATGATGTCTCTTACTGATTTACCGCTATCATTTTGGGGTTATGCTTTAGAGCCGACTGCATTCACGTTACATAGGGCACCATCAAAATCCGTTGAGACGACGCCTTATGAACTATGGTTTGGCAAGAAACCAAAGTTGTCGTTTCTTAAAGTTTGGAGTTGCGATGCTTATGTGAAAAAGCTTCAACCTGATAAGCTCGAACCCAAATCGGAGAAATGTGTCTTCATAGGATACCCAAAGGAAACTGTTGGGCACACCTTCTATCACAGATCCAAAGGTAAGACATTCGTTGCTAAGAATGGATCCTTTCTAGAGAAGGAGTTTCTCTCGAAAGAAGTGAGTGGGAGGAAAGTAGAACTTGATGAGGTAACTGTACCTGCTCCCTTATTGGAAAGTAGTTCATGTGACACCTACACCAATTAGTGAGGAAGCTAATGATGATGATCATGAAACTTCAGATCAAGTTACTACCGAACCTCGTAGGTCAATGTAACGCCCTCGATGCGGCTATATCTCCCACGTGTCGAAGCACGACTTAGAGACATAACCGCATTGAAAGCAATGTCGCAAGTGAGGTAATCTTCACACAACCCATGTAATACATAAGGGAAAGGGGTACATAGTTGGCTTACAATCGCCACTTCACACAATTACATGAATAAAGCATTACAAAATCCAAATACAATCAAGGTCCGACTACGGAACCAAAATAAAAGAAGTGTAGCGGCCCGACCCGAATGGGTCAAGTCTCTGTGCTTAAGTGTCATCCCTGGATCGGTATGCTGATATACACAGTACTCAAAGGATTTATAACAGAGGTAAATCACATGTATAAAGTAACGTAAATACTATTACCTCAATCCATATAGCGGAAGCAACAAGGTTGTGGATTCCCATCAACACCAACGGCAAAGTTGAGTGTAGAAATCGTAACCCTAACATATCACTTACTCGTCGTAAGAAAAGTCTGCAATATGAGAAGTTGCAGCCCGAAAACGGGTCAGCACATGGAACATGCTGGCAATGTAACACATAGAGAGTAATGGAATGAAACAGCTATACTATATGCATATATGGCTGGTGGAAAGCTCTATGGTTACAGTTTTGCGTAAAGCCAGTTTTTCCCTACTACAAAGGAATAAATTTGTTTAACTATCATGGTGGTTGTGAAACATTGAGAATGGTTGACAGCATTCTCAATCCCAATTAAAATAATTAAAACCCAGCAACATTAATTAGAAGTAACATGTTGAGATTCACATGATATTCAAGTACTAGATACTCAAGTTGTCCATAACCGGGGACACGGCTAATCATGATTAGTTTGTACACTTTGCAGAGGTTTGCGCACTTTTCCCCACAAGACTCGATCGCCTCCGTTTGGTTTCTCGCACTACATGGTGTTTGAGAAGACGGGTGACCGAGACACAGTCTTTCAGAAGCGCTAGCACCTTACGTGTGGGTAGACCGGTACACCTACTTCCCCTACATCTGCTAGTCTACCCGTAAGAGTTCGCACGACTTAGTCAACTATGCCAGAGCCCATAATGGCTTGTGGCTGCACACGTAAGTTTCTAGTTTGAAAGATCTTCTGATCCCTTTGAGCCTGGGTGGCGGTCCAAAAAGAAACAGGAAAGTCCTGATAAACATTAGGTGCCTCAATCCACCCAGATGTGTGTTAGGTTGCCACCTTAGATAAACCCTTAATTTTCAATCTCACATCTGTCATGGATATCACTCACCCAATCCACGTCTACTAGCATAGCATGGCATAATAAGCAAATGTAGAAGTAACTCCCAAGGGTTTCATAATAATACAGGTAATAGGTACTACCTCATCTACTACCCATCCCACAATTTAATTAGATCCTAATCATGCAAGGTGTGAGGATTGATCTAATGCAATAAAACATGGGTTGTAGAAAAGGTATGATCAAAGTGTTACTTGCCTGCAATGTAGATGAAGATGATTCGTACTTAAAACTCTTGATAGATCTACTCGTCACACTCCGGTCAATCTATCGTAAGCAAACAATAGTAACGACACAATAAGTACTCATCTAATGCACAAGTAAAACTCGAATGAGAGGACGAACCAGAAAGTTCAACTTAAGAACTCCGGTTGCAAAGAAAGAACGAACCGAACAAATGACGGAAAACAAACGGCGGAAGAGAACAACTCGGTTCTAGCAAGTTGAAACTAGATCAAATTTTACCATAGCAAAAACTTGTTCAAGTTGATTAGACGGAACGGCGGTTTCGAGACGAAACTCCAGGCGCTTGAATCACCTGATTCCGATAAACGGGCGAGAAGATAAACTAGAACGAAGATCGGATCTGAGATCGCGATCGCGGAATAAATCCGACGAAAAGAAAAAGAAGAACGATTAAACGAACGGACGTTCGTTAACCGGGAAATAATCGGTGATCACGTTCGTTGAGACGAACGGTCTGAAAGAAGAACGAAAACCGATCTAGGGTTTTCGGAAAAGAAACCGAAAAAGAAACGGGAAACCGATCTAGGGTTTCGAAAAAAAAACCGAAACAAAAACCGGTCTACAAAACGAATCAGAAGAGAAGAAAAGAATCGGAACGATTAGAAGAAAATGATCCGAGGAAAAGAGACGCGGGGCAACCTCCGGCGAGATTCCGGTGAGGGGCTCCGGCGAACGGCGGCGTTGGGCGGCGGCGGCGATGAGGGGTGGCGCGGCTATGGCGGCGGCGGCGGCTTAGGCGCGGGGCGGCGGTGGGCGGGGTGGGGCGCGGCTAAGGAGGCGCGGGGTGGTGTGGGGCTTGGGGTTTGATTTGATGGGTTTAGAGGGGGGGTGTGGGGGTATTTATATAGGTGAGGGGGGGGATTTACTTGGGGTAGGGGACAAGAAATAGACTAGGAATAGGAAAACAAAACAAAGAAAAGAGGCAAGGGGCGCCGGCCTAGAGTCCAAGCCGGACTCGGCCTGGGCGGCGGGGGTGGCTGCCTGCGCCTGGCGCTAGCGCGCAGGGAGGCTGGGGCGGCGGCTGGCCTGGGCCTTGGCCCGGCTGGCCTGGCTCCTTCTTTTTTTTAAACAGTTTCGTGCAGAAAAACAAAAATAAAACTAACTAAACGAACTCCAAAATTACTAAAGTAAATTTTCCCCGACTCCTAAAAATGAGCCGAACAAAATGAACTTTACTCCGGACCTAAAATGCAATTTTTGAAAACGCGCATTTTTTCCTATCCAGATAAAATGCAAATAAAACTCCGGCAAAACAAAATTTGATCTATTTATTAAATCTTCATTTTTCCTCAATTTTGGTGAAGTCATATTATTCCCTCTCTTATATTTTGATATTGGAAAAATAATTGAAGATGAAATAAATAAATCAAATGATCCTCTTTTCAAATTCGAGAAAACTCTCAAATATGAAAATAACGAAATCTCCAACTCTCTTCGAAGGTCCTTGAGTTGCGTGAAATTTCTAGGATCGACCAAAATGCAAGAAAAATAAGATATGCATGATGATCTAATGTGTCCTCGAGATTCGGAGAGGCTAGCAAGAAAAGGTTAGGGTTTGGGGGTCTTCTCAAAATCCATCGATCATCACACGGTGTCTGGGGTGCTACCACCCTTAGAATCATTGTTACGGTTTCATCAAAACTCATATACTCCATCCTTATTCTTGACAGTGCCATCTTCTCAGATTGTAAGGATAATTCCTTCTCTAGGCTCTTCAGGTAGTGGCATAACCTTTTACTCAATTCTTCTATCATTTCCTCTTAGTAAGGTTATTCCGAGATTGGGTCTTCTTAGCTGACGGGTCTAGTGCCAAAACTAAACAACTATCGATATCTCATGGTGGTCAACAATGTATGGTTTCTCCTGCAGGAAATGGGTCTTGGTTGATTCTCACCGTATAACCTACGGTTGGCACAACTGCCGTGTACAAGGGAAAAATACTTATACCATTCTAAGGTTTAAACAAGGTTTAATATCGCCGTCTCTCTACTATAGGTAAGTCACTCAGATTTACCATCCCATATAGCAAGGCGAATAATAAGAGTAAGTCGGTATGGTGATCAATCCATCCCGCACCCAAATCATTACCATGTACACAGTTTAGCGAATCTCGCATTCTAACACTCGGTCATCCTCACAAGCATTGCAGAATTTCTCTTGTCGACGAACCAAGTTCGGATAAATCCATAGATTCTGCAAGCCAAACAACCATCTATCGTTCCTTCACAACTCTCAAGTTTTGCGTAACTCCTATAAGATCGTCTGTCGACAAAGGTATATCCTCTTCCAGGGTTTTTCCTTCAGCAAGAATGTGCTTGCTTCTTGGCAAGTTCTGGAGCCTGTGGGTTATGGCCCATCTCATCACTTGTAGTCCTTGAACTTATCATCGGGCAACTGATCATTGTTGCAACTTCCAACTTCCTAGTATTCTTAAATCCATCCAATTGTATTGTCTTCCTTCCTTCTATTGGCACCAAACTAGGACATGATTACTCAGACTCATCATGGAGTTTTCCATTGATCCATATTTCTGACATCATATCTCCTTCATATCCAATAGTAATTCATCTCTTCATCCTCGTGGAATATCCCTCATATCGAGATAAAATGAATTCCATATTCACTTCATGGAACATCATTATCCTTTCCAGGGTCAAGCGTCCTTACATGGGAATATTGGCCATCTCTGCATGGCACTTCTTCAACTGGGAAACATAAAACACATCTTGAACTCCTGACAGTCCTTCGGGTAACTCCAACTTGTAGGCCACTTCTCCCATACGCTCCAAAACTCGGTATGGTCCTACAAATCTCTGGGCTAATTGTCCCTTAACTCCAATACATTTAACTCCTCGCAGAGGGTCACATGAAGACATGCTCTATCTCCAATTTCATAGACCACCTCCTTGAGTCTACATAACTCTTCTGCCTGGACTGAGCTACCTTCAGTCTATCTCGAATCAACTTAATATTCTTTTCTGACTCCTTGATCACATTTGGTCCAACGGACGGTCTCCAACTTCATCCTACTTACTATTAGGGTATCACACATATTGAGGCAAAACTCGCATTCATTTTGTCCTAAATCCACTCAGTGGAGTATGCTTATCTTTTCCAGGGGTCAACGGTTCTTACAGGGTACTACCACCCTTAAAATGCTCCAATATTTTATAGACCATATTTCTCATATCCTAAAAAATGGTCAACATCTTTCCTCATAGAGTAACTCATAAAATCCAAATCAGTACCAACACTGCTAACTTTATTGATTCTCAAATTATTACAATCTCCTGTTTTTTTCCATTACATGCCTCAACTCAACACCTCGATATAAAGGAAAATGTTCTCACTACTACGACTATATTTCTTCTGTTACAAACTCAACTATTTATCACAAGTCTCCTTCTCCTTCGGACAATCTCTGGCAAAGTGCCCTGCTTCATTACAACGGAAACATATTACTTCTGACAAGTTTCGAGGTTTCCTTGTGATTATATAGCCTCCTGGGGTTCTTGGCTTCCTTTTTGGGCAACTGTGGAGGTAGTGCCCTGACTCCTTGCACCTATAACAGGCGATATGACTTAGGTCCTTCCTGGAATCCAATCGGTTTCTCTTTCTGGACCTTTCCATACCAATCATGGCTTCTATTTCCCGTGGGTCATATTCTACTTCCTCTATCGGGAATTCTACTAGATCCCCATTCATACAATTCTGGGAGAGGTGTCCTTCTTCTCCACATGAATAGCAAGACTTGGTGTAGGGTTTAATTGGTTCCTCTTTGGGTTTGTCCTCCACCTCTTTCTTCATCACAGGTTCTTCTAAACCTTCCATGAGGGCTCCTTTCATTGCTTCTTCCTTCTGCTGGATGGTTCTTTGTACCAAGGGGTAAATGTGACACTGAGCAGGGTAGTGGGTAGTCCCTTCACACAAGAAACAAGTGATCTGCCTGGTTGGGCATTCTACAACTGGGTGACTTCCTTCACAATTAGGGCATTCATCCTTGTGTTCTTTATGGGTGTGTCCGATTTCTCCATAAATCTTGCATGCACAAGGTTTCCTTATATCCTTTCCATAAGACTTCAACTTCTGGGACACCAGGTGAGATCTTTGCAGAGTCAACTTTAATTCTCTCCAAGTGGTTACTCCTTGCCATCCATTCATGGTTTGGTATATCCTCCACCAAGTAGCAGCACCTCTTTCAAAGCACTGAAGAGCATGCTAGGTCATAACATGTCCAACTATAGGGTTATTCTTCATGTGATCCTCCATGTTCTGAATCCATTGGTCCGTCTCCAATTGACTCACCGGTCCAGAAAATATAAGCTCATCTTCATTCATCCTCTATTGGGTCCATGTGGGTTTGGGGTAAGATAAGAGAAATAGAGAGGGATGCACACAATGCAAACAACAGTTTTGAAAAGGCAGATTTTTGTTGTGGCTGTCGAAAAAACATCAAACAAATGACAGCTCACAAACGTCGCATCTAACGTAGGTATAATACATGGGTTTGGTCTTCTAAAGGTCAATAAATCTTCAACATCTCCAAACTCTTCAAGCCTTGTTCATGCCTCCAATGGCTTCTTCCGATCATGCTTGTCCTTCTCAAGTTCTTTTGCCAGATCAACTCTTATGACGCGAGTCTCTCGTGACGTCCTTTAATATTCTGGAGTTGCGTTCCAAACTTCTGGTTTCAACATCCTTCGCATGAACCATGGTCCTACTGTCCTTCAGTTCCTGACAAATCTCCGGTATCTCGGGGTTGTAGCTCCTCCGGCTTGGTACTCTCATTTTCAGGATCCTGAGTTCCTCATGAAATACTTCCTTGTCTAATACGACTTCCTGGAGCTCCATTTTAAACTTCTTGATGTACTACTCCAGATCCTGGTGATACACCAGCTAGGGTTAAAACTTCATCTTGCTGATAGGTGCTCCATCAGCCTTCTACCATTTAATCCTTCCATGCATATGCATGCTTAACTCAGCACGGTGACAATAGCATATGCGGGCGATAACCTCATGGATAGCCGTGGTTGTCATTTCCATGAGCTATCTCTCCATAGTTGATATCTCGTGCCTTAGGGTTTTCTTGAAAAAACTTTGAGTTCTCATACTCCTTGTTTCAGTCTTTCTCCGATACACCTTGATCTCGGGTATTGACAACTTCCATAATCTGTCAAGTTCCATAAGGGTAGCCTTCCTAGGTCATACAAATCTAGAGGTTTTTACAGGTCCTTCAAATTCTCCTAGTCTTCAGAGTTTTAAACAGCTGTAGTTTCCATTATCATAATGTATGGTAAAATCCTCTTCATTCCGAATGGTCTTACTTGTCTGATATCCTGTACTTCTTGGAGTGGTCTCATCAGTGGAATCTTCGAGTGGTCAAAAGGGGAAAGGGGTATAGTCTCACTAAAAGGAAATTTTTGAATAAGCTCGGAAGAGAAGAGAGGTAAAAGATCTTTTTGAAAGGGAAAGTTGTAGAGAAAAAATCTTTGCTAGGGGCTTGCCAGTTTCTAGGGTCACGTCCTACCGTCAACATGTGCTCTGATACCATCTTGTAGCGACCCGACCTGAATGGGTCAAGTCTCTATGCTTAAGTGTCATCCCTGGATCGGTATGCTGACACACACAATACTCGAAGGATTTATAACAGAGGTAAATCACATGTATAAAGTAACGTAAATACTATTACCTCAATCCATATAGCGGAAGCAACAAGGTTGTGGATTCCCATCAACACCAACGGCAAAGTTGAGTGTAGAAATCGTAACCCTAACGTATCACTTACTCGTCGTAAGAAAAGTCTGCAATATGAGAAGTTGCAGCCCGAAAACGGGTCAGCACATGGAATATGCTGGCAATGTAACACATAGAGAGTAATGGAATGAAACAGCTATACTATATGCATATATGGCTGGTGGAAAGCTCTATGGTTACAGTTTTGCGTAAAGCCAGTTTTTCCCTACTACAAAGGAATAAATTTGTTTAACTATCATGGTGGTTGTGAAACATTGAGAATGGTTGACAGCATTTTCAATCCCAATTAAAATAATTAAAACCCAGCAACATTAATTAGAAGTAACATGTTGAGATTCACATGATATTCAAGTACTAGATACTCAAGTTGTCCATAACCGGGGACACGGCTAATCATGATTAGTTTGTACACTTTGCAGAGGTTTGCGCACTTTTCCCCACAAGACTCGATCGCCTCCGTTTGGTTTCTCGCACTACATGGTGTTTGAGAAGACGGATGACCGAGACACAGTCTTTCAGAAGCGCTAGCACCTTACGTGTGGGTAGACCGGTACACCTACTTCCCCTACATCTGCTAGTCTACCCGTAAGAGTTCGCACAACTTAGTCAACTATGCCAGAGCCCATAATGGCTTGTGGCTGCACACGTAAGTTTCTAGTTTGAAAGATCTTATGATCCCTTTGAGCCTGGGTGGCGGTCCAAACAGAAACAGGCAAGTCCTGATAGACATCAGGTGCCTCAATCCACCCAGATGTGTGTTAGGTTGCCACCTTAGATAAACCCTTAATTTTCAATCTCACATCTGTCATGGATATCACTCACCCAATCCACGTCTCCTAGCATAGCATGGCATAATAAGCAAACGTAGAAGTAACTCCCAAGGGTTACATAATAATACATGTAATAGGTACTACCTCATCTACTACCCATCCCACAATTTAATTAGATCCTAATCATGCAAGGTGTGAGGATTGATCTAATGCAATAAAACATGGGTTGTAGAAAAGGTATGATCAAAGTGTTACTTGCCTGCAATGTAGATGAAGATGATTCGTACTTAAAACTCTTGATAGATCTACTCGTCACACTCCGGTCAATCTATCGTAAGCAAACAATAGTAACGACACAATAATTACTCATCTAATGCACAAGTAAAACTCGAATGAGAGGACGAACCAGAAAGTTCAACTTAAGAACTCCGGTTGCAAAGAAAGAACGAACCGAACAAATGACGGAAAACAAACGGCGGAAGAAAACAACTCGGTTCTAGCAAGTTGAAACTAGGTCAAATTTTACCATAGCAAAAACTTGTTCAAGTTGATTAGACGGAACGGCGGTTTCAAGACGAAACTCCAGGCGCTTGAATCACCTGATTCCGATAAACGGGCGAGAAGATAAACTAGAACGAAGATCGGATCTGAGATCGCGACCGCGGAATAAATCCGACGAAAAGAAAAGAAGAACGATTAAACAAACGGGCGTTCGTTAACCGGGAAATAATCGGTGATCACGTTCGTTGAGACGAACGGTCCGAAAGAAAAACGAAAACCGATCTAGGGTTTTCGGAAAAGAAACCGAAAAAGAAACGGAAAACCGATCTAGGGTTTCGAAAAAAAAAAACGAAACAAGAACCAGTCTAGAAAACGAATCAGAAGAGAAGAAAAGAATCGGAACGCTTAGAAGAAAACGATCCGCGGAAAAGAGACGCGGGGCAACCTCCGGCGAGATTCCGGCGAGGGGCTCCGGCG
>NC_041386.1:323685614-323745142 GCF_002162155.2 Triticum dicoccoides
GCGGGGTGGGGCGCGGCTAAGGAGGCGCGGGGTGGTGTGGGGCTTGGGGTTTGATTTGATGGGTTTAGAGGGGGGTGTGGGGGTATTTATATAGGTGAGGGGGGGGATTTACTTGGGGTAGGGGACAAGAAATAGACTAGGAATAGGAAAACAAAACAAAGAAAAGAGGCAAGGGGCGCCGGCCTAGAGTCCAAGCCGGACTCGGCCTGGGCGGCGGCGGTGGCTGCCTGCGCCTGGCGCTGGCGCGCAGGGAGGCTGGGGCGGCGGCTGGCCTGGGCCTTGGCCCGGCTGGCCTGGCTCCTTCTTTTTTTTAAACGGTTCCGCGCAGAAAAACAAAAAGAAAACTAACTAAACGAACTCCAAAATTACTAAAGTAAATTTTCCCCGACTCCTAAAAATGAGCTGAACAAAATGAACTTTACTCCGGACCTAAAATGCAATTTTTGAAAACGCGCATTTTTTCCTATCCGGATAAAATGCAAATAAAACTCCGGCAAAACAAAATTTGATCTATTTATTAAATCTTCATTTTTCCTCAATTTTGGGAAAGTCATATTATTCCCTCTCTTATATTTTGATATTGGAAAAATAATTGAAGATAAAATAAATAAATCAAATGATCCTCTTTTCAAATTCGAGAAAACTCTCAAATATGAAAATAACGAAATCTCCAACTCTCTCCGAAGGTCCTTGAGTTGCGTGAAATTTCTAGGATCGACCAAAATGCAAGAAAAATAAGATATGCATGATGATCTAATGTGTAACATTCCAAATTGAAAATTTGGGATGTTACAAGAAGAACCCAAAAGCGACAAAGGTCCCCGATCGACGCCCAACTGGGCTCCACTACTGATCAACTAGAACGGAACAACCCAAAGGACAAGATCTTCATCGAGCTCCTCCTGAGCTTGGTTGTGTCATCTGCACGGACTCATCGGCATCTGCAAGCTGGTTTTGGAAGTATCTGTGAGCCACGGGGACTCACCAATCTTGCACCCTCGCGATCAAGACTATTTAAGCTTATGGGTAAGGTAAAAGTATGAGGTGGAGCTGCAGCAAGCGACTAGCATATATGGTGGCTAACCTATTCGCAAAAGAGAGTGAGAAGAGAAGGCAAAGCACGATCGATAAAAGTATGATCAAGAAGTGATCCTAAAACGACCTACGTCAAGCATAACTCCAACAACCGTGTTCACTTCCCGGACTCCGCCGGAAAGAGACCATCATGGTTACACACGCGATTGATGCATTTTTAATTAAGGTCAACTTCAGGTTTTCTACAACCGGACGTTAACAAATTCCCATCTGCCCATAACCGCGGGCACGGCTTTCGAAAGTTCAAATCCCTGCAGGGGTGTCCCAACTTAGCCCATGACAAGCTCTCACGGTCAACGAAGGAATAGACCTCCTCCCGAGACGTTCCGATCAAACTCGGTATCCCGGTACAATAAGACATTTCGACAGGGTAAAACTAAACCAGCAACACCGCCCGAATGTGCCGACAAATCCCGATAGGAGCTGCACATATCTCTTTCTCAGGGCACACTCAGATTGTCCTAGGTACGGGTAGGCCAGCCCAGAGTTGCCCCTGGTGGCCACCGGCAGCTGACAGGTTGGACCAACACTCGGAGGAGCACTGGCCCGGGGGGTAAAATAATGATGACCCTCAGGAGCGCGACTCCCAAGGGAAAAGAAAAGGCTAGGTGGCAAATGGTAAAACCAATGTTGGGCATTGCTGGAAGAGCTTTACTTAAGGCGAACTGTCAAGGGGTTCCCATTATTACCCAACCGCGTAAGGAACGCAAAATCCGGGAACACAACACCGATATGACAGAAACTAGGGCGGCAAGAGTGGAAGAAAACACCAGGCATAAGGCCGAGCCTTCCACCCTTTACCAAGTATATAGATGCATTAATTAAATAAGATATATAGTGATATCCCAACAAGTAAACATGTTCCAACAAGGAACGGTATCTCCATGTTCCAACAAGGAACAAACTTCAATCTTCACCTGCAACTAACAACGCTATAAGAGGGGCTGAGCAAAGCGGTAACATAGCCAAACAACGGTTTGCTAGGACAAGGAGGGTTAGAGGCTTGGTTCAACAATATGGGAGGCATGATAAGCAAGTGGTAGGTATCGCAGCATAGGCATAGCAAAAGAGCGAGCAACTAGCAAACCAAAGATAGTAGTGGTTTCGAGGGTATGGTCATCTTACCTGAAATCCCGCAAGGAAGAAGAACGAGCCCATGAAGAAGACAAACGGACGTAGTCGAACGGGTCCTCACAAACGCGACGTTACCGGAACCAGCCCGAAGAAGAAAACACCGGAAAGAAGCACACAACATAGTAAACAACCAACACATGAATATGGTATGATATGCGGGATGCGGTATGCGATGCATATGCATGATTTGATAAGGAATGCATGAACCTGGCCTCAACTTGGAAATCCAAGTGTGCCACTGGAAAGGTGAGATGAAATCTCTTGAAAACGATATAAAGATCACCGGAATTGGAGTTACGGTTTGGAAATGGCAAGCGATTCAAATATGACCACGTTCTGCGATTTACAGCAAGTAGCCATCTAAATGCAAAAAGATGAACATGCTACAACACCCAAACATGGCAACAAAATACATGGCAGGGATCCATTCAAGAAGCTTAACAAAAGTCTAGCACTGAGCTACGGCCAATTCATCCATGAACGGGTTCAAACAAGCATGGCAAAAATGCATATGACAAACAGATTTCAGACTTAGTGAAACTAACACTTGTCTGGAATTCCAGATCAGATAGCACTTTTCGGAGCAACAAAAGTACATGCTACAAGACCTGAAAGTGGCAAAGTAAAACATGGCATGGAACTACTCAAAGAGATTAACAAAAGTCCCTTAGTGACCTTGAGCCAAAAGGGATCAGAAAATACAATTGCAAGCATGTGAACATGGCAAAAACATAATCAGTTCACAAACTTAGTGAAAACTGGAGCATGCTGAAAACAGATATCAAGTAGGCATGTTTACGAGCTCGATGCACTCACTACAGAGCAAGTCATGGCAAACTAAGCATACACCCATCAAGAATACACAAAATACAAGCTAGACATGGCAAGAACAATAGCATAGCATGCACGGATAAACTACAACATCCTCGGCAAAATCGCTAACAAGTAGACAATCTGCCCAGATTCACGAAATAGCAAAAGTAGAGCTCGATTGACTCAAGCTAGGGTGCTCCATAATTGCAAACAAAGACATGGATGGATAGATAACTACAAGATTAACAAAACATCCTTACTGATCATCCTCAAAAGAGGCACGGATCACTAGGAAACAACATGAACATAAGGCGATATGAGATAAACAGCTCAAAGAATTAGTGGAAATGCTAAGTCCCTGAAATCAGCATTACCAAGTGCCTCACTTTGCAAGCTTGTGCTAGTCACCACACACATCACAAAAGTACATGGGTTGCACCTCTTGAAAGATGGCAAAACCCTTAACAAAACACATGTAGAGCTCAGGGGTATATCATGCACACAATAATCATGGCAAAAATGACAAATATCTAAATGGAGTAGCAGATCTGACAATTATCTCAAGTAGCACTCTTCTAACAGCATTTATGGCATCAAGATGAACTCAAATGAAAATGATGCAATGGAATGAAATGATGGGCTCTCTAAGGCAAACATTTTGATATGCTATATGCCCAAAACGGATCTACGGATGCAAAGTTACAATGCGATGAACATGGGCACATGAAACATGGAAATCTCGGGGACTTAGTGAAATTTTACCTCGCGGGAAAAGTCAACGCGGCGCGGAGAACGAGGATGGCGGCGGATATGGCCGGAACAGGGGCTATCGGAGCTCGTGATCGCGGAGCAGAGGTGGATCCGGCTGGCGAGGGTCGAGGAGGAGCACGGCCGGAGTGGGTGACAGCACCGGCGTCCTCCCCGGCGAGGTCGGCGGCGGAAGACGGCAGCGACGAGATCGGCGCGTCGGCGGCGACGAGGTGCGCCAATGGCGGAGCGGCGGAGTGACCGGCCGGCATGGACGGCGCGCGGCAGCCCTCGGGCGGTGCGACGGGAAGAGCAGGCGGGCGGCGCGCGGAGGCTCGGGCGCTCGGGCCCGGACGCTGCTCGGGCGGGCCGGATCTGGGCCCTAGGCCTCGCGCGGGAGGAGAGAGAGAACGATGATGTGGCACCGCGGGAGTGGTGGAGGGCGACGACGGGCGTTGAGGTGTCAACCGACGATTGGCCGGGGTGAGGAGGCGACCGAGCGGACATGTCCGGGCACGGTGGGATGTTTGTCCGGTGACGCGAGGTAGGGGAAGGCTAGGGTTAGACCGCAAATTTCGGAGGGGATCACTTATTTATAGGTAGAGGGAGCTAGGAGAGTCCAAATGAGGTGCGGTTTTTGGCCACGCGATTGTGATCAAACGACCGAGGGGATGGAAGGGGTTTAGGTGGGTTTTGGGCCAAATTGGAAGGGTGTTGGGCTGCAACACACACGAGGCCTTTTCGGTCCCTCGGTTAACCGTTGGAGCATCAAACGAAGTCCAAATGGTACGAAACTTGACAGACGGTCTACCGGTAGTAAACCAAGGCCGCATGACAAGTCTCGGTCCAATCCGGAAATGTTTAATCCACACACATGAAAGAAAGGTAGAAATGACCACCGGAGGAGAACGGAGCGCCGGAATGCAAAACGGACAACGGGGAAAATGCTCGGATGCATGAGATGAACACATATGCAAATGAAATGCACATGATGACATGATATGAAATGCATGACATGCAAGCAATGACAAGGCAACAACAGCGAATAACTGGACGACACCTGGCACATCGGTCTCGGGGCGTTACAACACTCCACCACTACGAGAGGATCTCGTCCCAAGATCTAGAATGGCACCGGAGGGAAAACGGAAGGGAAAGAGAAGAGGTAAAACTAAGTTGCTCCTTTTGACAAACGAGTGAAACCAAAGAACCTTGCGAGGTTGAGCAAAAGACAGAAAGAAAGCAACGGAGAAGAACAAAGTTGAAGGCATTCCGGTAGGGAAGAGGAACAAGGAAGAACAAATTCGTATGGCACTCCTATTAAAAGAGATGAAGACTTGATAAGGCAAAAAGAACTTGAGCAAAAGGGCACAACACTCCGGTTAAATGGACAATCATGAAAAGAACACAATCTTTGATGAAACAGATGATGGTTAAAGAGAGCAACATCACAATGCCTCCGGAACAAAAGAATAGAATATAGATAATTGAAAAAGGAGAAATGAGGAGAAAATGCCAACTTCTCGCAAAAGAGCTTGAGAAGGCATCCTTAGGAGAAGGGTCGAACGGAGTTGTTGGAAAACCAACAACGAAAAGAACAAGGTTGTAGTGGGCTTATGGAGAACATCTCAAAACTATGAGGTGAAATTGTGCCACTAACGGAAACGATATAATAGATTGATAACAACAAGGAGATGAGAAGCTTATTTCACCGGGAGGATAGATGGATAACTTGGGTCATTTCTAAACACCATAGATAGCAACAATCCTTAGGGAAGGCTTTAGGTGAAATATAACCCAAGATAATTCCAATGACGAGATTGATGGATTTAAAATACCTCATTCTTAATAACATGTGAATCATGAAACATGAACTCCAAATTATCAAGAATGACATAATACCACCTCCAATGATACGGAAGAAAGATTGAACTCCGGATTGCAAGATGAGAATGCTTGAGCTCCTTAGAAAAGAATCTCGATGAACACTTTGAGAAGGAGTATAAAACCTTGATGAACCATCATGTAGAACCTTGATAAAGTACTCTGGTAAACAAAAGGATGACGAAAGAAAGGGAAGTTGAAAACACAAGGTGAAACCTTGTAATGATTTATATGGATCTCCGTTATAATTAGAGCTTGGAACTCCGGGAGAGGAAGATGAGCACTTGAAACCAAGAATAAGTATGATGAGCCACTCCGGAAAACATGAATTGGATAAACTCGATGAAACAAGAATAAGAATTACATTATGCGTATCCTTCACCAATTTAAAATTGATGATAAGCAATGGAATTGGCATACTACTTATTCTTGTAGAAAGGATTAAGATAGATATAGCATCAATTTTGAAAGGTCTTCCATGAACCACTAGTCGGGTTGAAACAACGAATAAATTGATATGATGAACGAAGGAAGACAAAATCTTGGAAGAACCACTGTAAGAATTGAAAATGAACGAAGAGAAGATAAAGAAACACCGGGAAAAATTAGCAAATGAATGAAGATGCTTGAGATAATTTAGATGCATGAGAATGAAGAGATCGAGAACTGATTAGAGGATATTTGATTGATGCACCGTCAAGATAGGAGAATGATAACTGACAGCTGAGAATGAATAAATCTTAGATGATGGGCTCTAGATGAACAAACTGAAAAGGCTCATGAATTGCTCCGGATAGGTGAAAAGAATTCTCACAACCGAAAATAATTATGAGAGAATGGTATAAAGCTAGCACCATGAATCCTGAAGAGGCAAGAACAAGATTGAGAGAAAATCTTCTTCGGTCTTCAAATCCGAGAATGACGACGAGGAACACCACCAAGAATTGTTGAGATACTCTGGGAGAATGAAAAGCGAAGAGGTAAAGACAACTATGAAGAAATCAAAAACAATCTTGGAGAAGGCATTTGACTGATGATAATTCATTCTTACGTCAAACTTCGAAATAAATTTTAGAATGGCTCCAATAAAATAAGAAGAGTCAGGTAAGATCCTGGGAAAAGACCTGTGGGTTAGGGCCCACTCGAAAGAAAACACCGTTGAAAAGATTACTTGAAAAGGAGAAAGCACCAGTTGAATTAGATGACTTGAATTAGATGACTTGCCCAATGATCGGCAGGCCATCGAAAATAAATGGATCTTCAAGAAGAAGACAGACGCTGATGGCAATGTGATACGTCCATTTTGCATCATGCTTTTATATCGATATTTATTGCATTATGGGCTGTTATTACACATTATGTCACAATATTTATGCCTATTCTCTTTTATTTTACTAGGTTTACATAAAGAGGGAGAATGCCGGCAGCTGGGATTCTAGGCTGGAAAAGGAGCAAATATTAGAGGCCTATTCTGCACAGCTCCAAAAGTCCTGAAACTTCACGGAAGACATTTTTAGAATATATAAAAAATACTGAGCGCACGAAGTTCACCAGGGGGCCACACCCTGC
This sequence comes from Triticum dicoccoides, assembly GCF_002162155.2. Classification (NCBI taxonomy): domain Eukaryota; kingdom Viridiplantae; phylum Streptophyta; class Magnoliopsida; order Poales; family Poaceae; genus Triticum; species Triticum dicoccoides. The sequence goes on from NC_041386.1 coordinate 323,692,857, forward strand.
CAACGAGGGTGGGGGGCGTGCCCTACCCCCCTGGGCGCGCCCCCTACCTTGTGGGCCCCCTGGTGGCCCTCCGATGTCCATCTTCTGCTATATGAAGTCTTTCGATGAGGAAAAAAATCATAAGCCATCTCCTCGGACGAAACTCCGCCGCCACGAGGCCGAACCTTAGCGGAACCTATCTAGGGCTCCGGCAGAGCTCTTCTGCCGGGGAAACTTCCCTCCGGGAGGGAGAAATCATCGCCATCGTCATCACCAACGCTCCTCTCATCGGGAGAAGGCAATCTCCATCAACATCTTCATCAACACCATCTCCTCTCAAAACCCTAGTTCATCTCTTGTATCCAATTCTTGTCTCCAAGTCTGGGATTGGTGCTAGTAGGTTGCTAGTAGTGTTAATTACTCCTTGTAGTTGATGCTAGTTGGTTTATTTGGTGGAAGATCATATGTTCAGATCCTATATGCATATTAATACCCCTCTGATTATGAACATGAATATGCTTTGTGAGTAGTTACGTTTGTTCCCGAGGACATGGGAGAAGTCTTGCTATTAGTAGTCATTTGAATTTGGTATTCGTTCGATATTTTGATGAGATGTATGTTGTCTCTCCTCTAGTGGTGTTATGTGAACGTCGACTACATAACACTTCACCATGATTTGGGCCTAGAGGAAGGCATTGGGAAGTAATAAGTAGATGATGGGTTGCTAGAGTGACAGAAGCTTAAACCCTAGTTTATGCGTTGCTTCGTAAGGGGCTGATTTGGATCCATATGTTTCATGCTATGGTTAGGTTTACCTTAATACTTTTGTTGTAGTTGCCGATGCTTGCAATAGAGGTTAATTATAAGTGGGATGCTTGTCCAAGTAAGGACAGTACCCAAGCACCGGTCCACCCACATACCAAATTATCGAAGTACCGAATGCGAATCATACGAACGTGATGAAAACTAGCTTGACGATATTCCCATGTGTCCTCAGGAGCGCTTTTCTCTATATAAGAGTTTGTCCAGGCTTGTCCTTTGCTACAAAAAGGATTGAGCCACCTTGCTGCACTTTATTTACTTTTGTTACTTGTTGTTCGTTACAAATTATCCTATCACAAAACTATCTGTTACCACTTATTTCAGTACTTGCAGAGAATACCTTGCTGGAAACCGCTTATCATTTCCTTCTGCTCCTCGTTGGGTTCAACACTCTTACTTATCGAAAGGACTATGATAGATTCCCTATACTTGTGGGTAATCAAGACTCTTTTCTGGCGCCGTTGCCGGGGAGTGAAGCGCCTTTGGTAGGTGGAATTTGGTAAGGAAAAATATATATAGTGTGCTGAAATTTACTGTCACTTGTTACTATGGAAAGTAATCCTCTGAGGGGCTTGTTCGGGGTATCTTCACCCCGACCAGTAGAGCAAAGAGTTGCTCCTCAACCTACTGAACCTACTGAAAATGAAAATGTCTGCTTTGAAATTCCTTCGGGTATGATAGAAAAACTGCTAGCTAATCCTTTTGTAGGAGATGGAACAAAACATCCTGATGAGCATCTAATATATGTGGATGAAGTTTGTGGATTATTTAAGCTTGCAGGTGTAGCCAGAGATGTTGTTAAGAAGAAGGTCTTCCCTTTATCTTTGAAGGGAGATGCATCAACATGGTATAGGCTATGTGATGATACGGGGTCATGGAACTACAAACGATTGAAATTGGAATTTCATCAGAAGTTTTATCCTATGCATCTTGTTCATCGTGATCGAATATATATATATATATATATATATATATATATATATATATATATATATATATATATATATATATATATATAATTTTTGGCCTCACGACGGAGAAAGCATCGCTCAAGCTTGGGGGAGGCTTAAATCAATGTTATATTCATGCCCCAATCATGAGCTCTCAAGAGAAATGATTATTTAAATTTTTTATGCTCGGCTTTCTGATAGCAATCACACCATGCTTGATACTTCTTGTGCTGGCTCTTTTATGATGAAGACTATTGAATTCAAATGGGATTTATTGGAAAGAATTAAACGCAACTCTAAAGATTGGGACCTCGAAAAAGGTAAGGAGTCAGGTATGACACCTAGGTTTGATTGTGTTAAATCTTTTATGGATACCGATGTTTTCCGTAAATTTAGCACTAAATATGGACTTGACTCTGAGATAGTAGCTTCTTTCTGTGAATCTTTTGCTACTTATGTTGATTTCCCCAAGGAGAAGTGGTTTAAATATCATCCTCCCATAGAAGTAAAAGTACCTGCACCTATTAAAGTTGAAGAAAAGACTATCACTTATAATGATCCTATTGTTCCTACTTCTTATGTTGAGAAACCACCTTTCCCTGTCAGGATAAAGGATCGTGCTAAAGCTTCAATTGTGGTTCGTAAAAGCAATATTAAAACTTATACACCTTCTGAGAAAATTAAAGTTGAACCTGATATTGCTATTGTTAAAGATCTCTTGGCTGATAATATTGATGGGCATGTTATTTATTTCTGTGATGAAACTGCTAGAATTGCTAAACCTTATGCTGAAGATAAACCTAGACCTGTGGTAGGCATGCCTGTTATTTATGTTAAAATAGGATATCATTGTTATCATGGTTTATGTGATATGGATGCCAGTGCTAGTGCAATACCTATTAGCCTATATAGAGAAATTATGCATGATATTGCACCTGTTGAGTTAGAAGATATTGATGCCATAATTAAACTTGCCAATAGAGATACTATTTCACCAATGGGGATTGTTAGGGATGTTGAAGTCTTGTGTGGGAAAACTAAATATCCTGCTGATTTTCTTGTTCTTGGTTCCCCACAAGATAGCTTTTGTCCCATTATATTTGGTAGACCCTTCTTAAACACTGTTAATGCTAAGATAGATTGCAAAAAGGATGTTGTTACTATCGGTTTAGATGATATGTCTCACGAATTTAATTTCTCTAAATTTAGTAGACAACACCGTGAAGAAGAATTACCTAGTAAGGATGAAATTATTGGTCTTGCTTCTATTCCCGTACCTCCTAGTGGTCCTTTAGAACAATATTTGCTAGACCATGAAAACGATATGTTTATGAATGAAAGAAGGGAAATAGATGAAGTATTCTTTAAACAGGAACCTATTCTGAAACACAATTTGCCTGTTGAAATTCTAGGAGATCCTCCTCCACCCAAGGGTGATCCCGTGTTTGAGTTTAAACCATTGCCTGATACTCTTAAATATGCTTATCTTGATGAGAAAAAGATGTATCCTGTTATTATTAGTGCTAACCTTTCAGAGCATGAGGAAGAGAGATTATTGAAAACTCTGAAGAAGCACTGTGCTGCTATTGGGTATACTCTTGATGATCTTAAGGGAATTAGTCCCACTCTATGCCAACATAAAATAAATTTGGAAGAAGATGCTAAACCAGTTCATGATCATCAACGACGGCTGAATCCTAAAATGAAGGAAGTGGTAAGAAAGGAAATACTAAAGCTCCTTGAGGCAGGTATAATTTATCCCGTTGCTGATAGTCAGTGGGTAGAGGGGCAGGCCTGGCGCAGTGGTGAAGTCCTCCCCACTTGTGCCAAGAGGTCCTGGGTTCGAACCAGCCTCTCTGCATTGCACTTTGCAGGGGTAAGACTAGGTTCCTATAATCCCTCCCCAGACCCCACCTTGTGTGGGAGCTTCTATGCACTAGGTCTGTCCTTTTCCTTTCCTTTGCTGATAGTCAGTGGGTAAGCCCTGTCCATTGTGTCCCTAAGAAGGGAGGTGTTACTGTCGTCCCTAATGATAAAGATGAATTGATTCCTCAAAGAATTATTACAGGTTATAGGATGGTAATTGATTTCCGAAAATTAAATAAGGCCACTAAAAAGGATCATTTCCCCTTACCTTTTATTGATCAGATGCTAGAAAGATTATCCAAACATACACATTTTTGCTTTCTAGATGGTTATTCTGGTTTCTCTCAAATACCTGTGTCAGCCAAAGATCAATCAAAGACTACTTTTACTTGCCTTTTTGGTACTTTTGCTTATAGACGTATGCCTTTTGGTTTATGTAATGCACCTGCTACCTTTCAAAGATGCATGATGGCTATATTCTCTGACTTTTGTGAAAAGATTTGTGAGGTTTTCATGGACAATTTCTCCGTCTATGGATCTTCTTTTGATGATTGCTTGAGCAACCTTGATCGAGTTTTGCAGACATGTGAAGAAACTAATCTTGTCTTGAATTGGGAAAAGTGCCACTTTATGGTTAATGAAGGTATTGTCTTGGGGCATAAAGTTTCTGAAAGAGGTATTGAAGTTGATAAAGCCAAGGTTGATGCTATTGAAAAGATGCCATGCCCCAAGGACATCAAAGGTATAAGAAGTTTCCTTGGTCACGCCGGATTTTATAGGAGGTTCATTAAGGACTTCTCAAAAATTTCTCGGCCTCTGACTAATTTATTACAAAAGATATACCATTTGTCTTTGATGATGATTGTGTAGAAGCATTTGAAATACTTAAGAAAGCATTGATCTCTGCACCTATTTTTCAGCCACCTGATTGGAATTTACCCTTTGAAATTATGTGTGATGCTAGTGATTATGCTGTAGGTGATGTTCTAGGGCAAAGAGTTGATAAGAAATTAAACGTTATTCAATATGCTAGTAAAACCCTAGACAATGCTCAAAGAAATTATGCTACTACTGAAAAAGAATTCTTAGCAGTTGTATTTGCTTGTGATAAGTTCAGACCTTATATTGTTGATTCTAAAGTAACTATTCACACTGATCATGCTGCTATTAAATATCTTATGGAAAAGAAAGATGCTAGACCTAGACTTATTAGATGGGTTCTCTTGCTACAAGAATTTGACTTACATATTGTTGATAGAAAGGGAGCTGGGAACCTCGTTGCAGAAAACTTGTCTAGGTTAGAAGATGTGCTTGATGACCCACTTCCTATTGATGATAGCTTTCCTGATGAGCAATTAAATGTCATAAATGCTTCTCATACTGCTCCATGGTATGCTGATTATGATAATTACATTGTTGCTAAGTTTATACCACCTAGTTTCACATACCAGCAAAAGAAAAAGTTCTTCTATGATTTGAGGCATTACTTTTGGGATGACCCACATCTTTATAAAGAAGGAGTAGATGGTGTTATTAGACGTTGTGTATCTGAGCATGAACAGGAACATATCCTACGCAAGTGTCACTCCGAAGCTTATGGAGGACACCATGCTGGAGATAGAACTGCACATAAGGTATTGCAATCTGGTTTTTATTGGCCTACTCTCTTCAAGGATGCCCGTAAGTTTGTCTTATCTTGTGATGAATGTCGAAGAATTGGTAATATTAGTAGATGTCAAGAAATGCCTATGAACTATTCACTCGTTATTGAACCATTTGATGTTCGGGGCTTTGACTATATGGGACCTTTTCCTTCCTCTAATGGATATACACATATTTTAGTTGCTGTTGATTACGTTACTAAGTGGGTAGAAGCTATTCCAACTAGTAGTGCTGATCATAACACTTCTATTAAAATGCTTAAAGAAGTTATTTTTCCAAGATTTGGAGTCCCTAGATATTTAATGACTGATGGTGGTTCACATTTTATTCATGGTGCTTTTCGTAAAATGCTTGCTAAGTATGATGTTAATCATAGAATTGCATCCCCTTATCGCCCTCAGTCTGGTGGTCAAGTAGAATTGAGTAATAGAGAGCTCAAATTAATTTTGCAAAAGACTGTTAATAGATCTAGAAAGAATTGGTCCAAGAAACTTGATGATGCATTATGGGCCTATAGAACTGCATATAAAAATCCTATGGGTATGTCTCCGTATAAAATGGTTTATGGAAAAGCATGTCACTTACCTCTCAAACTAGAACACAAGGCATATTGGGCTATTAAAGAGCTCAATTATGATTTTAAACTTGCCGGTGAGAAGAGGTTATTCGATATTAGCTCACTCGATGAATGGAGAACCCAAGCCTACGAAAATGCCAAGTTGTTTAAAGAAAAAGTTAAAAGATGGCATGATAAAAGGACAAAAGCTTGAGTTTAATGTAGGTGATTATGTATTGCTATACAACTCCCGTTTAAGATTTTTTGCAGGAAAACTTCTCTCTAAATGGGAAGGTCCTTACGTTATCGAGGAGGTCTATCGTTCCGGTGCCATAAAAATCAACAACTTCGAAGGCACAAATCCGAAGGTGGTGAACGGTCAAAGAATCAAACATTATATCTTAGGTAATCCCATAAAATGTTGAAACCAATGTTTTTGAAACCGTAACCCCGAAGGAATACATAAGGGACACTTTGCGGAACGTTTCAGACTCCAAAAAAGAATAGGTATGTGGTACGGTAAGTAAACCGACTCCAAAACAGTTTTTAAGGCAATATTTCTTCATTTTGGAATATTTAGAAAAAAGAAAAATAAGAAGCAGTCTGGGAAGGACACGAGGCCTCCACGAGGGTGGAGGGCACGCCCTACCCTACTGGGCGCGCCCCCTACCTCGTGGGCACCTCGTGCGCTTTCCGGACTCCGTTTTCTTACACAACACATATTTTGGTCGGTAAAAATTCATTATATAATCTCCCAGGCGTTTTGACTCCCGTATCACGCAACTATCCTCTGTTTGTATTTCGAGTTGTTGCTGCTGCAGATTAGAGCAAGATGTCTTCGCAAGAGTCAGTCGGGGAGAGCCGGGTGTCTCATCCGGCACCAAGATGAATGACAAACAACAATGTTGACCTCTTTGGGCCAGCCACGGAGGAAGAGATGGAGGCTGATTTGAAGAGGATAGATGCCATGGAAGAGGATCAAGAAGCCACTTCCCGCTTCTGATCTGGATTCACAATGGGAGAACTGCAGAGCTCGGCTATTCCAAACTTGGTTATCCCTTCCAATGTTAGATTTATTTCTTATGAGAATATGAAAAAGAGTGTCACTGGTTCTCCCACAGCTATGCAGCACCCTTGGGTGCAGGGAGCTTTGGCTATTACAGGAAAACTCCGAAAGGAAATAATGGACCTCAAGCAGCAAGTCAATAAGCTCAAGGAGGAGAATCGTATCCTGAGGGGCATCATCGCCAAGAATATCACATCACCATCCCCGAAAAGAGAGACATAATCACATGGGTATGGGCACTCCCCTTGGCAATTGGCAAGCTTGGGGGAGTGCCCCGGTATCGTATCACCATCACTTTTATCTTTACCGTTTTTCTTAGTTCAATCCTTTGGTAATATCTTGATCTAGTAGAATAGAAGTTCTTAGTATGATCTAGTTGTGAGTTTTGCTTTATAATTCCTCCATGTAATCGAGTCCATGAGCTATATAATAAAGATTAGTGTTGAGTCAAGGGCTTGATTATTTTGCCATGATCCTAAGGGAATAAAAGAAAAGAGAAAGAAATAAAAAGAAACAAAGAGATCATGTGAATCTTATGGAGAGTAATGAGCTCACATAGAAAAGTATGATGAATAAAAGTTTTTGAGAGTTGACAAACATAGTTTTGGTCATTGTTGCAATTAATAGGAAGTAATAAAGAAAGAGAGGTCTTCAAATATAAATATACTATCTTGGACATCTTTTATGATTGTGAGCACTCATTAAAATATGACATGCTAAAGTGTTGACGTTGGACAAGGAAGACAATGTAATGGGTTGTGTTTTCTTACATCTGAGATAAATTATATTGTCATGGATCATCCAACATGGTTGAGCTTGGCTTTCCCCCTCATGCTGGCCAAATTTATCGCACCAAGTAGAGATACTACTTGTGCTTCCAATTACCCTTAAACCAGTTTTGCCATGAGAGTCCACCATATCTACCTATGGATTGAGTAATATCCCTCAAGTAAGTTGCCATCGGTGCAAGCAATAAAAATTGCTCTCTAAATATGTATGACTTATTAGTGTGGGAGAAAATAAGCTTTTTACGATCGTGTGATATGGAAGAAATAAAAGCGACAGATTGCATAATAAAGGTCCATATCACAAGTGGCAATATAAAGTGACGTTCTTTCGCGTTAAGATTTTGTGCATCCAACCATAAAAGTGCATGACAACCTCTGCTTCCCTCTGCGAAGGGCCTATCTTTTACTTTTATCTCCTACCTTGCATAAGAGTCACAGTGATCTTCACCCTTCCTTTTTACATTTTATGTTTTGGCAAGCACAACATGTTGGAAAGATCCTGGTATATATGGCTAATTGGATGTGAGTTTTCATGAACTATTATTGTTGACATTACCCCTGAGGTAAAACGTTTGGAGGCAAAACTATAAGCCCCTATCTTTCTCTGTGTCCGATTAAAACTCTATACCCATAAGTATTGCGTGAGTGTCAGCAATTGTGAAAGACTATATGATAGTTGAGTATGTGGACTTGCTGAAAAGCTCTTATACATTGACTCTTTCCTATGTTATGATAAATTGCAATTGCTCCAATGACTGAGATTATAGTTTGTTAGTTTTCAATGAAGTTTAAGATTCATACTTGAAATTGTGATTGAATTATTACTCTATCATAAGAAATCATATGACAAGAATTATATAAGTTGATGTTCTAAGAATGATCATGATGCCCTCATGTCCGTATTTTATTTTTATCGACACCTCTATCTCTAAACATGTGGACATATTTTTCGATTTCGGCTTTCGCTTGAGGACAAGCGAGGTCTAAGCTTGGGGAGTTGATACGTCCATTTTGCATCATGCTTTTATATCGATATTTATTGCATTATGGGCTGTTATTACACATTATGTCACAATACTTATGCCTATTCTTTTACAAGGTTTACATAAAGAGGGAGAATGCCGGCAGCTGGGATTCTGGGCTGGAAAAGGAGCAAATATTAGAGACCTATTCTGCACAGCTCCAAAAGTCCTGAAACTTCACGGAAGACGTTTTCAGAAGATATAAAAAATACTGAGTGCAAGAAGTTCACCAGGGGGGCCACACCCTGCCCACGAGGGTGGGGGCGCGCCCTACCCCCCTTGGCGCGCCCCCTACCTCGTGGGCCCCCTGGTGGCCCTCCGATGTCCATCTTCTGCTATATGAAGTCTTTCAATGAGGAAAAAATCATAAGCCATCTCCTCGGATGAAACTCTGCTGCCACGAGGCGGAACCTTGGCGGAACCAATCTATGGCTCTAGCAGAGCTGTTTTGCCGGGGAAACTTCCCTCCGGGAGGGGGAAATCATCGCCATCGTCATCACCAACGCTCCTCTCATTGGGAGAAGGCAATCTCCATCAACATCTTCATCAGCACCATCTCCTCTCAAAACCCTAGTTCATCTCTTGTATCCAATTCTTATCTCCAAGTCCGGGATTGGTGCTAGTAGGTTGCTAGTAGTGTTAATTACTCCTTGTAGTTGATGCTAGTTGGTTTATTTGGTGGAAGATCATATGTTCAGATGCTATACGCATATTAATACCCCTCTGATTATGAACATGAATATGCTTTGTGAGTAGTTACGTTTGTTCCCGAGGACATGGGAGAAGTCTTGCTATTAGTAGTCATGTGAATTTGATGAGATGTATGTTGTCTCTCCTCTAGTGGTATTATGTGAACGTCGACTACATAACACTTCACCATGATTTGGGCCTAGAGGAAGGCATTGGTAAGTAATAAGTAGATGATGGGTTGCTAGAGTGACAAAAGCTTAAACCCTAGTTTATGCGTTGCTTCATAAGGGGCTGATTTGGATCCATATGTTTCATGCTATGGTTAGGTTTACCTTAATACTTTTGTTGTAGTTGCGGATGCTTGCAATAGAGGTTAATCATAAGTGGGATGCTTGTCCAAGTAAGGACAATACCCAAGCACCGGTCCACCCACATACCAAATTATCAAAGTACCAAACGCGAATCATACGAACGTGATGAAAACTAGCTTGACGATATTCCCATGTGTCCTCAGGAGCGCTTTGCTCTATATAAGAGTTTGTCCAGGCTTGTCCTTTGCTACAAAAAGGATTGGGCCACCTTGCTGCACTTTATTTACTTTTGTTACTTGTTGCTCGTTACAAATTATCCTACCACAAAACTATCTGTTACCACTTATTTCAGTACTTGTAGAGAATACCTTGCTGGAAACCGCTTATCATTTCCTTCTGCTCCTCGTTGGGTTCTACACTCTTACTTATCGAAAGGACTACGATAGATCCCCTATACTTGTGGGTCATCATAATCTTACTGTCTACAAAGCTCGACTTGTTCCGAAAGGTTTTCGACAAGTTCAAGGAGTTGACTACGATGAGACCTTCTCACTAGTAGCGATGCTTAAGTCTGTTCGAATCATGTTAGCTATTGCCGCATTTTATGATTATGAAATTTGGCAATTGGATGTAAAAACTGCATTCCTGAATGGATTTCTGGAAGAAGAGTTGTATATGATGCAACCTGAAGGTTTTATCGATCCAAAAGGTGCTAACAAAGTGTGCAAGCTCCAGCGATCCATTTATGGATTGGTGCAAGCATGTCGGAGTTGGAATAAACGTTCGTTTAGTGTGATCAAAGCATATGGTTTTATATAGACTTTTGGAGAAGCCTGTATTTACAAGAAAGTGAGTGGGAGCTCTGTAGCATTTCTAATATTATATGTGGATGACATATTGTTGATTGGAAATGATATAGAATTTCTGGATAGCATAAAAGGATACTTGAACAAGAGTTTTTCAATGAAATACCTTAGTGAAGCTGCTTACATATTGGGCATCAAGATCTATAGTGATAGATCAAGACACTTAATTGGACTTTCACAAAGCACATACCTTGATAAAGTTTTGAAGAAGTTCAAAATGGATCAAGCTAAATGCCCGACCACTGCAGAAGATAGAGAGAAAATAAAAAGTGTTCCCTATGCTTTAGCCATAGGCTCTATCATGTATGCAATGCTGTGTACCAGACCTGATGTGTGCCTTGCTATTAGCCTAGCAGGGAGGTACCAAAGTAATCCAGGAGTGGATCACTGGACAGCGGTCAAGAACATCCTGAAGTACCTGAAAAGGACCAAGGATATGTTTCTCGTTTATGGAGGTGACAAAGAGCTCATCGTAAATGGTTACGTTGATGCAAGCTTTGACATTGATCCAGACGATTCTAAATTGCAAACCGGATATGTATTTATATTAAACGATGGAGTCGTCAGTTGGAGCAGTTCTAAACAGAGCGTCGTGGCGGGATCTACATGTGAAGCGGAGTACATTGCTGCTTCGGAATCAGCAAATGAAGGAGTCTGGATGAAGGAGTTCATATCCGATCTAGGTGTCATACCTAGTGCATCGGGTCCAATGAAAATCTTTTGTGACAATACTGGTGCAATTACCTTGGCAAAAGAATCCAGATTTCACAAGAGAACCAAGCACATCAAGAGACGCTTCAACTCCATCCGGGATCAAGTCCAGGTGGGAGACATAGCCTCTTGAAAGATACATACGGATCTGAATGTTGCAGACCCGTTGACTAAGCCTCTTCCACGAGCAAAACATGATCAGTACCAAGGCTCCATGGGTGTTAAAATCATTACTATGTAATCTAGATTATTGACTCTAGTGCAAGTGGGATACTGAAGGAAATATGCCCTAGAAGCAATAGTAAAGTTATTATTTATTTCCTTATTTCATGATAAATGTTTATTATTCATGCTAGAATTGTATTAACCGGAAACATAATACATGTGTGAATACATAGACAAACATAATGTCACTAGTATGCCTCTACTTGACTAGCTCATTGATCAAAGATGGTTAAGTTTCCAAACCATAGACATGAGTTGTTATTTGATCAATGGGATCACATCATTAGGAGAATGATGTGATTGACTTGACCCGTTCCGTTAGCTTAGCACTTGATCGTTTTTGTTTACTGCTATTGCTTTCTTCATGACTTACACATGTTCTTATGACTATGAGATTATGCAACTCCCGAATACTGGAGGAACACTTTGTGTGATACCAAACGTCACAATGTAACTGGGTGATTATAAAAGTGCTCTACAGGTGTCTCCGATGGTACTTGTTGAGTTGGCATAGATCAAGATTAGGATTTGTCACTTCGATTATCGGAGGGAGAGGTATCTCTGGGCCCTCTCGGTAATGCACATCACTATAAGCCTTGCAAGCAATGCAACTAATGAGTTAGTTGCGAGATAGTGCATTACGAAACGAGTAAAGAGACTTGTCGGTAACGAGATTGAACTAGGTATTGGGATACCGACGATCGAATCTCGGGCAAGTAACATACCGATAACAAAGAGAACAACGTATAGTGTTATGCGGTTTGACCGATAAAGATCTTCGTAGAATATGTAGGAACCAGTATGAGCATCCAGGTTCCGCTATTGGTTATTGACCGGAGACATGTCTCAGTCATGTCTACATAGTTCTCGAACCCATGGGTCCGCACACTTAAAGTTCTGTGACGATCAGTTTTTGTTATATGTTTTGATGTACCGAAGGTAGTTCGGAGTCCCGGATATGATCATGGACATGACGAGGAGTCTCGAAATGGTCGAGACATGAAGATTGATATATTGGAAGCCTACATTTGGACATCGGAAGAGGTTCGGGTAAAATCAGGATTTTACCGGAGTACCGAAGGGGTTACCGGAACCCCCCGGGGGCTAATGGGCCTTGTTGGGCCATAAGGGAAAGAGAGAGGGGCCGGCCTAGGGCAGGCAGCGCGCCTCCTCCCCTCTGTCCGAATTGGACTAGGAGAGGGGGCGGCGCCCCCTTTCCTTCTCTTTCTCTCCCTTCCTTCCCCCTCCTAGTAGGAGTAGGAAAGAGGGGAATCCTACTCCTACTAGGAGGAGGATTCCTCCTCGTGGCGCACCAACAAGGGCCGGCCAGCCTCCCCCTTGCTCCTTTATATACAGGGGCAGGGGGGCACCTCTAGACACACAAGTTGATCACAAAGATCTCTCCCAGCCGTGTGTGGTGCCCCTCCACCATAATCCACCTCGGTCATACTGTAGCGGTGCTTAGGCGAAGCCCTGTCATGGTAGCTTCATCAACATCATCATCACGCCGTCGTGCTGATGAAACTCTTCCCCGAGCTCTACTGGATCATGAGTTCGTGGGACGTCACCGAGCCGAACGTGTGCTGAACGCGGAGGTGCCATACGTTCGGTACTGAGGATCGGTCGATCATGAAGATGTACGACTACATCAACCGCGTTGTCATAACGATTCCACTTAACGGTCTACAAGGGTACGTGGACAACACTCTCCCCTCTTGTTGCTATGCATCACCATGATCCTGCGTGTGCGTAGGATTTTTTTTGAAATTACTATGTTCCCCAACATATGTTCTCCTTGACGGTGCACATGTACGTTCTACTGACTGCATCCTCCCTCTTTGAGCCATATGCTAGCAACTTGAGGAACGAGCAGCTATAGCAAGCTCCAGCTAGCATGTACAGCGAGTCAGCAACCACTTCAACAGCCAACCAGTCAGCAGAACAACGAGGAGCTACACATAGACATGGGACACGCTGCACGGGACACTCGAAGGGTCGGTGCAGTCTCTTTTATGCCAAGGCGGAGGGAGTTGATAGAGGAAAAGGTGTCCCGTCTTTCGATGAGATGGTGATTATAGTTTTTGGAGGAGTAGACTTTCACGATCCGACTACGAATGTGTGAGGACGTCGCGCCTTAGCAATCGCTAAACCAACTCCGAGAGGTTATTGACCATGCCGGAGCACGATTGATCTGACCACGAGGGTCTATTTCCTACATTCAAACAAAGAACAAGCAAGAAACCGAGATTGCAATCTGGATATTGCGAACATAAGATGAAAGCGTTATTGATAAAGATGGGGTTCTGTGACATCTCTGTCTAGTCGTTGAACACAAACGAAGTACGCGAAGTTACAACTATGACAAACTTTAATCTAAACAAAACCCAAAGTCTAAACGACGCCCTAAGGACTGTATATATGGAGGAGGGGGGGGATTCGTGACCCCTCGTAGGAGGGGTCCAAAACCAACCCTAACTTTGTTTTCCCACACATACAGACTCTAAAAACAACTTATACTTAAGTATTTTGAAATAACATGGGCTTGACCCAATAGTAAGGTGACGCAACACCTATAATAGCCTCTAGACAAAATTTGTGAAGTGGCATCTTGCATATTTCGTCCAAGCCTTCACACTCTCATTATGGTGGCTTCGAAGTCCTAAAATCATCACTTGAAACTCCGTTCTTGTTCCCCTTGCGCATGCTGTCATCTCCATGCTTGTTCTTGACCCAATGTTCATCCTTCTTGTCCAAGCTAGACCCTTCATTTGTAAGCAAAACAAATGTATCCAATTCAGGTAGAATCATATTCTCATGAACATTAGAATCATTACCAAGAAACGAAAGTACCTGGTAATTTAATTGGCGTGTGCGAGCTCTACTAATTGGTCCAGTAGGTATAGTAGTAGGGGATGTGGGTGTAACAATGGTATTGATGTCCTCCTCATCCTCCCCTTTTTGAAGTGAAGTCGTCCTCGGTGGAAGCTCATCTTCCTCACCCAAAAAAGGCTACAAATCTGCAATGTTAAAAGTGGGACTAACTCCAAAATTTGCAGACAACTCAAGTTTATATGCATTATCATTTATTTTCTCTAACACCTTAAAAGGACCATCAGCACGTGACATTAGCTTTGATTTGCGCAAATCAGGAAACCTATCCTTGTGCAAATGTAACCAAACAAGATCTCCAGGTGCAAAGACAACATGTTCTCTACCTTTATCTCCAGCAAATTTATATTTAGCATTCATACGCTCAACGTTTTCCTTAGTTAACTCATGCATTTTTAAGATCAATTCAACATGTTGTTTAGCATCAAAATTAACCTTCTATGAAGATGGAAGAGGTAACAAATTAATAGGTGCACGAGGTAGGAAACCATAGACAATTTCAAAAGGGTACATCTAAGTAGTAGAATGAAGTGAGCAATTATAAGCAAATTCAATATGAGGCAAGCATTCTTCCCACATTTTCTTGTTATTCTTCAAAGCAGCCCTAAGCATAGTAGACTAGTAGACAATGTTCTATTGACTACTTCAGTTTGTCCATCAGTTTGGGGTGACATGTAGTACTAAAAAGAAGTCTAGTCCCCAACTTAGCCCATAAACATCTCCAAACGTGGCTAAGAAATTTAGTATCACGATCTGAAACAATAATATTTGGCACACCATGCAAGCGAATAATTTCACGAAAGAACAAATCAGCAACATTAGCAGCAACATCGATTTTATGATATGGTATGAAGTGTGTCATTTTCGAACATCTATCCACGACAACAAATATGCTATCCCTACCCTTCTTTGTTTGAGGTAATCCTAAAACAAACCATAGATATATCCTCCCATGAAACACTAGGTATAGGCAAAGGCATATATAAACCATGAGGATTAAGTCGTGACTTTGCTTTTTGATAGTAGTGCAGTGAGCAACAAAACGCTCAACATCCCGTCTCATATTTGTCCAAAAGAAATGTGTAGCAAGTATGTCCTGTGTCTTCTTCACGCCAAAGTGTCCCATTAATCCTTCTCCATACACCTCCTGCAACAACAAAAGACGAATATAGCTAGCTGGAATGCATAGCTTGTTGGCACGAAACACAAAAATCCATCATTAGCGACGAACTTGTTCCATGTTCTCCCTTCTTTACAATTTTGCAATACATCTTTAAATTCAGCATCATGCGCATATTGATCTTTCATGGTCTCCAAACCAAAATTTTTAAAGTCAAGTTGTGAAAGCATAGTATAGCGACACGACAGTGCATCAACAATAACATTTTTTTACCCTTCTTGTGTTTTATGACATAAGGAAAAGTCCCAATGAATTCAACCCATTTAGCATGTCTATGGTTCAGTTCTGCTTGACTTTTAATATGTTTCAAAGATTCATGATCAAAATGTATAACAAAATCTTTGGGCCATAAATAATGTTGCCATGTTTCTAAAGTCCAAACAAGAGCATATAATTCCTTATCATAAGTAGAATAGTTTAGACTAGGCCCACTCAATTTTTCAGAAAAGTATGCAATAGGTTTACTATCTTGTAATAACACACCTCCCAATCCAATTCCACTAGCATCACATTCAAGCTCAAAATTCTTATTAAAATCAGGAAATTGGAGTAAAGGAGCATGTGTTAACTTATCTTTCAATACCGTGAAGGCTTCTTCCTATGTGGTACCGCAAACAAAAGGCACATCCTTCTTTGTAAGCTCATTGAGAGGTGCAACAATGGTGCTGAAATCTCTCACAAAACGCCTATAGAAACCAGCGAGTGTGTGACCGTTTTGGGCTGCGACCAACTCTCAATAGCTTCAATCTTGGCTTTATCAACTTCAATTCCCTCTGAAATAACAACATAGCCAAGAAAAGATACTTGGTCGGTGCAAAAGGTGCATGTCCCAAGGTTACCAAACAAACATGCATCACGTAGAGCAATAAAAAGCATGTAGAACAACAGACCTCCTATGTGCACAACTTATAGCTAGCCAGTGCAATAGACAACTCATTGTGACAAATCAGTAGTGAGAGGGTTGAAGAACTAAACCGAAGTGGCGTAACTGAACATCACTTGAAAATTGCAAACAATTTTCGAACACTTTTTAGAAATTATGATTTTTTGTCAAACACGCACAACTTTTTAAATTTTTGAACATTTTTAAGAATATGAAGAAAATTTAAAATCCTCCAAAATTTTGAATTTGCGTATAAAACATAAGTGAGAACATCTTTTAAAATTCTAAATAATTTCTGAAAAATGAACATTTTTACAATCCCAAATCATTTTTTGAATTGTTAAAGACACTTTTTGAAAACACAAACCATTTTTTAAATTCCAAAACATTTTTTTTAAAACTCAGATTTGTTTTGAATTGGTGGACAAACTAGCCTTATACATAAAAGTATATGACTCTCAGAGGGTTTGTCTCATTTGTATACAACTATGAGATTTTCAAAAAAGGTGGGGAACTAAATCAATGGGCTGGTAACTAAAATAATATAAATGGTGGCTTGAAAGAAGACACATGAAAACTTGGGCCCCTCCAACTCGGTTGCATATCTTTAGAAAAAGTAAAAACAAATGGGTGGAAATATTTGCGATTGGGACATTTGAAAAAATGGGTTGGGTCCAAAAAAAATAAAAAATAAAAATATGTCGAGCAACTAAAAAGGACAAAAAAGAAAAGTGGACTAGTAATTGTCAGGGTCGAGACGGACATTTTGCGTATTGAAGATGAAATTGTTCCTCGGATAAAAATTGGTTGCTCACCCCAATTGCAAGTTGATGTGAACTTGTAATTGCAATAAAAGAATTGGAGCCCAAGTACAAGTCAGTGGTGGACTTCTAGCAGGGACGAAGAATTAGAAAGATGGCATACTCTAAAAAATGAGGGTGGGCTTGTAACTAAGGCAACAATAAAATCCCGATTGCAAATACAGTGAAGGCTTGCAACTAGGAGTGGAGAACAAAAAAGGAGCGGAGAACAAAAAAGAGTTGGTGCTAGCTATAAGCCTAGGGTGTACTTGCAAACTGAGGCGACAAAAAACTTCGTGTCCATTTGCGAGTTGAGGGGGACTTGCAACTAGGATGAAAACAAACTATGGGCCCAATTGTGAGTCGAGGGTGGACTTCCAACTGGGACAACTATGAGACTAGTTGCAAGTCGAGGGTGGACTTGCAACTGGGATGAAAAACAAAAGTAGAAACTACATGCCCATTTGCGAGTCAAGAGTGGACTTGCAACTAGGATTAAATTAACATATGGGCCCACTTATTTGTTGAGGGTGGACTTGCAATTGAGACAACCACACAAAAGTACTATAAAAACTTGAAGCCCAATTGGAAGTCGGTGTTGGACTTGCAAGATGGGCAAAGAATAAAAAAGGGCGACCTACTCACAAAAACTTGGGTGGGCTTGTAACTAAGGCAACAAAAAAGTCAAAAAAGCCCGATTGCAAGTAGAGCTGGGCTTAGAACTAGGAGCATAGAAAACAAAAAGAAATCAGTGCTAGTTCTAAGCCAAAGGTGGACTTGCAAACAGAGGCGACAATAAAACTTTGAGCCAATTTGTGAGTTGAGAGTGGACTTGCAACTGAGATGAAAACAAATTATGGTCCCAGTTACAAGTCGAGGGTGGACTTGCAACTGGAACAACCATGGGCCTAGTTGCGAGTCGAGGGTGGACCTGCAATTGGGATGAAAAACAATCTACTGGCCCAATTGCGAGTCGAGGATGGACTTGCAAGTGGGATGAAAAAAACTACATGTCTAGTTGCGAGTCAAGGGTTGACTTGCAACTAGGAAGAAAACTAACTATGGGCTTAGTTGCGTGTCAATCGTGGACTTGCAACTGAGCTAACTACACAAAAGTACTATAGAAAAACTTGGAGCCCGATTGCAAGTCGTGATAGACTTGCAACTAGGGTGTCCTACTCGTAAAAATGATAATGGGCTTCTAACTAAGGAAACAACAAAAGGTCAAAAAAATCAGAGGGTGGGCTTGCAACTAGGGGCGGAGAAACAAAAAAAGCTTGGGCCTAGTTATAAGCCAAAGGTAGACTTGCAAAACCGAGCTGATAAAAAAAACTTTGAGCCCATTTGTGAGTTGAGGGTGAACTTGCAACTAGGATTAAAACAAACTACGGGCCCAATTGCGAGTCGAGGATTGACTTGCAACTGTAACAACTGCACAAAACTACAAGACCAGTTGTGAGTCGAGGATGCACTTGCAATTGGGAAAACTACAAGCCTAGTTGTGTGTTGAGGGTGTACTTGTAACTAGGATGAAAGACAAACTACAGTCCCTACTATGAATCGATGGTAAACTTACAACTGGGATGAAAAAAACTATGAGCCTGGTTGCGAGTCAAGGGTGGACTTGCAGCTGGGATAACTATACAAAACTACGACAACATTTGCGAGTCGAGGATGGACTTACAACTGGGACAACAACAAACTAAGAACCCAGTTGCGAGTCGAGCCTGGACTTGCAACTGGGATGAAAAACCAAAACAAATGTCTAGTTGTAAAGTCATGGGTAGACTTGTAATTGGGTAAGTACAAGCCCATTTGAGAGTCGATGATGAACTTACAACTAGGATAACTACGAAATTACGGGTCCAATTGCGAGTCAAAGGTTGAGTTGCAACTGGTATGAAATAAACTATAGGCTCAGTTTTGAGTCAAGGATGGACTTACGACTAGGATGGAAAATAAAACACAGGCTCTAGTTGCGAGTCGAGGGTGGGCTTGCAACTCAGACAACTATGAGCCTAGTTGCAAGTCGAGGGTGGACTTGTAACTCAAACAACTACGAAACTACGAGCCTAGTTGCGAGTTAAGGGTCGACTTGCAACTAGGATGAACCAAGCTATGAGCCACTTGCAATCAAATGGCAGACATGCAATTGTGATGAAAAATAAAACACATGCTCTAGGTGTCAGTGGAGGGTGGGCTTGCAACTTGGACATTTACGAGCCCAGTTGTGAGTCCAGGGAGACTTGCAACTAGGACAATATGGAACTACGGGCTATTTGTGAGTCAAGAGTCGACTTGCAACTGGGATGTAACAAGATATGGGCCCAGTTGCGAGTCAAGGGTACACTTGCAATTGCGATAAAAAAACTCATGCTCCAGTTGTGGGTCAAGGGTGGGCTTGCAAGTGTGACAACTATGAGCCCAATTGTGAGTCGAGGGTGGACTTTCACCTGGGACAACTAGGAAGCTACGAGCCTAGCTGCGAGTCAAGGGTCAACTTGCAACTAGGATGAGACAAACTACACACCCAGTTGCGTGTCAATGATGCACCTGTAACTGGGATGAAAACCAAAAATGCATGCTCCAGTTGCGAGTTGAGGGTGCACTTCACATGGGACAACTACGAATCTATGAGCCTAGTTGCGAGCCAAGGGTCAACTTGCGACTAGGATTGAACAAACTACATGCCTAGTTGCATGTCAATGGTGGACCCACACCTTGGATGAAAAAAACACATTCTCCAGTTGCGAGTCGAGGGTGGACATGCACCTGGGAAAACAATGAGACTACGAACCCAGGTGTGAGTCAATGGTTGACTTGTAACTAGAATGGAACAAATTACAGTCCAGATGCATGTCAAGGGTGGACCTATAATTAAAATGAAAAATAAAACACAAGCAATATAAAAAGGGTCAAAGGTCGATCAGTGAGAAGATGGGGGATAAGCTTCATCTTCTAGCCTTCAAAACGATCAAATATCTAGTTACATTCTTCTCTAGCTACACGGTCAAATAAAAGTAAAACAAAATAGGGAACAGAAAGACACGTGGCCCTCCACAAAAAAGTTAAGACCACAAAAAAACCAATACACAAAACATAATAATGGCTCACTAAAAAAATTTATATCAGGCCTCCCTGCTTCACGAGGGACAAACAGAAAACACGACCCAAAGACAACAAGCATGACTCAGAAGCACGTGTATCTAACGGCATACGAGTTCGATAAAACATTGTTAACTCTCATTTGATGAGAATTAGCAAACCAATCTGAAACGAGACGCCAAACTACGCCAGGAAAATGGCACAACAAAAGAGCACGCGCGAACTGGTCGACAAGTAGACACCAAACACATGACGCGACACAGAGCGCGTGTGACAAAATAACTCTCAATTAAGATTTGCACAACATTTAAAGCGAACATACGGCAGATTGAAAAGAAGTTCATGAATTTTAAACGAATAAATAAAGAATAGAAGGAAAGAGAAACAGATCGAAAAGGTGAAAATATAAAATATAAATAAAAACAAAAAATCATGAATTTAAAACATTTCATAATTTAAAACAAATAATGAAATAGAAAAGGAAACAAAAATAAAATAAGACGGAAACGAACAAAAAATTACTGGGAGTTGGATGGTTGTGTAGATAAATGAGAAAAAAACTAGGACTGGATCTTAGCACGAACTTGTGAAAGGAAATGGAAAAACACAGCTCGCGGCAAAAAAACAAAGGCCCACAACAACAAGGCCCAAGCCAGACATAGGAGGATGAGCTAACAAAGCGAGACAAAACACACATCGACAAGGACTGAATTAGATCATAACAGGTTATTGCTCAATTACACAAATCTTATTGCAAGTTTAATTCTGCGGTTGTAAACTTAGTTGTGATGTAGCTATTTCACATCTACTTCCTCTCTTCCTAAATATAGGTCTATTTAGAGATTTCAATATGTAATGCGTACAAATGTACATAGACATAGTTTAGACTGTAGATTCACTCATTTTGCTCCGCATATAGTCTATATTGGAATACTATAAAAGACTTATATTTAGGAACGCAGGGAGTGGACGTGAAAAAAGAGCTCTCAAGAGGAACGCGAGTGAATTATAGACAAAAAACAGACCGCCAGCCCAATATCACAAAAAAGACCAACAACCGCCGGATCACCTGGCACTAGCAATGTCCTGGGACACAGGCTGTGCGCGAGACAACGCGCTGAGTGTGCGCAGCAGCCAGCCGATCATGTTTTGCATGAATATTAAAGACAGATAATCTAACAATTCTAGACTTAGATGTGAGATAGCTATTTCACATCCAGATGTGAAATAGTAAATCCAAATCTTTTTCTCCTGCCGCTAGTTTTGTTGCGCGACGCGACGGACGCGTGATGAAGCTGCATGTGTGCTTTGTTGTGGGCTGATCCGGTCGTAAGCCGGAACGGCTTTGGGCCCACACGTCATGGAGAAGAAATGTCCGTCAGTGCCTTGCCCACGCTTCGTGGGTGGTGGTCGGAAGAACCCCTTTTTTAGAAAAAAAGGTGGTCGGAAGAACTGCTAGGCGCGAGAGCTTGCTTGGTTTGAGCCCTACAACCTTCGTTTGGTTGTGTCGGAATCGGGGCTCCGTAGACCCAAGAAAGGTTCGAACTCTAGGGCGTGCCCGGAGGACTTCATTTGGTTACAGCAAGATGCTCACCGCCCCACAACGATGCTTCGTCATGCTCGAGCGAGTGGGGGAAGAAGGGGACACGATGATTTACCCAGGTTTGGGCCACCTTGCGGTGTAAAAGCCTACTCCTGCTTTGTGGTGGATTGCCTCATGAGGAGGATGAGTATGAACTTCTACAGGGGTGAGTTGCCTCGTGAAGGCTCAGGGGGTGAATGGATCGGATCTCTCTTCTCCTCTCTATGGTGGAGGCTAGCCTATATTTATATTGGCCCGGTCCTCTCCCTCCAAGTCTTAGGTGGGAAGGGATACCACAACGGCCAATTTTGACTAAAGGTGGTCTTCGTCTGCAAAGCAT
Source organism: Triticum dicoccoides (assembly GCF_002162155.2). NCBI lineage: Eukaryota > Viridiplantae > Streptophyta > Magnoliopsida > Poales > Poaceae > Triticum > Triticum dicoccoides. Next base: position 323,715,150 of record NC_041386.1, read on the forward strand.
CTAGTCGTGACGCGCAGGTGGGCTCGGTGATGACCTTCGTCCTTTCGAGCCCGTGGTCTTCGTCTTGTTGCACTAGAATGGAAACTTTTGGGGGATTCCTTGGGAACCCGCATACGTCCTTGCCTCCTTAGCACCAAAGAGGAAACTGTCCTCGCCTGCGCCCGCTGGCGCCCTTCTGGCCCCATTCGTCATGGCTCATGTCACCCACGCCTCGTGAGGCTGGGTGCCGAGCCTAGAGATGTCCGCCCCTCGGGAGGTGGCTTCGGGTGGCCGCTCCCTCGGGAGGCCCTGATGTAGTTCGCCTTGCAAGGGTCTTGCTTATGAAGTCTTGACGTTGGGCCACGCTGGGTCGTCAATGGAGCGACGCGCTAGGCCGCAGGCAGACGGGCCTGGGTACCCCCAGTCCCTGAGCCCCGACAGTAGCCCCGGGCGCACGATGCGCACGACCTGGCTTTGAGGCAAAGGCAAGGAAGAGAGGGCTAAGCGGCACGGGCCCCAACCTCCCACGGGCCAGGCTCGTCACGTGGCACACGATGGGGCGTGGGATACCCCCCATTTCTCCACGACGCCTCGGCAACTGCCCAGGCTGACAAAAATCCTGGCGCACACCGCGGGGCCATCATTGCTCCAAAGATGAAGGGGCACGGGCCGTCTTGCTCTGATCGCTATAAAGAGGGCGAGGGGTCAAACCCCTTGACCTATCTCCATATTCTCGCCCCTCCATCTTCAACTTTTGCCATCGCAGCCATGGTGCCCATGAGGAGGTTTTCTGCCATCGAGAAGGGCAAGGCGGTGCTGGAGGGGCCAGAGCCGCCGCAGCCCAAGAGGGGACACGACCACCCTCGTAAGTCCGCCGCCGCGCCCGCGGGCGCTCCCCCGGGGACGCAGGCGCCCTCCATTGGTGGTCTGCACCGGCTCCAACAGTCGCAGGAAGAATCCCGCTCGCGGATGCGGCCGTGGGGGTCGAGGCAGCAGTAGCCGAGGAGGGAGAAACAAGGTGGCCGCCCGGCCACCTCAACCACAGGCCCATTCTGCCGACTCGGCCTGCGAGTTCGTCGTGTGGATGGAGAGCCTGGTCTGCACCTAGCTCCAGCTCCCGAACTCCTATGACACAGAGGAGTTAGCGGTGGATGGACACCTTGGGCTGTGGCTGTAGCCAGACGGCTGCTGCAACAGGTCCTACTGGGTGGAGGCTGAGGTCACCCCTTCCGGCTTCGTGTACCTGACTCGAGGGGGGAAGTTGTTCGCCCGCGCCTGCGGCCTGAAGGGGAGGCACACCCTCCACTTCAAGTTTGACGGGACGATGACGCTCTTCGTGAATATCTTCAGGGAGGCCAGCGGACGCCTGTGATGCTATACGGAGAGCCACAACACTGACAACGGCCACACCTCCTCCGACGATGACGGCCACAACAGCGGCGGAGACGCTCAGGGGAGAACTTGCCCTTGGCGGCGATCGTGGTGTTTCCAGCAGAGACGACACCTCCTCCGGGGGTAGCAGGAACGATGATGACTCCGACGAGCTGCCACGCCATCGCGTCAAGGTGGATGACGACTCCGACTATGTGCTAGTGACATGGGAGTCGGAGCCTCAGGAACGGTGGCCTCCGGGAGGAAGTTTGTTTTGTTGTTTTTATTTCCTGCATCAAAAAACAAGGGCCCCGTGGGGGCGTGTAAAGAACGGCAGTGCTTGCGCCTCCATCTTAGAACTTCTATCTTGCATTTTTTAATTATCGTGGTGCTTCTCGTTTGGGCTTAGCCCCTTTTTTCCTATGACCGCTTAGTGCTCTGCATCGCTGGAACCCAGTCCCCAAGCAAGCCTCAGCCGTCGCTGGTATGCCAAGTCGCGATGCCTATGGAAAGGCCAAGAGGTGTGGGGCATGAGGTCCGGTGAGAGCTCCTGTGGCATGATGCTCAAGAGGCCCCCCTTGACGCTCAAGCTGCTCTCGATAGAAAAAAGGGGTTTCCGCCTAGACGGAATTGCAAAAGTAGTAGCATGGCGTTGCTGGCAGGCTCTGATACGTCTCCAACGTATCCACTTTTCCAAACTCTTTTGACCTTGTTTTGGACTCTAACTTGCATGATTTGAATGGAACTAACCCGTACTGATGTTGTTTTCAGCAGAATTGCCATGGTGTTTTTTTGTGCATAATAAAAAGTTCTCGGAATGACCTGAAAATCAACGAAGATTATTTTGGAATTAATAAAAAATATTGGTGAAAGAATCAGCAGCAGGGGGCCCACACCCTAGCCACAAGGGCGGGGGGGGGGGGAGGGGCGCCCTCCGACCTTGTGGCCCCCTAGACCTCCATGGACCTCAACTCCAACTCCATATATTCTCTTTCGGGGAGAAAAAAATCAGAGAGAAGGATTCATCGCGTTTTACGATACGGAGCCGCTGCCAAGCCCTGTTCTTCCTTGGGAGGATAGATCTTGAGTCCGTCCGGGGCTCCAGAGATGGGAATCTGTCGCCATCGTCATCATCAATGATGTAGGGTGGAACCCTAGTGGCCGATCTTTCATGAAAGGAGCGGATCCCGCGAAGAACACGAAGAACACGAGGATGAAAACGAGGGGAAAATCACGAGGGGAACACAAGAGAATACTCAAACCAACAAGAATGATCATACATGCGCTAGATCCATGAACACAAAGGGAGATACAAGATCCAAAGTCAACAACGGACAATACAAGAGGTAACCGGTCTTCTCCGTGAGGAGGTCTTGAAGTTCTCCGCAAGGAGCTCTTAAACCCAAAGGGATCTTCTCTGTATAGGCCACGGTCTCTCTCGTGGAGTAGATCCGATGTGGATGAGCAATGCTCTATCTCTAAATATGAGCTAAACCAATGCTAACCCTAGAATGGAGGAGGGGGAGTAGTATATATAGTCTAAGCCACGAAGGGGTAAGTAGGAAAGGGGATACATGGGCCTCAGGCCCTGTCCATGCGCGCAGGCAGGCGCGGACGCCTGGGCTGGGGGCCGGATGTCCAGCTGTTCGCGAGACGCCGGATGTCCGGGGCACTGGCCGGATGTGCAGTCTGGCAGTGGCCGAATCTGTTTTTCTCTGGATAGGCGTCGCCGAATTTCCAAGGTTGGTCGCCGGATGTCCGGGTGTTGCTGAGGCGCCGGATGTCCGGGCTGGCACTGGATGTCCGGCCGCTGAAGCTCTTGGCCTTCTGTTGGTGCATCTCCTAGGCGGCTGCACAGGCGCCGGATGTCCGGCCCTTGGCCCAGATGTCCGGCCACTGTAGCGTCAGCAGCTCCGTCTTATTCCGTCGTTGCTTCTAGGCTTCCCTCACGGATGGTGTAGTTGTTCCTTGGCGCTTGCACTCCTCCTCAACATCCGTGAAGTTCCGACAATACCTATGAATGCACACGGGAGAAGTGTCAAGTAGTATACCATCCTCGAAGGGGTCAAGTGAGTACGTGTAAAGGAGATGATTCACCTTTATGTATGTGAAGTAGAGGTCGCACGTGTCACTCGCCGAACGGACTCTTGACATGGTGATGTCCATAGGATGCTCCGCATCATCTCCCCTCCCTTGGGAAAGATCCGACCTCGGATCGAAAACCAAATCACCATGGGAAAGAGATGGCTTCGCCGTGTAGAAGTGGATGTTCACCAGGTACTTGTCATCTTGAAGCTCAAAATGTGCACTCTCCAATGTCGCACCGTCTCGTGATTCCTTCAAAAGGTGTAAGGACAACAAACACTTGGAAAAATAAATGTGGTTAGCATTGGTGCAAAACCAAGCATTCAAGAGGTGAGTCACCAAACAAGTGTCGTCATCATGCAAAGCATATGGCGTGACAAAGGATTGTGACATGGCATGTAAGCATATCAATCGAGCACAAGCAAAGATATCCTGGGGACAAGCATGCAATTGTGAGGTAGAGATGCAAATATGTGTAACAAGAGAATAAGCATCTACCTCAAAGTCATAGCAAGCATGGGCAAATCACTCAATGAAAGGTCTATGGTAGGCATAAGAAGCATTCACAACACCAAATAAGATGAGATGTCTAAACACATGGGTCAAGTGCAAGACAATCCAAGCATAACATGCATAGGGTGTAGTGAATATCATGTGGCACTCAACACAATGGAAAGAGCAATTGTTCATCATGTGTGAGGCAATCAAGGCAAGCATGTAGCAATCAATGGGACATGGCATATGTGAAGTGATGACATTGTTGCAACCAAACATATGAGAGGAGCAAGTAATCCAAGAATTGGATGCAACACACAAGGCATATATATCATGATGCATGTAACAGTGAAAATGACAAGTCGAAGCAAGATCTCTAACATGTGTGCAATCAAGTGGTCCAAGATGAACAATAAGTCTCATGGTGCAAGCAACACAAGTAGTATGATCGGTCATATCCACGCTCAAGAAAGATGTCACCTTGTAGGCGTGTCCTTGTGTGTCCTTCACAATGCCGAAGTACAAGCAAGTGCGATGTAGAATCGTTGTGGTAGAAGGTGGTTCGCTCTCAAGAGCTCGGATGGTCAACTCATGTGAAGTGGAAGTTTACACGAAGTGCAAGTATCCTACACATTCACACAACAAAAGAAATAACATATGCGCATGGTAGATAAACACATCATCCATCATGATGGTTCTCTCCTCTTTCACATAACCATTAGAAGCACAAGTGCATGAATAATATGATGTAACAATGGCAATATTCATGGCACTAGGTATATGGTGCAAAGAGGTAAGACAAGCATGCTTCACAAGGAATATGTCAAAATCTCCAAACATATGCGAGAATGCTATGGGGGCAATCTCATTAGCAAGACTAACATCATTGGCGCACTCAATAAATGGGAAATCATCTATCATGATGGAGGCAACACATGGAGATATATGACAAGAAGCAATAACAATCATGTGCAAAGCATGTAGATGGTTGTCATCAACCGCATGAAGGGAGCAAGTATGAATCATTGGTGATGCAACATAAGCAAGCATAGTAATCAAGGCATGTAAACTAGTGGAGTGAAGATGCAACACACTAGAGGAAATCATGGCAATCATGTCATGTGAGCAAATAATAGGCAAAGGCAATGCACATGACATATCGCAAGCACGAGGACAAAGCAAGATCATAATATCATCATAGTAATGGGTCATAGATGGAACATGGCAATAACAACTAATATCTCCACCAAGCTTGCAAATACACATACACATATGAGAATCAATCGTCATGTGTAATGCAAAGCATGGGTCACAAATGCATGGTAAAGGCATATGAATGAGCATATCATGCAAAGTGAACATGGCAAGATGGGCATGGAATATGTAATGGACAATAACCCATAGCCAAGTGATGGCCAAGTAGAAGAAATGCGCGAAGTATTTGCGTGAAGAGAGCGGTGGGAAAGGCAATCCATGGGATCCCAAGTCATCGTTGCTCTCTAGAGCTCGTTTTGTCAACTTGTGGGATTGCGAGGTTGACAAGTATTCACGGGTACCTACACAAAAGAAACACAAATGAAAGAAATTGTGTGTGTGGTAAATGTACACATCATCCATCATGATGTGTATGTGCACGTGAGAATTAGTACAAGATAAGCATCACTCAAAGAAATTTGATGCATGGTATAAGAACATGTCATCCATCATGAAAGAATAGTTATTGTGTATAACACGATGGGGACACAAATTGAGCGTGCAAGTATGTGGCCCAACAATAGCATGGTTATTCATGGGAAACATATGGTGCACACAAGTATTGGGATCATGCAATGAATGGGATGAATCAAAATCTCCTATAATGTATGAGGAAACTATGGGGGACTCCTCATGAGCAATATTGGAAACATCATATGGAGAAAATGGACAACATCCAAAACAATGCATATCCGAAGCTAGGTGGTCATGGCATGGCATATGAGATAAATGATGCAAAGGGAGCATATCAATATCATAACAAGAAAAAAATGCCAATAACCATGGGCTTGTCATCTATGCCATATGTGCAAATTGGGTTTATTTTAATAGCATATGCATAGTCACTATGAAGAGATTGCAAATATGACATATGATTGATCTCATGCATAGCATATGACAAGTCAAGCGGATTGGCAAACATGATGTGACCGAGAGAATTAGCACAAGAAATCATACGTAACATGGCATCACAACTAATAGCCTCCACATGAGAATCATCATACTCATCGTAAATGGGCAATAAATCATCACATGAGGGAGTTGCACTAGCATGAATCATGGAAATTGGTGGATCAACATCATGCAAGCAATTAATGTCAAGAATGTCCACTAGTGGGACTAGAGCATCACCTTCACCTATGTTACCTTGTTCATTCTACTCTAGTGGTGTAGGTGAGGTGGGTAAGACCAAATGGTGGTCAAGATCATCAACTTGATGGAACCATGTGGGGGGTGCATCATATTCCACCATGGCCATCGTCTTGTCCAAAGGTGGGACGTAGTCATCGTGAATCGGCGCGTCATCATATTTGGGACCTAGCATCAAATGAGAAGACACAATAGAGGTAGAGGTTAAGTCGTTAGAAGTCTAAGTGGCCTCACTCTCTCTATGTGGTGGTTCACTCACTCCCTCAAGGTAGGTGCACTCAATCTCACGTATGGTGTTGTCACTCATCTTACTCAAGTGGTGGGGGTTGTGGTTCTCCTCACATGGGAATTGTGGCAACACATCATATATGGGGATAGTGGTGAAGTCACTCTCACTCTCTATATGGTGGCAAAAGTCACTCAAGTCATCATACGTCACCATGGTCGAAGGGAAAATCCGACGCTCAACCATCTTGTCGTCGTCGCCGTGGATGAAGGCCGAAGATGGCACATCATCATTCTTGCCTCCTAAGATGGAAGCATCATCCTTGCTTGTCACCATGTCGCTCGCCTCCAAAGCATGTTCCTTGATTGGCTCCATAGTCGTAGTCGCCGCCACACCGTCTTGAAAAAGAGTCGAAGTAGACTCGGCACCATCAATGCCAGAAACAGGGATGGTGGTGAAGTGGAACTTGGGAGAATCGTCTTGGAGCTCGTCGGGCTTGGAAATCCTGGTGGTACTATCCTCATGCTCGTTGTCGTAGAGCTTGGTCATCGTGAAGTGAGCTTGGGGTGGAGAAGCTTTAGCCTTCATGAGTTCTTGTTCCGCCCTAAGAGCACCAATGCAATTGTCGTCGAGGGACTTGTAGTTCTCGAGGAAGATCATCTTGGAGATGTCGTTGTGCAATCCCATCATGAAGTGGAACTTCATAGAAATGGGGTCGTCCACGCCGGCTCGTCGCAAGGCAATCTTCATCTCCTTGAAGTACTCGTCGATGGACTTGGATCCTTGGATGGTGTTCTCCAATTGGCGTTGAAGTTGTTCCGTGTAGCTTGGAGGCACGAACTGTCACCGCAAAGCTCTCTTCGTCTTGGACCAACTCATGTCATAGGTCTCTGAAGGTGCGTGATGCCACCATGTGGAAGCGTAGTTGTGGAAGTTTCTTGTGGCGCACTTCACTTGATCTTCGTGAGGAACTTGATGTAGCTTGAGGTAGTCGTCCATCAAACGCTCCCACTCGAGATACTCCTCTGGTTCTTGAGTCCCATAGATAGGAACCGTGTGGTCGATGTCGAGGTCGTAGTGACTCGTGGAAGTTGTGGACTTGAGCTCGGGGAGCTTTTCTTGAGGTGCTTGTGGGCAAAGATGCCGTATGTTCATAGGCGAAGATGCCTTGAAGTCTCTTGGCGAAGATGCTAAGGGAGATGGTGAAGTCGTTGAGCGGTTGTTGGTGTTGAGCTCTTGAGGTTCATGTTCTTTTTGGTGATGGTGTCGATGCTGATGTGATCTTGCCGGAGATGGTAGCTCGGAGGCATGTGCTCTTGAGCGTCTTCTCGAATATGAGGAAGACCGCTTGTAGTACTTGATGAGGGCTTTGATCTCCTCCATTGAGCTTGCATCTTGGCATCGTTGGAGTTGTTTATGGCATCGAACTCGTCGTTGTTGTTGTAGACCGAAGATGAAATGCCTTGCCTATCCATCACAAGACTCGAGAAAATGTGAGTGGAGAAAGGAGAGGAACTATACCAAATGTACCTTGACCGATGTTGAAGATGGATCAATGATCACTCAATGATGTAACAAGGAAATAACACAATTGGTACCAATTCTTGTCGGTTTCTCACACCTACACAAAATAAGGCTTATGGTGGAGCTCGGTGAGGATAGTGGCACAAAAATTTGATGCAAGATGTTAGCAAGAGTCAATTCACAAATTCGCAAGTGAAACAAGTAGACCAATAGCAATATGTGGTACACGAATTCGAAAACACACACACGGATAGATAGATGGGGTCGTGCAACCAAGGAATGAGCACAAAATGTGGAATCCACGGAAAACACTCGTGTTGCACAACTCAAGAGAGACGCTAGCATGATTGCTCTATAGGCGGATACGACACTTATGCACAACCTATAGGAGACAAAAATGCAACGACTTCTATCCCAAGTATGCTATGTGTATGATGTTCCGGTGGTATGATCCAAGATGATCGGATATGACAATCTTATGCAATGTGGTATGATGCTATGGCACTTGCTTACAAGCTCTTTGTTCACTCTTTTTCCGTGCTTAAAAGCTTATTCTTTTTTTCTCTTTTTTTATATGGCCACAATGCGAAATGCACAAACCAAGATAGCAATTGTATATATGCGGGAACAAACTTGTGGCACAAGGGATGATATGATACCAATATGATATGGTATGTATGCGATGGAAGGTGTAGATCACTAATGTGCACAAGTAACATTGCCGGCAATACTCAATGGCTACTCTTGATAGGCAAGTGACACAAAATAGGCTATAAGGTTATCAATGCAATGGCAAGGGAATATATAAAGGAGGGATACCATGATACCAAGATGATATGGAGGTTATCGTCCTTGGTGATGATGAGTGGCGGTGATCTTGATGGAGATACCAAGATGATGGAGCCTCGTCCCTAAGTAGCCGAAACACCTTAGGAAATGGAAAAACCGCGAACTCAAAATCTCAAAGGCAAATGTCAAATGGTGGTAGCGGGATGCGGTGGTGGTTTTGTGGAAGCTTAATGGAATTGCGGAATGGCAATGATGGGTTGTGGAGTACGCAATGCGGAAATGGAGGGTAAGGTAGTGGACTATACATGGTGTCGGAGTTGGAAGCACGGTCGCTAGGTAGCCTAAACACCTTAGGAGACACAACTCACAACACAAACAAAATTGGGTTAGGTCGGGGTGGTGGGAGTGTATGGTTGGTAAGCCTATGAGGAAGTGGTGGTGGTGGTTGATGAAGAAGCAACCGTCCCTAAGTATCTAGACACCTTAGGAGCCTCAAATCACTCCTCAAGCAACCACTAATGCGATGGGGAACAAAATTGTATAGGTTGCGGAAGTCGGTGGTGGTGTAGCGGATGATGTGGTGGAAGCCCTAGGCAAAGATGCCAAAATTCACAAAATTTGATGGAGTCAAAACATGTTTGCGGTATTTTTGTGGGAAGGGGAATGTCAAGAGCTTTTGAACGAGCTAAAGAACGCGAAAATCGGACTCCGGATGAATTAGTTATGGACAAAACAATGAAACAGGGGTGGCACTTGCTTACAAGCTCTTTGTTCACTCTTTTTCTTTGCTTAAAAGCTTTTTTTCTTTTCTTTTCTTTTATATGGCCACAATGCGAAATGCACAAACCAAGATAGCAATTGGGTATATACGGGAACAATCTTGTGACACAAGGGATGATATGATACCAATATGATATGGTATGTATGCAATGTATGGTGTAGATCACTAATGTGCACAAGTAACATTTCCAACAATACTCAAATGGCTAGTCTCGATAGGCAAGTGACGCAAAATGGGCTAGGGGTTATCATTGCAATGGCAAGGGAATATACAATGGAGGGATACCACGATACCAAGATGATATGGAGGTTACCGTCCTTGGTGATGATGAGTGGCGGTGATCTTGATGGAGATACCAAGATGATGGAGACTCGTCCCTAAGTAGCCTAAACACCTTAGGAAACGGAAAAAGCGCGAACTCAAAATCTCAAATGTCAAATGGTGGTAGTGGGATGTGGTGGTGGTTACGTGGAAGCTCAAAGGAATTGCGGAATGGCAATGATGGGTTTTGAGACGCAATGTGGAAGTGGAGGGTAATGTGGTGGACTATACACGGTGTCGGAGTTAGAAGCATGGTCCCTAAGTAGCCGAAACACCTTAGGAGACACAACTCACAACACAAACAAAATTGGGTTAAGTTGGGTTGGTGGAAGTGTACGGTGGGCAAGCCTATGCGGAAGTGATGGTGATGGTGGTGGTTGATGAAGAAGCAATCGTCCCTAAGTAGCCTAAACACCTTAGGAGACTCGAATCACTACTCAAGCAACCACAAATGCTATAAGGAACAAAATTGGTTAGGTTGCGGAAGTCGGTGGTGGTTATGCAGAGGTTGTGGTGGAAGCCCTAGGCAAAGATGCCAAAGTTCCAAAATTTTGATGGAGTCAAATGGTGATGGTAGTATTTTTGTGGGAAGGGGGAGGTCAAGAGCTTTTCAACGAGCTAAAGAACGTGAAAATCGGACTCCGAATGAATTAGTTATGGACAAAACAGTGAAACGGGAAAGCTGAAATATACAGGGGCCGGATATCCGGGGGTGGGGGCCGGATATCCGGGGGCTGATGTCCAGAACCGTGCGGATTTTATGCAGTAGCCGGATGTCCGGCTTGGGGCCTGGATGTCCGCCCCGACGATTTTAGATCTCGTTTTGGACTTCGAAACTCGATTTGGGGGCGGAAATAAATGATTTTTGGGGCAAAATTGATGGGATTTCGTGGATCGAAAGTGGGGAAACTTGGGGATATGCTAGATCCACTCAAAACCAAGCAAATTCATGGATCAAAATCAACAAAACTTCATCAAACCAACAAATCACAAAAAAAATTGGGGCTATTTTGGTGGGGAATTTTCGAATTTAGGACAAAATCAACAAAATTAGGCTAGAAAACAAGGGGGAAGGCTCCGAAATCGTGATCAACGTGGCTCGTGATACCAAAATGATGTAGGGTGGAACCCTAGTGGCCGATCTTTCACGAAAGGAGCGGATCCCGCGAAGAACACGAAGAACACGATGAGGGAAACAAGGGGAAAATCACGAGGGGAACTCAAGAGAACACTCAAACCAACAAGAATAATCACACATGCGCTAGATCCATGAACACAAAGGGAGATAAAAGATCCAAAGTCAACAATGGACGATACAAGAGGTAACCGGTCTTCTCTGTGAGGAGGTATTGAAGTTCTTCTCCGCAAGGAGGTCTTGAATCCAAAGGGATCTTCTCCCTAGAGGCCGCGGTCTCTCTCGTGGAGTAGATCCGATGTGGATGAGCAATGCTCTATCTCTAAATATGAGCTAAACCAATGCTAACCCTAGAATGGAGGAGGGGGAGTAGTATATATAGTCTAAGCCACGAAGGGTTAAGTAGGAAAGGGGATACATGGGCCTCGGGCCCTGTCCATGCACACAGGTAGGCGCCGGACGTCCGGGCTGGGGGCCGGATGTCCGGCTATTCATGAGACGCTGGATGTCTGGGGCACTGGCCGGATGTCCGGCCTGGTGGTGGCCGAATCGGTTCTTCTCTGGATAGGCGTCACCGGATTTCCGGGGTTGGTCGCCGGATGTCCGGGTGTTGTTGAGGCGCCGGATGTCTGGGCTGGCGCCAGATGTCCGGCCGCTGAAGCTCTTGGCCTTCTGTTGGTGCAGCTCCTGGGCGGCTGCACAGGCGCCAGATGTCCGTCCCTTGGCCCGGATGTCCGGCCGCTGTAGCGTCAGCAGCTCTATCGTCTTTCGTCGTCGCTTCCAGGCTTCCCTCGTGGATGGTGTAGTTGTTCCTTGGCGCTTGCACTCCTCCTCAACATCCGTGAAGTTCCGACAATACCTATGCATGCACACAGGAGAAGTGTCAAGTAGTATACCATCCTCGAAGGGGTCAAGTGAGCACGTGTAAAGGAGATGATTCACCTTTGTGTATGTGAAGTAGAGGTCGCACGTGTCACTTGCCGAACAGACTCTTGACATGGTGATGTCCATAGGATGCTCCGCATCAATCAACCATCATCCATCACCAATTCCATGATGCTCACCGCCATGCGTGAGTAATTCCATCCTAGGCTTGCTGGACCGTGATGGGTTGGATGACATTTACCATGTAATCGAGTTAATTTTGTTAGGGTTTGATCCATAGTATCCACTATGTTCTAAGATTGATGTTGCTATGACCATTGTTGAGGAAATCATTAACTGGTAGCTGCTCGGTTGGCTGGTGAGTAGGGGATTAATAGGCTAATCGGCAAGTTAATCGGCCATTTAATCAATTAATCAGATGATTTACCGGGTAATCGGCTACTCGGGGACCCTATGAGTAGGGATTAATCGGCAAGTTAACTGGTTAATCGGATGAATTCTTGAACAGGGGCTATGACTTTGCTATGCCTAATGCTTGTCACTAGGGCCCGAGTGCCGTGATTTCACATCTGAACCTATTATGTTTTCATGAATATATTTGTGTTCTTGATCCGATATTGCAAGTTATAGTCACCTACTACGTGTTGTGATCCGGCAACCCCTGAGTGACAATAGTCAGGACCACTCCCGGTGATGACCATAGTTTGAGGAGTTCATGTATTCACTAAGTGCTAATGCTTTGGTCTGGTACTCTATTAAAAGTAGGCCTTAATATCCCTTAGTTTCCAATAGGACCCCGCTGTCACGGAAGGGTAGGACAAAAGATGTCATGCAAGTTCTTTTCCATAAGCACGTATGACTACATTCGGAATACATGCCTACATTACATTGATGAACTGGAGCTAGTTCTGTGTCATCCTATGTTATAACCTTTGCATGATGAATGCCATCCGACATAATTATCCATCATTGATCCATTGCCTACGAGCTTTTCACATATTGATCTTTGCTACTTTACTTTTCCGTTGCTACTGTTACAATTGCTACAAAACAGCTATTGTTACTATTTCCACCGTTACCGCTACTTCCATACTACTTTGCTACTAAATACTTTGCTGCAGATATTAAGTCTTTTAGGTGTGGTTGAATTGAAAACTCAACTTCTAATACTCGAGAATATTCTTTGGCTCCCCTTGTGTCGAATCAATAAATTTGGGTTGAATACTCTACCCTCGAAAACTATTGCTATCCCCTATACTTGTGGGTTATCAAGACCTTTTTCTGGCGCTGTTGCCGGGGAGCATAGCTCTATTCTCTCTGTTACTTGGGATTTATATCTGTTGATCACTATGAGGAATTTGAAAGATCAAAGAACCAAGATTTTTCCCTCAACTACGAGGGGAGGTAAGGAACTGCCATCTAGCTCTGCACTTGATTCTCCTTCTGTTTTGAGTGAACTTGCGACACCTACACCTGCTATTGATTCCGATATGTCGCATTATTGATGATGCCATTTCTGCTATGCATGATGCTTATGATGAAACTACTTCTCTGCTTGATAATACTGTGCCACTAGGTGAATTTCTGGATGAACAACTTGCTAGGGTTAGAGATAATGAAATTACTGAAACTGATGATATTATTGAAGGTTATGATTGTGATTCTCCCCCTAGATATGAATTACCTTTTGTTTCCGAGGGTTATGTTATGGATGAAGAAACTGCTAGGACTTCTTTGCTTGCAATGATAGAGAGGATCTTAAGAATTGTTAGTTAAGCTGAAAGAAAAATCTTTGGATGCTAGAATGAAATATGATCCCGCTTTTGCTACTTCACCTATCTTTGTTATTTATAAGGATTATGAATTCTCTGTCGATCCCGAGTTAGTTACTTTGGTTGAATCTGATCCTTTCCATGGTTATGAATCTGAAACAGTTGTGGCACATCTTACTAAATTGAATGATATAGCCACCCTATTTGCTCATGAGGAAAAAAATTCGCTATTACTATATTCTTAAATTATTTCCTTTCTCATTAAAGGGTGATGCTAAGATATGGTTTAACTCTCTTGCTCCTGGTTGTGTGCGTAGTCCCCAGGATATGATTTATTACTTCTCTACAAAATATTTCCCTGCTCATAAGAAACAAGCTGCTTTAAAGGAAATATTTAACTTTGTGCAAATCGAAGAAGAGAGTCTCCCACAAGCTTGGGGGAGGCTTCTCCAATTACTTAATGCTTTGACTGATCATCCTCTCAAGAAAAATGAAATACTTGATATCTTTTATAATGGAGTAAGCTATGCTTCCAGAGACCACCCGGATAGTTGTGTTGGTTGTGTTTTCATGGAAAGAACCATTGAGAAAGTTGAATTGCTATTGAATAATATATTGAGTAATGAAAATGATTTGACACTTCCTGAACCAACTCCGAAGCCAACTCCGAAGAAAAGGGGTATTCTGTTTCTCAACCCTAAAGATATGCAAGAGGCAAAGAAATCTATGAAAGAGAAAGGTATTAAAGCTGAAGATGTTAAAAATTTACCACCTATTGAAGAAATACATGGTCTTGATACCCCGACACAGGTAGTAGAGGTAAAATCTCTCTGTTGATTTGATGAAGGTGATATTCCTCATAATAATCTGCTAGACAATGCTTGGATGAGTTTGATCATTTTATTGTTAAACAAGAAAACTTCAATGCTTATGTTAGTAGACAATTGAAATGTAATACTTATATGCTTGATCACGTGAGTAATTATATGAATAGTACTATTGATGATCTTAAGCTTATTAGTAAACATTCTTCCATGGTTACAACTGAAGTAGAACAAGTACTTAAGGCACAAGATGATTTGCTTAATGAGTTGAATAGTAGGAACAATGATAATGTTGTTAGGGTTATGACTAGAGGTGGTAAGATGACCCAGGAACCTTTGTATCCCGAGGGCCATCCTAAGAGAATTGAACATGATTCTCAAAGAACTAATACTGATGCACCTAGTCCTCGTACTAAAAGAAAAAGAAAACTAATAGGACTTTGCATGCTAGTGAACCTGCTATAGACACACCTGAGAATCCCAATGATACTTCTATTTCTGATGCTGAGACACAATCTGGTAATGAACATGAACCTAGTGATAATGTTAATAATGATGTTCATGTTGATGCTCAACCTAGTAATGATAATGATGTAGAGATTGAACCTGATGTTGATCTTGATAACCCACAATCAAAGAATCAATGTTATGATTAGAGAGACTTGGTTGCTAGGAAACATGGTAAAGAAAGAGAACCATGGGTTCAGAAACCCATGCCCTTTCCTCCTAAGCCATCCAAGAAAAAGGATGATGAGGATTTTGAGCGCTTTGCTGAAATGATTAGACCTATCTTTTCGCGTATGCGTTTGACTGATATGCTTAAAATGCCTCCTTATGCTAAGTATATGAAAGATATTGTTACTAATAAAAGAAAGATACCAGAAGCTGAAATTTCCACCATGCTTGCTAATTATACTTTTAAGGGTGGAATACCAAAGAAACTTAGAGATCCAGGAGTACCAACTATACCATGCTCCATTAAAAGAAACTATGTTAAAACTGCTTTATGTGATCTTGGAGCCGGTGTTAGTGTTATGCCTTTCTCTTTGTATCGTAGACTTGATTTGAATAAGTTGACACATACTGAAATCTCTTTGCAAATGGCTAATAAATCAACTGCTATACCCATCGGTATTTGTGAGGATGTGCCTGTGGTGGTTGCAAACGTTACTATCTTAACGGACTTTGTTATTCTTGATATTCCCGAGGACGACATTATGTCGATCATCCTTGGTAGACCCTTTTTGAATACTGTAGGGGCTGTTATTGATTGCAACAAAGGCAATGTCACTTTTCATGTTAATGTTAACGAGCATACGGTACACTTTCCGAAGAAACAACCTCAAGTTCATAGTATCAATTCAACTGGAAAAAATTCAACTATTACTATTGGAGGTTTTGAATTCCCTCTTCGTACTGTCAAAAAGAAATATGATATTCTTATTGTCGGGGACATGCATATCCCCGTTGAGGTAACCTAGTGTTATTCGAAAATTCTCCTATTTCATATCATTCGGAAAAAGTTTGTTAATAAGATTTGATCAACCTTGTTAACTGATTCCTTTTGATGAGTATGGGATGGATGAATTCAGAAAGCACAACTCTCTGTACACATCTTTTACTTTCTGTTAATTAGATTAAATAAAGCAAAAATAGTATTTTCTGTCTGTTTTCTGAATTATCCATGCAATAAAAATGTCCCGAAAATAAAAGTTCTCCAAATGCCCTGAAAATTGGATACGATTTTTAGAATATTTTAGAATTTTTGGTGCAAAGAACACACCAGGGGGCCTCACCAGTTGGCCACAAGGGTGGAGGGTGCGCCCACCCCCCTGACCTTGTGGGCTCCACGTGCCCCCCTCCACTTATTCCAGCACCCATCCGCTCCTTCTTCCTCTGGAAAAAATCACTCCATAGCTCAAACTCGTGTTCTTGCTCATTTTGCTGCCATTTTCGATCTCCTTGCTCAAAGCTCCATTCACAAAACTGCTTTGGGGGATTGTTCTTTGGTACGTGACTCCTCCAATGGTCCAATTAGTTTTTGTTCTAGTGCTTTATTCATTGCAAATTTTTCCTGCTGTGGTGACCATGTTCTTGAGCTTGCATGTCAAATTTATATAGTCCAAGGTTGTTTTGATGCATGATATAGCTTCTAGACACTTGTAGGAGTAGTTGCTATCAATCTTGTTGAGTTTGGTTCACTTTTATTTTGAGTCACTAAAAAATTCAGAATTTTTCAGAGGAAGGAAAATGTCCAGGAAAATGTACCAAGGTGGTTCTTCAAGGAAGCAAGTACCTAGGCATGCGATACGCGATGTGGACCCTGAACTACCAAGGGAAGCTCAAGTGAGGCCTTTTGAATGGCCGTCAGATGAATTTATGGAGCGTGCAGGTTTCAAAGATGAATTCTACGCGTACGTGCAAAATGCCGACCTCGAGGACTTCTTATCGGACAAGTGCCTGCAATATTATTATCTCACCGATTCCTTTGTGCGGAGGTTTGAGTTTTCATCCAAGCGTAACATTCATACTGTCTTATTTGATCTTTATAATGAATCTTATACCATGGACCTAGAAGACTTTTGTGATGCCTGCAAAATTCCACAATGGGGTAGTCTTAGTGAGCCTCATAAATCTGAATATAATGATTTTCTTGCTAGTATCACTGTTGGAGAAACTAGAAATATCACACAAGCAACCGTAGGGAGCATTCACTTTCCTGCCATACATTATTTTGCTCTCTTTCTTAGTAGGTGTATTAATGGTAAAGATGAGCTTTGCCATGTTTGCGTTCCAGATCTTAGTATCCTCAAGTGTGCGGTGTTACGTGATAAACGATATAATTTGGGGGCCATTATTGCTAGGAGGTTTCATCTTAATTCTAAGAATGGAGATTTATTTGGTGGGATTTATGCAACTCGTTTAGCCAACTATTTGAATGTGCCTATTAGAGGTTATGATATTGAGTTGCCACCCACTTTTCTGGATGATGAGGCTATGGTGCGTCACCAGTTTCTTAAGAGGAATGAACAGATCCTCCAGTATTGACTAATATTTGATAGACGGCGTGCCATCCTTGTTACTCTTCCTGCTCCTGCTCTCTTTAACTTTCAGGAAAATGGACAATATTTTATAACAAGAGAGGAGGCAAACGAGTATGAGAGAACAACGGAGGCTGCTCGTCTTCAGGAGGCAGCTCGCCAAGCGGTAGCTGCTGCATCACAGTACGACCCCAACTTCAACTTTGGATACCCACCAGGCCATCCATGTGCGTGGACCAACTTAGGCCAAAAGCCTAAGCTTGGGGGAGTATGTATTTCTCACCGACATTATATTCATGTTCACACACTCATTCTAGTTGTCGGTGCTCATACTTTTTTAGTGTATTATCCATGCTAGTTTATTTTCTTTTTCTGCTTTCTTCTTATGTGTTTGAAAAACCTTAAGAAAAACCAAAAATATTAGTTGTAGTTTACTTTCTATGCATGCTTAGTAGTAATACTAAAAGAAAACCCAAAAAGATTTCCCATTCTTCTTTTGCTTGTTGGGAGCTTTCTGGTGTAAATATTTTTTCTCGTTCTTGTTTTACCTTCCTTAGAAAAACAAAAACTCTGATAGAGGCAAAGGTGTCCCGTCTTTCGATGAGATGGTGGCTATCGTTTTGGAGGAAGTCGACTTTGACGATCCGTCTACGAACGTGCGAGGACGTCGCGCCTTAGCAATCGCTAAACCAACTCTGAGAGGTTATTGACCATGCCGGAGCACGATCAACCTGACCACGAAGGTATGTTTCCTGCAGGCAAATGAAGAACAAGCAAGAAACTAAGATGGCAATCTGGATATTGCGAATATAAGATGAAAGCTTTATTGATCAAGGTGGGGTTCTGTGACGCATTTGTCTGGTTGTTGAACACAAACGAAGTACGCGAAGTTGCAGCTATGGCGAACTTTAATCTAAACAAAACCCACAGTCTAAACGACGCCTTAAGGGCTGTTTATATGGAGGAAGAGGGGGGAATTTCGTGGCCCTTGGAGGAGGGGTCCGAAACCAACCCTAACTCTTCTTTCCTCACACATACGGACTCTAAAAACAGCCTATACTTAAGTATTTCGAAAATACATGGGCCTGACCCAATAATAAGGTGATGCAGCACCTAGAATAGCCTCTGGACGAAATTTATGAAGTGGCATCTTGTATATTTCGTCCAAAGGCTTCATGCACTCCTTATGGGGGCTTCAAAGCCCTGAAATCATCACTTGTAACTCTGTTCTTGATCCCCTTGCGCATGCCATCATCTCCATGCTTGGCCTTGCTCAGTGTTCATCCCTCTTATCCATGCTAGGCCCTTCATTTGTAAGCAAAACAAATGTATCCAATTTAGGCAGCATCATATTCTCATGAACATCAGAATCATTACCAAGAAACAAAAGTACCTGATAATTCAATTGGCGTGCGCGAGCTCTAGTAATTTGTTGAGTATGTTTAGCAGGAGGGGCTTTGGGTGTAACAATGGTATTGATGTCCTCATCAAACTCCAAATTTATTTCATTGTGTTTCTTTGAAATTCTTTTCTTTTCTTTGGGGGTCGAGAGGAGAATACCACGATGAAAATGTTGAGTAGCTCTCTGCTACCTCTTGAGCTTGCGTTGGTTTTTCCCTTGAAGAGGAAAGGGTGATGCAGCAAAGGAGCGTAAGTATTTCCCTCAGTTTTGAGAACCATTGTATCAATCCAGTAGGAGACTACGCAACAAGCCACCGAATACCCACACAAACAAACACCAACTTGCAACCAACGTGACAAAGGGGTTGTCAATCCGTTCACGGTTAGTCGCAAAGCGAGATATGATAGAGATGGATAAACAATAAAGTAATATTTTTGGTATTTTTGGTTTACTGAAGGAAAGTAAAAGATTGCAAAGAAAGTAAATCGGAAACTAAAAGTGTAGATTGGAAACTTATATGATGGAAAATAGACCCGGGGGCCATAGGCTTCTCTCAAGATAGAAATTATTATGGCGGGTGAACAAATTACTACCGAACCATTGATAGAAAAGCGCAAAGTTATGACGATATCTAAGGCAATGATCATGAATATAGGCATCACATCCGTGTCAAGTAGATCGAAACGATTCTGCATCTACTACTATTACTCCACACTTCGACCGCTATCCAGCATGCATCTAGAGTATTAATTTCATAAAGAATGGAGTAATGCTTTAAGCAAGATAACATGATGTAGAGGAATTAACTCAAGCAATATGATGAAAACCCCATCTTTTTATCCTCGATGGCAACAATACAATACGTGTCGGTTCCCCTTCTGTCACTAGGATCGAGCACCGCAAGATTGAACCCAAATCTAAGAACTTCTCCCATTGCAAGAAAAACGAATCTAGCTAGCCAAACCAAACCGATAGTTCGAAGAGACTTGCAAAGATATCAAATCATGCATATAAGAATTCAGATGAGATTCAAATAATATTCATAGATAAGCTGATCATAAATCCACAATTCATCGGATCAGGGCAAACACATCGCAAAAGAGTATTACATCAAATTGATCTCCAAGAACATCGAGAAGAACTTTGTATTGAGAATCAAAGAGAGAGAAGAAGCCATCTAGCTACTAGCTATGGACCCGTAGGTCTGAAGTAAACTACTCACGCTTCATCGGAGAGGCAATGGTGTTGATGTAGAAGCCCTCCGTGATCGATTCCCCCTCCGGCAGGATGCCGGAAAAGGCCCCAAGATGGGATGTCACGGGTACAGAAGGTTGCCCCAAAGTGGTTTCGTGGCTCCCCTAGAGGTTTTTGGGGTATAAGAGTATATAGGCAGAAGAATTAGGTCAGGGGAGCTACGAGGGGCC
Organism: Triticum dicoccoides; assembly: GCF_002162155.2. Taxonomy (NCBI): domain Eukaryota; kingdom Viridiplantae; phylum Streptophyta; class Magnoliopsida; order Poales; family Poaceae; genus Triticum; species Triticum dicoccoides. The sequence continues at coordinate 323,735,607 of NC_041386.1, forward strand.
CACAAGGTCGGGGGGCGCGTCCCACCCCCTGGGCACGCCCTCCACCCTTGTGGCCGCCTTGAGGCTCCTCTGACTTGTACTCCAAGTCTCCTGGGTGTCTTCTGGTCCAAGAAAAATCATGGCGAAATTTTTATTCCGTTTGGACTCCGTTTGGTATTCCTTTTCCGCAAAACTCTAAAACAAGGAAAAAACAGAAACTGGCAGTAGGCTCTAGGTTAATAGGTTAGTCCCAAAAATCATACAAAATATCATATTAATGCATATAAAACATCCAAAATAGATAATATAATATGGCATGGAACAATAAAAAATTATTGATACGTTGGAGACGTATCAAGCATCCCCAAGCTTAATTCATGCTCGTCCTCGAGTAGGTAAATGATAAAAACAGAATTTTTGGTGTGGAATGCTACCTAACATACTTATCCAATTCTGTTTATTGTTGTATGAATGTTCAGATCCATAAGATTCAAAACAAAATTTTAGTATCGACATAAAAACAATAATACTTCAAGCATACTAACAAAATATTTATGTCTTCTCAAAATAACATGGCCAAAGAAAGCTTATCCCTACAAAATCATATAGTCTGGCTATGCTCCATCTTCATCACACAAAATATTCAAATCATGCACAACCCCGATGAAAAGCTGTAACATCCCAAATTTTCAATTTGGAATGTTATACATTAGATCATGATGCATGTCATATTTTCTTGCATTTTGTCTGATCCTAGAAATTTCACGCAACTCAAGGACCCTCGGAGAGAGTTGGAGATTTTGTTATTTTCATATTTGAGTTTTCTCAAATTTTGAAAAGAGGATCATTTGATTTATTTTATTTCATCTTCAATTATTTTTCCAATATCAAAAATAATGAGAGAGGGAATAATATGACTTTCCCAAATTTAGGAAAAATGAAGATTTAATGAATAAATCAAATTTTGGTTTTGCCGGAGTTTTGTTTGCTTTTTATTTGGATAGGGAAAAATGCGTGTTTTCAAAAATTGCATTCTAGGTCCGGAATAAAGTTCATTTTTGTTCGACTCATTTTAGGAGTCGGAGAAAATTTACTTTAGTAATTTTGGAGTCCATTTAGTTTAGTTTTCTTTTGTTTTTCTGCGCGCGAATCTAGTTAAAAAAAAGGACCAAGGCCAGCCGGGCCAAAGGCCCAGCCAGCCGGCCACCTCCCCAGCCAGCGCGTGCGCCAGGCGCAGCGCCAGGCCGCCGCCTCCCTCGCTCTAGGCCGAGTCCCAGAGGGACTCTAGGCCGGTTAGCCCCCCCTTTCCTTGTTTTGTTTTCCCTCTTTTGCTTGCCCCCTACCCCAAGTAATCCCCCCACCTATATAAATACACCCCAAACCCCCCCTCTCCTCACATCAATCCCAAGCTCCTCTCCTCCTTAGCCGCGCCCCACCCCGCGCCCCTCACCCGCCGCCACCGCTGCCCTTGCCCCACCACCGCCGGAGCCCTCGTCGGAACCTCGCCGGAGGTAGCCGCGCAACCCCTCGCCTCGGTTCGGTTTTTCTTAAAAGAACCGTTTCGTTTCTTTTCCGTTTTCTTTTCCGGTTTTTGTTTCGGTCTTTTCCGAAACCCTAGATCGGTTTTCGTTCTTCTTTCGGACCGTTCGTCTCAACGAACGTGATCACCGATTATTCCCCGGTTAACGACGCCCGTTCGTTTAACCGTTCTTCTCTTTCTTTTCGTCGGATTTATTCCGCGATCGCGATCTCAGATCCGATCTTTGTTCTAGTCTTTCTTCTCGCTCGTTTATCAGAATCAGGTGATTCAAGCGCCTGGAGTTTCGTTTCGAAACCGCCGTTCTGTCTAATCAACTTAAACAAGTTTTTGCCCCGGTAAAATTTGACCTAGTTTCAACTTGCTAGAACCGAGTTGTTTTCTTCCGCCTTTTGTTTTCCGTTTCTTCGTTCGGTTCGTTCTTTCTTTGCAACCGGAGTTCTTAAGTTGAATTTTCTGGTTCGTTCTCTTGCTCGAGTTTTACCTGTGCATTAGATGAGTACTTATTGTGTGCTTGTTGTTTGTCTGCGATAGATCACCCGGATTGCGCCGCTTGTTACTTCGAAACCCTAGGTCTCGCGAATCATCAGCAAGGCAAGTAACACTTTGATCATACCTTTTCTACAACCCAGTTTTATTGCATTAGATAAATCCTCACACATTGCATGATTAGGATCTAATTAAACTGTGGGATGGGAAGTAGATGAGGTAGTACCTATCACCTGTATTATTATGAAACCTTTGGGAGTTACTTCTACGTTTGCTTATTATGCCATGCTATGCTAGTAGACGTGGATTGGGTGAGTGATATCCATGACAGATGTGAGTATTGTTAATTTTAATGGTTTATCTAAGGTGGCAACCTAACACACATCTAGGTGGACTGAGGCACCTGATGTCTATCAGGACTTGCCTGTTTTTTTGGACCGCCACCTAGGCTCAAAGGGATCATAAGATCATTCATGCTAGTAACTTTCGTGTGCAGCCACAAGCCATTATGGGCTCTGGCATAGTTGACTAAGTCATGCGAACTCTTACGGGTAGACTAGCAGATGTAGGGGAAAGTAGGTGTACCGGTCTACCCACATTTAAGGTGCTAGTGCTTCTGAAAGACTGTGTCTCGGTCATCCGTCTTCTCAAACACCATGTAGTGCGAGAAACCAAACGGAGGCGATCGAGTCTTATGGGGAAAAGTGCGCAAACCTCTGCAGAGTGTACAAACTAATCATGATTAGCCGTGTCCCCGGTTATGGACAACTTGAGTATCTAGTACTTGAATATCTTGTGAATCTCATCATGTTACTTCTAATTAATGTTGTTGGGTTTTAACTGTTCACTTAATTGGGATCGGAATGCTGTCAACCATTCTCGATGTTTAACAACTACCATGATAGTTAAACAAATTTATTCCTTTGTAGTAGGGAAAAACTGGCTTTACGCAAAATTGTAACCATAGAGCTTTCCACGAGCCAGATATGCATATAGTATAGCCGTTTCATTCCATTACTCTCTATGTGTTACATTGCCAGCATATTCCATGTGCTGACCCGTTTTCGGGCTGCAACTTCTCATGTTGCAGACTTTTCAGACGACGAGTAAGGTGCTTTTAGGTCGTGGCCCTATACTCAGTGATGCCGTTGGAGTTGATGGACCCATTCATCTTCCGAGTCTTCCGCTGTTATCGTTATTAGATGGCCTTAAGCCATATTTATTGTAAAAGTTCTCTTTGAGACAACGATGTAATAAGTGTGTGATTGCCACTCTGCTATAAATCCTTCGATGTACTGTGTGGTGTCAGCATTACTGATCCAGGGATGACACCTGAGCACAGAGCACTTGATCCATTCGGGTCGGGTCGCTACAGAGATGGTATCAGAGCACACGCTGACTGTAGGACACGACCACTAAGTTAAAGCCATAGATCACCATTCTCTTCTCATTTTCTAACTCCTCATCTTTTCTACTCTTTTAGGATGACGAACGCGAAGATTAAGTACGCTCAACCGGATGAAGGCACACCATTTGGATTTCACCTGAAGGAAGTCACCAAGTACCTGAACATTGGATTACCAAGCTTCAAGGGAACCTTCAACGCCACTCTGCCTGAAGAGGAGCGCTGGAAGATTCAAGCTCACGTTCCGGGAAGAACATTCGCGGCAATCACGAAGCCTATAGGTAGTGTTTTCAATGCACCAACCTGGAGTCTGGGAAAGAGCATGGCAGCTCATATCACCATAGGACGCATTGGAGAAGTTTACCAAGAAGACCTCAAGGACACTATCTACCAGATTTGCGGACGCCGAGATGAACAATGGGAGTTAGTCAGCACCAAGAAGGATAGATCCATTGCATCTTTTATCCAGGAGTTAAACCAGCACATTCAACGCCACGAGAACCAGATGTGCAATGATATGATAGAGTTGAAGAATGCAAAGGCAAGGATCATCGAGCTAGAAGGAGAACTGAAGTCTACACACAAGGACTACATGGACGAGATCGTAGCTCTAGCAAGACACACTGGCGATCTTAAGCAGGAGATTGAAGAACTCAAGAGGAAGTTAGCATCCAGGAAGGAAGACATGTACGTCGCATGTCCGGACAACTACATCATCATCGACGACACCGATTCGGATCCAAGTGAACCCGACTTTGAAGACGAAGCTGGAGCAGATATCATGGAGTCTTCCATCGGTTCAAAGTTCTAGATGACCACCAGATAATAGTAGTATTCCCCCATGTAAACATTATAGTTCAAGCACTTTTGTGATAGTTTTAGACCGATTGTAAGCCCTTGTTTGATTGAATGAAGTGATTTTGTGTGCATTTGCTCATGTGCATTGGGGTAGTGTTTTCCCTTTAGACCTCACTCTATTCTTAATTCTCGTCTTTTCTAAACCCTCAGATGCCTCCGAGACGTGACAATGGATTCCCACCGGAGCTCACTCAGTTGATCCAGCAGCAGAATCAATTGATGCAGATGTTAGTCCAGAACTAGCACAACAACAACAACAACAACCCACCACCACCACCACATGTTGACCACTTAGCCCGTTTCCTTAGGCTGAATCCGCCGGTGTTTTCCAGTAGCACCGAGCCGATAGTAGCAGACGATTGGCTCCGCAAGATAGGAAGGGAGTTGACCACTGCAGGATGCATGGATGGTGAGAAAGTGAAGTTTGCCGCTCACCAGCTTGACGGACCCGCGGCAGCATGGTGGGAGAATTTCACAGCCACTTACCCAGTTGACACTGTCACATGGGATCAGTTTCAGCAAGCTTTCCGCACTGCCCATGTTTCAGCAGGAGCTATGGCCCTGAAGAAGCGTGAGTTTTGCAACTTACGCCAAGGAGGAAGGACAGTTGGCCAGTACGTTGACGATTTCAGCAAGTTAGCACGTTACGCCCCAGATGACGTTGCTACGGATGCAGCTAAGCAGGAGAAGTTTCTGGAAGGACTGAATGATGAACTAATCATGAAATTGATGGTAGCAAGTTTCAACAACTACCAGGAGTTGGTAGATCGTGCCATCATGATTGAAGGAAAGCAATAGCAGATTGAAAACCGTAAGAGGAAGTATGGACAGGGGAAGTATAACTCTGGAGCCCAGCAGAAGCCCCGTTTTGCCCCTAAACCGGGATTTCAGTTTCAGCATACCCATGGAGGAGGTAGTTCGCACAACCATAATGGCCACAAGAATGGTAATGGGAATGGCGGAAGCAACGGCCAGAACCGAACCACCCCATCGACCCCAACCAAGAGAGATCTGAGTCAAGTCACCTGTTTCAAGTGTTCTAAGACCGGACATTATGCCAATGAATGTCCCGAAGGCCAGAATGGAAATGGCAATGGAAGCTCTGGGAAGAAGCCGAACCCTTTCAATAGGGGACAGGTGAACCACGTTAATGTGGAGGAGGTTGAAGATCAGCCCGGTGCAGTAATCGGTAAGTTTTTGGTTAAGTCATTTACCGCACTCGTTCTTTTCGATACTGGTGCATCGCATTCATACATATCAAGGGGATTTGTGGAAAAGTATAGCCTGACCACTAGGATTCTTAAAACGCCTATGCTAGTAAGCTCGCCAGGAGCAGAGTACATGGCCAGACAAGGATGTTTCCAAGTACCATTAAGAATAGGAAGGCATGTTTTCCCAACAGATTTAATTATTCTGGAGTCCCAAGGTCTGGATGTGATTCTAGGTATGGATTGGCTGTCGATGTATGGAGGAAACATCGATTGTGCTAGTAAGACAATTTTGCTTACCACACCAGAAGGAAGAAGGATCAAGTATGTATCCCGGCATGTGCCAAACAGGACACAAGTGAACTGCTTAACAGGAGTTGTGCAAGAGGAAGTACCAGTGGTGAAGGATTTTCCTAATGTATTTCCTGAGGAATTACCAGGCATGCCACCGGATAGAGACATTGAGTTTTTGATTGAGTTATTGCCAGGTACAGGCCCAATATCGAAGCGACCGTACCGGATGCCAGCAAAGGATTTGGTGGAAATTAAGAATCAGATTAAGGAGTTATTGGATAAAGGTTACATTCGCCCAAGTTCTTTGCCTTGGGGATCACCCGTACTTCTAGTGGAAAAGAAGGATGGATCATTAAGGATGGTTGTAGATTATTGGGGATTGAATGAAGTAACCATCAAGAACAAGTACCCGCTGCCAATGACCAACGATCTGTTTGATCGGTTGCAAGGAGCTAAAGTGTTTTCCAAGATCAATTTGCGATCAGGGTACCATCAATTGAAGATTCGAGAGCAGGACATACCTAAGACAGCATTCACCACCAGATATGGACTGTATGAGTATACCGTTATGTCATTTGGATTGACTAACGCACCTGCCTATTTTATGAACCTGATGAACAAAGTGTTTATGGAGTTTTTGGATAAGTTTGTCGTAGTGTTCATTGATGACATCCTGGTTTATTCAAAGAATGAAGAGGAGCATAAGGAACATTTGCGCTTGGTTTTGGAGAAACTAAGGGAACATCACTTATACGCCAAATTCAGCAAATGTGAGTTTTGGTTGAAGGAAGTTGGATTCCTCGGATACGTTATATCCGGAGAAGGTATAGCAGTTGACCCCACTAAGGTTGAGACCGTAACCGAATGGGAATCGCCAACGACAGTTGGAGAGATCCGGAGTTTTCTTGGACTCGCAGGATACTACCGGAGGTTCATTGAGAACTTTTCAAAGATTGCAAAGCCTATGACTGAATTGTTGAAGAAGGATACTAAGTTCAATTGGACTGAGGAATGTGAGGCTAGTTTCCAGGAATTGAAGAAACGCTTGGTTACCTCACCAGTATTGATTTTGCCAGATCAGACCAAGGATTATGAGGTGTATTGTGACGCTTCACGTCGAGGACTTGGAGCAGTGCTTATGCAGGAAGGGAGAGTTGTTTCGTATGCTTCGCGGCAACTGAAGCCTCATGAGTTGAATTATGCCACGCATGATTTGGAGTTAGCAGCCGTAGTGCATGCATTGAAAACGTGGAGACATTTCCTCATTGGAAATCATTGTGAGGTGTACACGGATCACAAGAGTTTGAAGTACATTTTCACGCAGAAGGAGTTGAACCTCAGACAAAGGAGATGGTTGGAGCTCATCAAGGATTATGACATGAGCTTGCATTACCATCCCGGAAAAGCTAATGTAGTAGCTGACGCTTTGAACCGTAAGAGCCATGTCAAAACTCTAATGACGGGGAAAATACCCAAGGAGTTAGCAAAAAACCTTCGTGAGCTATGTTTGGAAATAGTTCCGAGAGGCTATGTAGCAACATTGGAGATTCAGTCAACATTGATGGATAAGATCAGAGAAGCTCAGAAATCTGACAAGGAGATTGCTGCTATAAAAGAGAAATTGAGCAAAGGAAAAGCAAAGGGATTTCGTGAGGATGAGCACGATACCCTATGGTTTGAGGACCGTGTTTATGTGCCAAATGACCCGGAGATCAGGAAGTTGATTTTGCAAGAGGCACATGATTCACCGTATTCGATTCACCCAGGGAATACCAAGATGTATTTAGATTTGAAGGAAACATTCTGGTGGACCAGAATGAAGAAGGATATTGCAGCATATGTAGCAGTTTGTGACGTATGTCAGAGAGTAAAGGCAGAGCATCAGAAGCCAGCAGGATTGTTACAACCATTGCCGATACCCGAATGGAAGTGGGATAAGATAGGCATGGATTTTATCACGGGACTACCCAGGACAAAGGCAGGCTACGATTTGATATGGGTAGTAGTTGATCATTTGACAAAGGTAGCACATTTTATTCCAGTTAAGACCACTTACACCAGTGCTAAGTTGGCAAAGATATACATGACTAGGATCATTTGTTTGCATGGAGTTCCGAGGAGTATCGTATCAGATAGAGGAACCCAATTTCCTTCAAAGTTTTGGAATCAGTTGCATGAAACTTTAGGAACCAGACTGGAGTTCAGCACAGCTTTTCACCCACAGACGGATGGACAAACCGAGAGAGTCAATCAGATTTTGGAAGATATGTTGAGAGCTTGTGCACTAGATTATGGATCTAGTTGGGATGATAACTTACCGTATGCGGAGTTTTCTTATAACAACAGTTACCAAACCAGTTTGAAAATGGCACCTTTCGAAGCTTTATATGGAAGGAGGTGCAGGACACCGTTGTCATGGGACGAAGTTGGAGACCGTCAATTCTTTGGACCAGATTTGATTAAGGAGTCTGAACGGAAAGTTAAGTTGATTCGCGATAGGCTCAAGGTAGCCCAGACCAGGCAGAAGAGCTACGCAGATTCTAAACGCAAGGAGACAGTTTACGAAACCGGAGACAGAGTTTATCTCCGAGTATCCCCACTTCGAGGAGTTAAGCGCTTTGGAGTTAAGGGAAAGTTAGCACCGCGTTTCGTTGGACCGTACAAGATCTTGCAACGTATGGGAGAAGTCGCTTATAAGTTGGAATTACCAGAGGGACTGTCAGGAGTTCATGATGTATTCCATGTTTCTCAGCTGAAGAAATGTCATGCCGAGATGGCGGAGGTACCGCTAAGAGATGCAGTACCGCTTGAAGCGATTCAGTTAAAGGATGACCTAACATATGAGGAGAAGCCAGTCAAGATTCTCGATTATGCTAGTAGAGTTACCCGCAGCAAGGTTATCAAGTTTTGCAAAGTTCAGTGGAACCACCATTCAGAGGATGAAGCCACCTGGGAAAGAGAAGAAGATTTGCTCAAAGACCACCCTCACCTATTTTCTAGCCAACCCGAATCTCGAGGGAGAGATTCATTTTAAGGGGGTAGGTTTGTAACATCCCAAATTTTCAATTTGGAATGTTATACATTAGATCATCATGCATGTCATATTTTCTTGCATTTTGTCCGATCCTAGAAATTTCACGCAACTCAAGGACCCTCGGAGAGAGTTGGAGATTTCGATATTTTCATATTTGAGTTTTCTCAAATTTTGAAAAGAGGATCATTTGATTTATTTTATTTCATCTTCAATTATTTTTCCAATATCAAAAATAGTGAGAGAGGGAATAATATGACTTTCCCAAATTTAGGAAAAATGAAGATTTAATGAATAAATCAAATTTTGGTTTTGCGGGAGTTTTGTTTGCTTTTTATTTGGATAGGGAAAAATGCGTGTTTTCAAAAATTGCATTCTAGGTCTGGAGTAAAGTTCATTTTTGTTCGACTCATTTTAGGAGTCGGAGAAAATTTACTTTAGTAATTTTGGAGTTCGTTTAGTTTAGTTTTCTTTTGTTTTTCTGCGCGCGAATCTAGTTAATAAAAAAGGACCAAGGCCAGCCGGGCCAAAGGCCCAGCCAGCCGGCCGCCTCCCCAGCCAGCGCGCGCGCCAGGCGTAGTGCCAGGCCGCTGCCTCCCTCGCTCTAGGCCGAGTCCCAGAGGGACTCTAGGCCGGTTAGCCCCCCCTTTCCTTGTTTTGTTTTCCCTCTTTTGCTTGCCCCCTACCCCAAGTAATCCCCCCACCTATATAAATACACCCCAAACCCCCCCTCTC
>NC_041386.1:323745243-323754966 GCF_002162155.2 Triticum dicoccoides
GCCCCACCCCGCGCCCCTCACCCGCCGCCGCCGCCGCCGCCCTTGCCCCGCCGCCGCCGGAGCCCTCATCAGAACCTCGCCGGAGGTAGCCGCGCAACCCCTCGCCTGGGTTCGGTTTTTCTTAAAAGAACCGTTTCGTTTCTTTTCCGTTTTCTTTTCCGGTTTTTGTTTCGGTCTTTTCTGAAACCCTAGATCGGTTTTCGTTCTTCTTTCGGACCGTTCTTCTCAACGAACGTGATCACCGATTATTCCCCGGTTAACGACGCCCGTTCGTTTAACCGTTCGTCTCTTTCTTTTCGTCGGATTTATTCCGCGATCGCGATCTTAGATCCGATCTTCGTTCTAGTCTTTCTTCTCGCTCGTTTATCGGAATCAGGTGATTCAAGCGCCTGGAGTTTCGTTTCGAAACCGCCGTTCCGTCTAATCAACTTAAACAAGTTTTTGCCCCGGTAAAATTTGACCTAGTTTCAACTTGCTAGAACCGAGTTGTTTTCTTCCGCCTTTTGTTTTCCGTTTCTTCGTTCGGTTCGTTCTTTCTTTGCAACCGGAGTTCTTAAGTTGAATTTTCTGGTTCGTTCTCTTGTTCGAGTTTTACCTGTGCATTAGATGAGTACTTATTGTGTGCTTGTTGTTTGTCCGCGATAGATCACACGGATTGCACCGCTTGTTACTTCGAAACCCTAGGTCTCGCGAATCATCAGCAAGGCAAGTAACACTTTGATCATACCTTTTCTACAACCCAGTTTTATTGCATTAGATAAATCCTCGCACATTGCATGATTAGGATCTAATTAAACTGTGGGATGGGAAGTAGATGAGGTAGTACCTATCACCTGTATTATTATGAAACCTTTGAGAGTTACTTCTACGTTTGCTTATTATGCCATGCTATGCTAGTAGACGTGGATTGGGTGAGTGATATCCATGACAGATGTGAGTATTGTTAATTTTAATGGTTTATCTAAGGTGGCAACCTAACACACATCTGGGTGGATTGAGGCACCTGATGTCTATCAGGACTTGCCTGTTTTTTTTGGACCGCCACCCAGGCTCAAAGGGATCATAAGATCATTCATGCTAGTAACTTTCGTGTGCAGCCACAAGCCATTACGGGCTCTGGCATAGTTGAGTAAGTCGTGCGAACTCTTACGGGTAGACTAGCAGATGTAGGGGAAAGTAGGTGTACCGATCTACCCACATGTAAGGTGCTAGTGCTTCTGAAAGACTGTGTCTTGGTCATCTGTCTTCTCAAACACCATGTAGTGCGAGAAACCAAACGGAGGCGATCGAGTCTTGTGGGGAAAAGTGCGCAAACCTCTGCAGAGTGTACAAACTAATCATGATTAGCCGTGTCCCCGATTATGGACAACTTGAGTATCTAGTACTTGAATATCTTGTGAATCTCATCATGTTACTTCTAATTAATGTTGTTGGGTTTTAACTGTTCACTTAATTGGGATCGGAATGCTGTCAACCATTCTCGATGTTTAACAACTACCATGATAGTTAAACAAATTTATTCCTTTGCAGTAGGGAAAAACTGGCTTTACGCAAAACTGTAACCATAGAGCTTTCCACCAGCCAGATATGCATATAGTATAGCTGTTTCATTCCATTACTCTCTATGTGTTACATTGCCAGCATATTCCATGTGTTGACCCATTTTCGGGCTGCAACTTCTCATGTTGCAGACTTTTCAGACGACGATTAAGGTGCTTTTAGGTCGTGGCCCTATACTCAGTGATGCCGTTGGAGTTGATGGACCCATTCATCTTCCGAGTCTTCCGCTGTTATCGTTATTAGATGGCCTTAAGCCATATTTATTGTAAAAGTTCTCTTTGAGACAACGATGTAATAAGTGTGTGATTGCCACTCTGCTATAAATCCTTCGATTTACTGTGTGGTGTCAGCATTACTGATCCAGGGATGACACCTGAGCACAGAGCACTTGATCCATTCGGGTCGGGTCGCTACAAAAGCCAAGCAATTGTTTCATACTTTCGATGTTCTCAAACCTTTTCAACTTTCACGCAATACATGAGCGTGAGCCATGGACATAGCACTATATGTGGAATAGACGGTGGGTGTTGAGAAGAGAAAAAGGAGATAGTCTCACATCAACTAGGCGTATCAACGGGCTATGGAGATGCCCATTAATAGATATCAATGTGAGTGAGTAGGGATTGCCATGCAACAGATGCACCGGAGCTATAAGTTTATGAAAGCTCAGAAAGAAAACTAAGTAGGTGTGCATCCAACTTTCTTGCTCATGAAGACCTAGGGCGTTTGAGGAAGCACATTGTTGGAATATACAAGCCAAGTTCTATAATGAAAAATTCCCACTAGCATATGAAAGTGTTATCATAGGAGACTCTCTATCATGAAGATCATGGTGCTACTTTGAAGCACAAGTGTGGCAAAAAGGATAGTAACATTGTCCCTTCTCTATTTTTCTCTCATTTTTTTGGGCCTTCTCTTTTTTTGGACTTTCTCTCTTTTTTTATTTCCTCACATGGGACAATGCTCTAAAAATGAAAATCATCACACTTCTATTTACTTACAACTCAAGAATTACAACTCGATACTCGAACAAAAATATGACTATGCGAATGCCTTCGGCGGTGTACCAGGATGTGCAATGAATCAAGAGTGACTTGTATAAAAATGATGAATGGTGGCTTTGCCACAAATACAATGTCAACTACATGATCATGCAAAGCAATATGACAATGATGATGCGTGTCATGATAAACGAAACGGTGGAAAGTTGGATGGCAATATATCTCGGAATGGCTATGGAACTGTCATAATAGGTAGGTATGGTGGATGTTTTGCGGAAGGATATGTGGTGGGTTTATGGTACCGGCGAAAGTTGCATGGTACTAGAGAGGCTCGCAATGGTGGAAAGGTGAGAGTGCGTATAATTCATGGACTCAACATTAGTCATAAAGAACTCACGTACTTATTGCAAAAATCTATTAGTCATCAAAACAAAGTACTATGTGCATGATCCTAACGGGATAGATTGGTAGGAAAATACCATCGCTCGTCCCGACCGCCACTCATAAGGAAGACAAACAAAAAACATCTCATGCTCCAACTTCGTTACATAACGGTTCACCATACATGCATGCTACGGGACTCACAAACCTTAACACAAGTATTTCTTAAATTCACAACTACTTACTAGCATGACTCTAATATCACCATCTTCATATCTCAAAACAATCATAAGGAATCAAACTTCTCATAGTATTCAATGCACTTTATATGAAAGTTTTAATTATATCCCTCTTGGATGCCTATAATATTAGGACTAATTTTATAACCAAAGAAAATTACCATGCTGTTTAGAGACTCTCAAAAATAATATAAGTGAAGTACAAGAGTTCATCAATTTCTATAAAATAAAACCACCACCGTGCTCTAAAAAGATATAAGTGAAGCACTAGAGCAAATTTTGCCTAGCTCAAAAGATATAAGTGAAGCACATAGAGCATTCTAATAAATCACGATTCATGCGTGTCTCTCTCAAAAGGTGTGTACAGCAAGTATGATTGTGGCAAACTAAAAAGCAAAGACTCAAATCATACAAGACGCTCCAAGCAAAACACATATCATGCGGTGAATAAAAATATAGCCTCAAGTAAAGTTACCTATAGACGAAGACGAAAAGAGGGGATGCCTTCCCGGGGCATCCCCAAGCTTAGGCTTTTTGACATCCCTGAATTTTACCTTGGGGTGCCTTGGGCATCCCCAAGCTTAGGCTCTTTCCACTCCTTATTCCATAGTCCATCAAATCCTTACCCAAAACTTGAAAACTTCACAACACAAAACTCCAACAGAAAATCTCGTAAGCTCCGTTAGTGTAAGAAAATAAATCACCACTTTTGGTACTGTTTTGAACTCATTTTTATTTATATTGATGTAATATCTACTGTATTCCAAGTTTTCCATGGTTCATACCCCCAGATACTAGCCATAGATGCATCAAAATAAGCAAACAACACGCGAAAAACAAAATCTGTCAAAAACAGAACAATCTGTAGAAATCTGGAGATTTCATATACTTCTGTAACTCCAAAAATTCGGAGAAATTAGGAAGTTATATATAATTTGTTTATTAATCCTCTTAAAAAAGAATCAGTATTTTATCGCTCTTCTGTTAAAAATTAAAACTAATCTCCTGGGCATAAAAGTTTCTGTTTTTCAGTAGGATCAAATCAACTATCATCATAAGCTATCCCAAAGGTCTTACTTGGAACAAACACTAACTAAAACACAAAACCACATCTAACTAGAGGCTTGATGATTTATTCAAAGCAAAACAGGACCTAAAAAGCAAGAACAAAAATAAAATTGGGTTGCCTCCCAACAAGCGCTATTGTTTAACGTCCCTAGCTAGGCATAAAAACACGAATAGATCTAAGTATTATCATCTTTGGCATGCAATTCATAAGTGGCTCTCATAATAGATTCATAAGTCAATTTATTTATCTTTTGTGGAAAGTGTTCCATGCCTTTCCTTAACGGGAATTGAAATCTAATGTTTCCTTCTTTCATATCAATAATAACACCAATTGTTCTAAAGAAAGGTCTACCAAGAATAATAGGACATGTAGGATTGCAATATATATCAAGAACAATGAAATATATGGGCACATAATTCCTATTTGCAACAATAAGAACATCATTAATTCTTCCCATAGGTTTCTTAATAGTGGAATCCGCAAAATGCAAATTTAAGGAACAATCATCAAATTCACGGAAACCTAACACATCACATAAAGTTTTCGGAATCGTGGAAACACTAGCACCCAAATCACACAAGGCATAGCATTCATAATCTTTAATCTTAATCTTAGTAGTAGGTTCCCACTCATCATAAAGTTTTCTAGGAATATAAACTTCCAAATTAAGCTTTTCTTCATAAGATTGTATCATAGAATCAACGATATGTTTAGTAAAAGCTTTGTTTTGATTATAAGCATGAGGAGAATTCAACACAGATCGCAACAAGTAAATACAATCTATTAAAGAGAAATTATCATAATTAAAGTTCTTGAAATCCAAAATAGTGGTTTCATTGCTATCTAAAGTTTTGACCTCTTCAATCCCACTTTCATCAACTTTTGCATCAAGATCTAAAAACTCCGAATCATTGCGACGCCTTCTAACTAAAGTTGACTCATCTCCAGTGCCATCTTTATCAAGATTTATATTGGAAAACAAAGATGCAATAGGAGTCACATCAATCACTTTTAGATCTTCATCATTGTTTTCACGGAAACTAGAGGAACACACTTTTATAAACCAATCTTTCTTAGCATGCATCTTAGCGGTTCTTTCTTTGCATTCACCAATGGAAATTCTCATGGCTTTGAGAGACTCATTGATATCATGCTTAGGTGGAATAGATCTAAGTTTCAAAGAATCAACATCAAGAGAAATTCTATCCATGTTCCTAGCCAAATCATCAATCTTAAGAAATTTTTCTTGAATCAAAGCATTGAAATTCTTTCGCGAACTAATAAATTCTTTCTCAAATTAGGCATTTTATTTTAATTTTCATCAGAATTGTTGTAGGAATTACCATAATTATTAGAGGAATTACTAGGAAATGGCCTAGGATTAAAATTACCTCTATGCGCATTATTACCAAAATTGTTCCTACCAACAAAATTCACATCCATAGATTCATTATTGTTTGCAATAAAAGTAGACAAAGGCATATCATTAGGATCAATAGGAGCACTGTTACTAGCAAACAATTTTGTAAGCTCATCCATCTATCCACTCAAAACATTTATTTCTTCAATTGCATGCACTTTTTTACTAGTGGAAGATCTTTCGGTATGCCATTGAGAATAGTTAACCATAATATTATCTAGGAGTTTAGTAGCTTCTCCTAAAGTAATTTCCATAAAAGTGTCTCTCGTGGTCGAATCTAAAAGATTTCTAGAAGCAAAATTCAATCCGACATAATTTTTTTGTATAATCATCCATAAATTCAAACCATGAGTAGGGCAATTTCTAATCATCAATTTCATCCTCTTCCAAGATTGTGCAACATGTTCATGATAAAGTTGCTTAAAATTCATAATATCATTCCTAAGGGAGATGATCTTATTGAGAGGAAAATACTTGGAAATAAAATCATATTTACACTTATTCCATGAATCAATACTAGTTTTAGGCAAAGATGAAAACCAAGTTTGATGCGGAGCATCCCAAGGTCATCCCCATGGACCTACCATTGCCTCACCAAGTGCCTAGCGGACCCATGACACGAGCACGCGCAAGAGCTCTCGAAGCCGAGGTGACATCACTCCTCTCACGTTTCCACTTCGATGCACATGAGACATGGCTACTACCTCATACGGACACATTGTGCATACTCAGGTACCATGGAGAAGCTAAGGAGCACGGAGAAGAAGGAGAGGAAGATGGACGTGAAGACGGAGAAGAAGAAGTGATGAAGAAGAAGCTACAGGTTCCGAACGACCGGCCAGGACCGGACGTCCGACGACCTCTAGGCTCCGGACGTCCGACCCAGGCCGGACGTCTGACACTTCCACACCCGAGCCAAAACCACGGACTTCCGACGCTCCAAAGACGACCGACGCACCTTGGACGACCGACCCCGACCGGACGTCCGACCAAAGACCACCCGAGCCGAATCTATGGACGTCCAACACGCATCGGACGTACGGACCCTCGCGAGCCTCTAGACGACCGGTGACCCCCGGATGTCCAACGCCTGTGTGCTGATTCGTGTTGGGCCGCAGCCCATGTACCCCTTTGCCCCCCTCTTTGCACTAAGACTATATATAGACCTCCTATTCCTTCTAGCTAGGGTTAGCAAAAGATTAGCTCATATTTTGTGTGAGAGCTTTGCTCATCCACTTGGATACCTTCTCCTCGAAGATTCGAGCCTCCACCGGAGAATATCCCCCAAGTGGAGTCAAGACCCTTTTAGGGAAGAACTCAAGACATCCTCACGGAGAAGACCGGCTACCCTTGCATCGTCCTTAGTTGTCCGTGGATCGTATATCTTACCTTATGTACTCGAGGATCTAGCACATGTGTGACTTATTCGTGTTGGTTTAGTGTGTCGTCTTGTGTTTCCCCTTGTGTTTCCCCTCTCTTCCCTCTCATGTTACTCGTGTTCTTCACGGGATCCGCTCCTTTCGTGAAAGATCGGCCGATTAGGGTTCTACCCTACATCATCTTGGTATCATGAGCCACGTTGATCACGATTTCGGAGCCTCCCCGTTGTGTTGCTAGCCTAGTTTTGTTGTTTTTGTCCCAAATTTGAAAATTCCCCACAAAAATAGCCCCAATTTTTTTGTGATTTGTTGGTGTGTTGAAATTTTGTTGGTTTGGATCCGTGGATTTGCTTTGTTTTGACTGGATATAGCTTTTCCCCCTTGTCTCGACCTTTTCCATCCACAAAATCCTCCGCATTCGACGATTTCCCACATCTCCATCATGAACCCTAGCGGTTCTTCCCGTGGCTGAGTTACGCCCAGGCACCGGACGTCCGACCTTTACCGGACGACCGACGACCGGACGACCGGCCCAGATCGGACGTCCGACCCACACTGACGAAACTGAATTTTTCCAGTTTTAGTCAGCACCACCGCCCCACATTTCCGCATACGCACTCCTACCACCTATACACCATCACCACTTACGCATACCACCACCATTGCTTACCCGTTTCACATTCCGACACATGTTGCCACTTTGAGCTTTGAGAATTTGAGTTGCAGTTCCGTATCCTTTTATGTCTCGGCTATCTAGGTATGGTTCGACATCAACATCACCGCCGCTCATCTTCACCACGGACGCGTCGGTAGAACATCAACATCGTCACCATGCCGTCGTGCTGACGAAACTCTCCCTCAACACTCGGCTGGATCGGAGTTCGAGGGACGTCATCGGGCTGAACGTGTGCTAAACTCGGAGGTGACGTACGTTCGGTACTTGATCGGTCGGATCGTGAAGACGTACGACTACATCAACCGCGTTGTGCTAACGCTTCCGCTTACGGTCTACGAGGGTACGTGGACAACACTCTCCCCTCTTGTTGCTATGCATCACCATGATCTTGCGTGTGCGTAGGAAATTTTTGAAATTACTACGTTCCCCAACAGTGGCATCCGAACCAGGTTTTATGCGTAGATGTCATATGAATGAGTAGAACAAAAGTGAGTTGTGGGCGATATAAGTCATACTGCTTACCAACATGTCATACTTTGGTTCGGCGGTATTGTTGGATGAAGCGGCCCGGACCGACATTACGCGTACGCTTACGCGAGACTGGTTTTACCGCCGCGCTATGCACATAGGTGACTAGTGGGTGTTAGTTTCTCCAACTTTAGTTGAACTGAGTGTGGCTACGCCCGGTCCTTGCAAAGGTTAAAACATCACCAACTTGACAAACTATCATTGTGGTTTTGATGCGTAGGTAAGAACGGTTCTTGCTAAGCCCGTAGCAGCCACGTGAAACTTGCAACAACAAAGTAGAGGACGTCTAACTTGTTTTTGCAGGGCATGTTGTGATGTGATATGGTCAAGACGTGATGAGATATAAGTTGTTGTATAAGATGATCATGTTTTGTTGAAGTTATCGGCAACTGGCAGAAGCCTTATGGTTGTCTCTTTATTGCATAAGATGCAAGCGCCAAATAATTGCTTTACTTTATCGCTATGTGATAGCAATAGTTGCAAGAGCAATAGTTGGCGAGACGACCATGTGACGACACATTGATATAGATCAAGATGATGGAAATCATGGTGTCATGCCGGTGACGATGGAAATTATGATGATGCTTTGGAGATGGAGATAAAAAGCACAAGATGATGATGGCCATATCATGTCACATATTTTGATTGCATGTGATGTTTGTCTTTTATACATCTTATTTTGCTTAGTTCGGCGGTAGCATTATAAGATGATCTCTCACTAAATTTCAAGATAAAAGTGTTCTCCCTGAGTATGCACTGAGGGAGTCCTGGATTAGGGGGTCCCCGGACAGCCGAACTATATCCTTTGGCCGGACTGTTAGACTATGAAGATACAAGATTGAAGACTTCGTCTCGTGTCCGCATGGGACTCTACTTGACGCCTGGATAATTAAGCTACAGTGAACCTCCGCTAATGATGCCACGTCACCTGAGTTACTGTTGCTAATCCCTCGTTAGTTAAAAAAAACCGATTCAAAATTCAAATTCCAAATATGGCATAAAATAAAAGTTTTCAAACATTGAAACAAAAATGTTCGGGGTGAACCAAATATTGCATAGATAATTGTGGTGGAGAAACCAAACCTTGATAAAATGTTTAAGGGCTCTAGAATAATTAAAACAGTAGTGAAAACAATTAAACAAATGCCTATTGAATTTTATAAAAATATTAAAACTATTTTATTAAGGGTTAAGATTTAATCTAACAGTAGATTGTTTATAAATACAAATTTAGGTACTAGTTGTAATTTTTATAAAACAAAAAATAAAAGAAACTAGAAATAAAACAGTACAAGAAAATAAATAAAAGAAAAGATAAAAACAGAAAACAAAATAGAAAAAAAGAGAACTACCCCCCACCGGGCTCCAGCCCAGCAGGCCACAGCCCCACTGGGCCAAACCACCTGGCCGGCCCACCCCGCACCCCATAACCTCCCCCCACTCCCCCACTCACCCACCGACAACCCCCAT
>NC_041386.1:323755375-323763922 GCF_002162155.2 Triticum dicoccoides
CATCGCCGCCTCGTCATCGTTCACCGCCGCCAGGACCTCGCCGGCCTCCCCGCCCGGACCGCACGCCTTCCTCGTCCTCCTCCCCGACTCGCATCACCCGGCCTCCTCCGCACCTCTCCTCTCCCTCCCGCGATGGCCGCCTGGAGCCGCGGCCGCGCCTCGTCGCCGACCCGACTCCATCGCCGGCGCTCCCCGTCCCCGGCGACGCGTCCCCGACTCCTCCTCGACACCCACTTCCTCGTGCCCTGCAAACCCCGCCGTGAGACCCCCTCCTTCTTCTCTATGTCCACCCGTAGCGCACGCACGCCCCGCACGCATGCCCGCGCGGCCCCGCCTCCTGCACCGGCGCTAGCCGTGGCCCCGTGCACGCTCTCGCTCCGACTCTTCCCGCCGCCGTAGTCCGCTGCGGCCTCGTCGCCCCTCGTCGCCCTCTACTCCGCTCGCCGTCATCTTCGCCGTGCGTGCCCGGCCAGGTGACCCGCGCACCCGTGCCTCGGCAGCTCCACCCACTGCAGCCGCTCACGTCGCTGCTCCCCTCCGTCGCCCCTGCTCCCCTGCAAGCATGCCGCCTTGCCTGCGCCCTGGCCTCGCCTCGTTCACCCGTGGCACCCCGCGCTCACCAGGGCGGCCACTTCCAGGGCCGCGCCTTGCCTTTCCCCCCCGACGCGCTGCGAGATGGCCGCTGGCGCCCCTCCATGCCCGGCCGCCCGTCGCTGCTTCCGGCGGCTCCGGCGAGCCACCCTGCGCGCATCGCTGCCGTGGCCGCCAGCGCCCATGCCCGCGTGCCCCTGGGCGTGCGGCCGAACGGGGCGTGCCCATAACCCATCGCCCGCGCCCTATATGGCCTTTGGCCAATGACACATGGGGCCCAGCCCCCCCGCCGCACAGAACGTTTATATAAAAAAGAATTTTTCTAAAAAATATAATAAAAAATAATAAATAGAATTATTAATTAAATTAATTAATTAATTAATTAGAGGATTAATTAAATAATTAATTAGCTTAATTAATTTTGTTTAATTAAACTAAAACAACTAATTAAGCCTAACTAATTAACCTAAACCCTAATTAACTAAAAGAGTCAATGACACGAGGGTCCCACCCCTGTTGATCAGTCAAACGTTGACTGGTCAACTGGGTCCCTCTGGCCCACCTGTCAGCCACTGGGTACACTTTTGTGTACACTGTGCTGGGTGCGCCTAGCAATTTAGCATTTATTTTCGAATTAAAAATAATTTTAGCATAATAATAAAATCTTTAGAAAATCATATCTTTTAATCCGTAACTCGAATTAGATTATTTTCAACATGAAAGTTGCTCAGAATGACGAGACGAATCCGGATACGCAGCCCGTTCATCCGCCACGCATCCCTAGCATAGCGAACATGCAACTTTTCCCCTCCGGTTCGTGTGTCCGAAAACGCGAAACACCGGGGATAATTTCCCGGATGTTTCCCCCCTTCACCGGTACCACCTCGTACCGCGTTAGGGCACACCTAGCATCACGCTTTGTCATGTCATGCATCATCATGCATTTTTTTGCATTATATTTATTGTTTCTTCCCCCTCTTCTCTTGCTATACACCGAGACCGACGCCACTGCTACCCAATACGACTACCGTGTTGACGACCCCACTCTCTTGCCAGAGCAACCAGGCAAGCCCCCCCCTTGATCACCAGATATTGCCTACTCTCCTCTATACTGCTTGCATTAGAGTAGTGTAGCATGTTACTGCTTTCCGTTAATCCTATTTTGATGCATCGCCTGTCATTGTTGCTACAAATGTTGATACCTTACCTGCAATCCTAATGCTTAGTATAGGATACTAGTTTATCATCAGTGGCCCTACATTCTTGTCCGTCTGCCATGCTATACTATCAGGCCGTGATCACTCGGGAGGTGATCACGGGTATATACTATATACTTTATACATGATACATGTGATGACTAAAGTCGGGTTGGATCGAGGAGTACCCGCGGTTGATTCACGAATTGGGGGCTGAAGGACATACTTTCCTGACGACCCTCTATGTGGATCTTTGTGGCGAAGTGACAGGGCAGGTTGAGACCACCTTGGAGAGAGGTGGGCCTGGCCCTGGTCGGCGTTCGCGGTTATTTCAAAATAACACGCTTAACGAGATCATGGTATTTGATCTGAGTCTGGCTACTGGCCTATACGCACTAACCATCTACGCGGGGACAGTTATGGGCACTCGACGTCGTGGTATCAGCCGAAGCCTTCGTTACGTTAGCTACTGAGCGGCGCGCGCTGGGTTGGACTGGAACGCCTAGTCTTGTATAAGGGAGGCTAGGTCTGCTCACCGGTCGCGTACGCAACGTGCAGGTGTGCAATGGGCGATGGGCCCAGACCCCTGCGCCATAGGATTTAGACCGGCGTGCTGACCTCTATGTTGTGCCTAGGTAGGGCTGCGACGTGTTGATCTTCCGAGGCCAGGCATGACCCAGAAGAGTGTGTCCGGACAAAGGGGATCGAGCGTGTTGGGTTATGTGGTGCACCCCTGCTGGGAAGTTGATCTATTGGAATAGCCGTGTCCCTCGGTAAAAGGACGACCTAGAGTTGTACCTTGACCTTATGACAGCTAGAACCGGATACTTAATAAAACACACCCTTCCAAGTGCCAGATACAACCGGTGATCGCTCTCTCACAGGGCGACGAAGGGAGGATCATCGGTTAGGATTATGCTATGTGATGCTAATTGGTGAACTTACCATCTACTCTGTTCTCCTGCTGCAAGATGGAGGTTACCAGAAGCGTAGTCTTCGATAGGACTAGCTATCCCCCTCTTATTCCGGCATTCTGCAGTTCAGTCCACATATGATAACCTCATTCCATTTGATACCAATGCATACATATGTAGTGTAGCTCCTTACTTGCGAGTACTTTGGATGAGTACTCACGGTTGCTTTGCTCCCTCTTTTCCCCCTTTCTATACCCGATTGCTGCGACCAGACGTTGGAGCCCAGGAGCCAGACGCCACCGTCGATGACGACTACTACTACTCGGGAGGTGCCTACTACTACATGCAGCCTGCTGACGACGACCAGGAGTAGTTTAGGAGGATCCCAGGCAGGAGGCCTGCGCCTCTTTCGATCTGTATCCCAGTTTGTGTTAGCCTTCTTAAGGCAAACTTGTTTAACTTATGTCTGTACTCAGATATTGTTGCTTCCGCTGACTCATCTATGATCAAGCTCTTGTATTCATGCCCTCGAGGCCCCTGGCTTGTAATATGATGCTTGTATGACTTATTTTTATTTGTAGAGTTGTGTTGTGATATCTTCCCGTGAGTCCCTGATCTTGATCGTACATGTTTGCGTGTATGATTAGTGTACGGTCAAATTGGGGGTGTCACAAGTTGGTATCAGAGCCGACTGCCTGTAGGAATTCCCCTTCCAAACTCCTTGGTCGAAGTTGAGTCTAGGCATTACAAAACTTTTACTAACATGTTGTGTGCCTTACGGGCCCACGTTGCCATCTGGGTGGTATTAGGATCTTTTACTCCTCGATCCTTACTCTGGGACTCTGATCTCTCTTCTATTCGGATTAAAAGATTTTGTTAACTCTAACTCTAGGTTCTCGTAATTACTTCCTTCCGGAGAGCCCCTTATTATAGATGATCGACTGCTACACCAGAAGATTCCGAAGATACTCTCCGATGTTCTCTCAAGACCTTGTCCCCGTTGCTTTTGTAATTCCCTACCACTAAAATATCACTATGGATAAATACATACACCCGTCGTTCTTACTTTTATTCCAAGTTGATCTTGTTATTACAAGATACCTCGAACTTCTCTCTATTGCTCCAAAAAATCTTTGTGCTTACTGCCTTGTAGTTCCTTGTCGCCTGAATACACCTACAACTCAATCCTCACACTCACCGAGGATTTGTTTCGCCCCAGTTGTTCTTGTGTTCCGCAAAGGACTTCGAAATACTATTTGGTATTTCGAAAATCCTCAACAGCCTGTTGTTCTTGGAATTCTTGCATACTTGCATTCCGCTTAATTTTATTTGTCTAGTTATTTACTTTAAAAACCTTTGTGATTGTCATTCTGATCCTCTTGATTCAACATGTGTGTGAATGCACACAATCATCAGTTGTTCCCTGGAATTTGTCCTTCTGGCTCAGACGTCATTTTAAACACGAGCTGGATCTCGACCAATTAAATTTTTCCATCGATTGTATCCCTAAGGCTATTCAACTTATCAATCCCTAATCAGAGCATTGCTTCTGATATCTTGTCTTGGAATTGATAATTCCTTTGCATTTGAACTTAGAGTAGTCAGTTGTTTCTATAAACTGATCTCCTTGCATTCCTCCTTCCTCTGGTTGAGTACCGATGCTCACATCAGATCCCTTGTGGACCATCGGATCATTTGTTAGATTTTATCCGACAACGTCCTTCATATTCTATCACTTTGGCAGTTATTCCTCTGATATATAATGCCATTGGTAAATCCTATTCTCTGATTGGCCAACCATGCTCTGCTTTTGAGCTGGAGATATTTACTCTTGAAAGTTGTGGTATATGTTTCTAAGAAGCCCCTATGGGTTGAACCTATGCCTTCCTTAATCTGTGTGATCCCAAAAGATTTCACATTTCATACTTATCTGGTATTCCACCAGGTAAAATTTTTCAACACTAATGTCATTTTTGAAACGCGAGGAGTGAATGAAAGGTTATGCATTGAAGAAGTGGGAGTCAACCTTGAACCCTGTGTTCGTGCCCATGGACACGATGTATACCTTATCATGGAAGCTTCTCTTAAAATAATTATCCCCTTGTTATAAGTTCATCTTGTATCTGTGGACGTGGTTCCGACCATGTTTCTCCTTGATTCCATTTCTCGTGCAAGTTTGAGCACTTGTCTTCCGCAAAGCATTACCCTAGTCCAACCTCTACATTGATCTATCTTCGAGTATTACCCCCTGGTATCTCGAGGTTATCATGGAACTACATAACCTCTTATGGCTTCTTCATCAGGTGCTACCTTCTCACTGATTCCAATTTTTCATGGGCTCTGAGTTAATAAACACTCAAAGACACCGATAACTGACTCAAGACCCCACCGCGATTAAACAACTCTTGATAACCTTCATTACTTACGAGTTTGAACTCGATCACGTCATTCCTAGCCTGCTTGGCTATATCCTTGTCGTGCCGATTTTAACTGTGCTACCTAGTCCTTCTTCCCGGAGCACAATTTTTGATGATGGGCTAAGCTTACATCGATTTCCTCATCATATCATTTCTCCTTGGACAACAATCTTGATTTCAAGTTTGTGTCATATATGTGGTTCCAATAATCTTTCGCTGCATCAGTCATGTTGCTTGATGTAGTTGTTGTTTGATTGCTTCTTCGTGGAGCCTCTCGACAAAATTTGTCATGATCATTATCAACATCTTGACTCCTTCCAGGATATCAACTGAATTCAGGATGAGAAATACCATCCTTGCCCTCGATGATTTGTCTTATCATCCGCCACTTTATTGCCTTACCTCCAACACAAACATGATCGTGTTTTGTGTTATACCTTGAGTTCCTTGCTATCCAACATCTGTTCTTCTTCACCTTGGAGTATGACCATCTTTTATGTCAAGAAGGTCGTGAGAATTTCTCCACCTCTTAAAAAAATCTTGGTGTAGTGATACTCCTCACAAGCACCATTCTTTCTTGATCCCCGTATTGCCTAACCGGGAATATCAACGACTGAACGATGCCACTTGGATTCTGTAATTCAAGCAACCATATTGCTTTGAAGTTAATGGTCAACATTTCATTCTTAGACCATTGGTTATCGAATTGCCATTCTAACATTGTTTGTGCTACCTAAGTCCGTATTTCGGGTGCACCGTCAACCAATGTTTAATCGTGTATGTTTTCCTCGAGCATACCTCATTATATCATTTGATCTGTCAAGAGCTATCTCCTTGTTCACATAATTGTGGAAATCCATTTTTTGGATATTGAATTATCGCTGGGTCCATCAGCCACCTCCTCATCCTCTCCTTGGCTTAATGAGAAATCCCTTTGTGTATCCAGAGTCTGACCTTTGCTTCAAGACCATGTCAATGCTATCTCGAAGCATGTTTGTGGTACTCTGATCATCGATAAGAACATTTGAAGCGCCATGCTAAATTTTCTTTATCAATTATTCAAACACCGTTGTTTGGGTAATGTCTTGAACTTCCTCTTGCCTAACCTAAATGGTTTTCTATGTTATATCCTGTCATGGATATCATGCGCTGCTTGTCCTTGGAAAGGATATACCCCTGAAATATGTGTTTAAACACATTTTTCTTTCCATTGTTCTGATTAAATCTGATAGACATTTTCCCCTTTCCATTGGTTTGTTTAAACCCTTTCTATGATCTGTATGATATAAGCAGTAATAATTCCTTGCTTGTGCAAACATCTCGGTGTACAACTCTGTCAGTAAGAGCCTGTTACTATTGTTGATGACATTCCGATAACAACTGATGGACAAGAACTTTGCCTGTTGGTCCGCCTCGTTCAACGAGCAGGAAAATGGTTCCCTTTGTCCCTCGCCCTTGGTACCGACGTTGTTGTCGACATAATCGACAGGCTACCCTCTGACATGCCTTGCTATCATGACTATGCAAGATGTCACCGCTCCTCCTACTTTTAAACCACATGGTGGGCCCATAACCCACAGTTCCACAAGATCGAAACCTGACTTTCCTGTACACCCCCTGTTCCCAAATTTATTCCTCGCGCGTGGCCTCATATGTAATTCACGGGCCACCGTCCTAGTGATCTATTCTGGTAACAGACGCAATACTCAATCTCGTTGCTCTCGACCCCTTTCGCATGTTGTTTCAGACATCGAACGATTGCCTATCCGTTTGAAACTACTCATGGTACCTTCTTACTTTGCTCTCGATAACTTCTTAAGTTTCAATTCAAGAGAAACTTATGCTTCTTCCCCTGAGTTAACCGTCCGATGCTCAATTTTTTTAGAATCCATCCTTATAGAGTTTTCTCCCTCTTATCCTTTCGTAAGTCCGGTGAAGATCCTGAAGGAAGGACGACAACTTCATCATGATGCATTGATGCATAGGAATGAAGACATCAATGCTATGGATCGACCTCTTCGAGAAGAGCAACCAAGACCGAGAAGATTCGTTAGAATATCGTAACAAGAACTTTCCCCCTTACTCCCCTCTTAAATCTCGGGACGCGATTTCTTGTAGTGGAGGAGAATTGTGATGCCCGGATAATTAAGCTGCAGTGAACCTCCGCTAATGATGCCATGTCACCTCACTTACTGTTGCTAATCCCTCGTTAGTAAAAAAAACCAATTCAAAATTCAAATTCCAAATATGGCATAAAATAAAAGTTTTCAAACATTGAAACAAAAATATTCGGGGTGAACCAAATATTGCATAGATAATTGTGGTGGAGAAACCAAACCTTGATAAAATGTTTAAGGGCTCTAGAATAATTAAAACAGTAGTGAAAACAATTAAACAAATGCCTATTGAATTTTATAAAAATATTAAAACTATTTTATTAAGGGTTAAGATTTAATCTAACAGTAGATTGTTTATAAATACAAATTTAGGTACAAGTTGTAATTTTTATAAAACTAAAAATAAAAGAAACTAGAAATAAAATAGTACAAGAAAATAAATAAAAGATAAGATAAAAACAGAAAACAAAATAGAAAATAAAGAGAACTACCCCCCATTGGGCTCCGACCCAGCAGGCCACAGCCCCACTGGGCCAAACCACCTGGCCGGCCCACCCCGCACCCCGCACCCCATAACCTCCCCCACTCCCCCACTCACCCACCGACAACCCCCACAGCCCCCCCGAAATATCTCCCCCCTCTCTCGCGATTGGATCGGGATCGAGAGGAGGAGGCCACCGACGCCGTCGTACACCGCCGCCTCGTCATCGTTCGCCGCCACCTGGACCTCACCGGCCTCCCCGCCTAGACCGCACGCCTTCCTCGTCCTCCTCCCCGACTCGCATCACCCGGCCTCCTCCGCACCTCTCCTCTCCCTCCCGCGATGGCCGCCTGGAGCCGCGGCCGCGCCTCGTCGCCGACCTGACTCCGTCGCCGGCGCTCCCCGTCCCCGGCGACGCGTCCTCGACTCCTCCTCAACCCCCACTGCCTCGTGCCCTGCAAACCCCGCCGTGAGACCCCCTCCTTCTCCTCTACGTCGACCCGCAGCGCACGCACACCCCGCACGCATGCCCGCGCGGCCCCGCCTCCCGCACCGCCGCTCGCCGCGGCCCCGTGCCCGCTCTCGCTCCGACTCTTCCCGCTTCCGTAGTCCGCCGCGGCCTCGTCGCCCCTCGTCGCCCTCTACTCCGCTCGCCATCATCTTCGCCGTGCGTGCCCGGCCACGCGACCCGCGCGCCCGCGCCTCGGCAGCTCCACCCGCCGCAGCCACTCACGTGCTGCTCCCCTCCGTCGCCCCTGCTCCCCTGCAAGCACGCCGGCTTGCCTGCGCCCCGGCCTCGCCTCGTTCGCCCGCGGCACCCCGCGCTCACCA
>NC_041386.1:323764385-323876969 GCF_002162155.2 Triticum dicoccoides
AAAAAAGAATTTAAATATATATATATATAATAATAAAATAATAAATAGAATTATTAATTAAATCAATTAATTAGAGGATTAATGAAAGAATTAATTAACTTAATTAATTTTGTTTAATTAAACTAAAACAACTAATTAAGCCTAACTAATTAACCTAAACCCTAATTAACTAAAACAGTCAATGATAGGGGGGTCCTACCCCTGTTGACCAGTTAAACGTTGACTGGTCAACTGGGTCCCTCTGGCCCACCTGTCAGCCACTGGGTACACTTTTGTGTACACTCTGCTGGGTGCGCCTAGCAATTTAGCATTTATTTTTGAATTAAAAATAATTTTAGAATAATAATAAAATCTTTAGAAAATCATAACTTTTAATCCGTAACTCAGATTAAATTATTTTCAACATGAAAGTTGCTCAGAACGACAAGACGAATCCGGATACGCAGCCCGTTCGTCCGCCACGCATCCCTAGCATAGCGAGCACGCAACTTTTCCCCTCTGGTTCGTCTATCCGAAAACGCGAAACAACGGGGATAATTTCCCAAATGTTTCCCCCCTTCACCGGTACCACCTCGTACCGTGTTAGGGCACACCTAACATCACGCTTTGTCATGTCATGCATCATCATGCATTTGTTTGCATTATATTTATTGTTTCTTCCCCCTCTTCTCTCGCTAGACACCGAGACCGACGCCGCTGCTACCCAGTACGACTACGGTGTTGACGATCTCACTCTCTTGCTAGAGCAACCAGGCAAGCCCCCCCCCCCTTGATCACCAGATATCGCCTACTCTCCTCTATACTGCTTGCATTAGAGTAGTGTAGCATGTTACTGCTTTCCGTTAATCCTATTCTGATGCATAGCCTATCATTGTTGCTACAACTGTTGATACCTTACCTGCAATCCTAATGCTTAGTATAGGATGCTAGTTTATCATTAGTGGCCCTACATTCTTGTCCGTCTGCCATGCTATACTATCAGGCCGTGATCACTCGGGAGGTGATCACGGGTATATACTATATACTTTATACATGATAAATGTGATGACTAAAGTCGGGTTGGCTCGAGGAGTACCCGTGGTTGATTCATGAATTGGGGGCTGAAGGACATACTTTCGCGACGGCCCTCTGTGTGGATCTTTGTGGCGAAGCAACAGGGCAGGTTGAGACCACCTAGGAGAGAGGTGGGCCTGGCCCTGGTCGGCGTTCGCGGTTATTTCAAAATAACACGCTTAACGAGATCATGGTATTTGATCTAAGTCTGGCTACTGGCCTATACGCACTAACCATCTACGTGGGGACAGTTATGGGCACTCGACGTCGTGGTATCAGCCGAAGCCTTCATTACGTCAGCGACTGAGCGGCGCGCGCCGGGTTGGACTGGAACACCTACTCTTGTATAAGGGAGGCTAGGTCTACTCACCGGCCGCATACGCAACGTGCAGGTGTGCAATGGGCGATGGGCCCAGACCCCTGCGCCATAGGATTTAGACCGGCGTGCTGACCTCTCTGTTGTGCCTAGGTAGGGCTGCGACGTGTTGATCTTCCGAGGCCGGGCATGACCCAGAAAAGTGTGTCCGGACAAAGGGGATCGAGCGTGTTGGGTTATGTGGTGCACCCCTGCTGGGAAGTTGATCTATTGGAATAGCCGTGTCCCTCGGTAAAAGGACGACCCGGAGTTGTACCTTGACCTTATGACAGCTAGAACCGGATACTTAATAAAACACACCCTTCCAAGTGCCAGATACAACCGGTGATCGCTCTCTCACAGGGCGACGAAGGGAGGATCATCGGTTAGGATTATGCTATGTGATGCTAATTGGTGAACTTACCATCTACTCTGTTCTCCTGCTGCAAGATGGAGGTTACGAGAAGCATAGTCTTCGATAGGACTAGCTATCCCCCTCTTATTCCGGCATTCTGCAGTTCAGTCCACATATGATAACCTCATTCCATTTGATACCAATGCATACATATGTAGTGTAGCTCCTTGCTTGCGAGTACTTTGGATGAGTACTCACGGTTGCTTTGCTCCCTCTTTTCCCCCTTTCTATACCCGATTGCTGCGACCAGACGTTGGAGCCCAGGAGCCAGACGCCACCGTCGACGACCACTACTACTACTCGGGAGGTGCCTACTACTACGTGCAGCCCACTGACGACGACCAGGAGTAGTTTAGGAGGATCCCAGGCAGGAGGCCTGCGCCTCTTTCGATCTGTATCCCAGTTTGTGTTAGCCTTCTTAAGGCAAACTTGTTTAACTTATGTCTGTACTCAGATATTATTGCTTCTGCTGACTCGTCTATGATCAAGATCTTGTATTCGTGCCCTCGAGGCCCCTGGCTTGTAATATGATGCTTGTATGACTTATTTTTATTTGTAGAGTTATGTTGTGATATCTTCCCGTGAGTCCCTGATCTTGATCGTACACGTTTGTAGGGAAGACAAGCTAGGCAGTACGGATATAGATATCTCCTCCTTTGTAACCGACCTTGTGTAACCCTAGACCTTTCAGGTGTCTATATAAACCAGAGGGTTTTAGTCCGTAGGACAACATACAATCATACCATAGGCTAGCTTCTAGGGTTTATCCTCTCCGATCTCGGGGTAGATCAACTCTTTTAATACTCATATCATCAAGAATAAATCAAGCAGGACGTAGGTTTTTACCTCCATCAAGAGGGCCTGAACCGGGTAAAACATCATGTTCCCTGCCTCCTGTTACCATCCGCCTTAGACGCACAGTTCGGGACCCCCTATCCGAGATCCGCTGGTTTTGACACCGACATGCACCGTTGCCAAAGTTCGTCATGCCCAGACACCACGCGATGATGGGGTGTGATAAGCTCTACGTCCATCTACAATGGGTGCAAGCCAGTTTTGCACACGCAGAATACTCAGGTTGAACTTGACGAGCCTAGCATATGCAGATATGGCCTCAGAACACTGAGACTGAAAGGTCGAGCGTGAATCATATAGTAGATATGATCAACATAATGATGTTCACCATTGAAAGCTACTCCATTTCACGTGATGATCGGTTATGGTTTAGTTGATTTGGATCACGTGATCACTTAGATGATTAGAGGGATGTCTATCTAAGTGGGAGTTCTTAAGTAATATGATTAATTGAACTTTAATTTATCATGAACTTAGTCCTGGTAGTATTAGCATATCTATGTTGTAGATCAATAGCTCAATATGTTGCTCCCCGTTTAATTTTTATATGTTCCTAAAGAAAACTAAGTTGAAAGATGTTAGTAGCAATGATGCGGATTGGATCCGTGATCTGATGTTTATCCTCATTGCTGTACAGAAGGATTATGTCCTTGATGCACCTCTAGGTGACAAACCTATTGCAGGAGCAGATGCAGATGTTATGAACGTTTGGCTAGCTCAATATAATGACTACTTGATAGAATCGGGACTTCAAAGACGTTTTGAACATCATGGACCATATGAGATGTTCCAGGAGTTGAAGTTAATATTTCAAGTAAATACCCGAGTTGAGAGATATGAAGTCTCCAACAAGTTCTATAGTTAAAAATGGAGGAGAATAGCTCAAGCAGTGAGCATGTGCTCAGATTGTCTGGGTACTACAATCGCTTGAATCAAGTGGGAGTTAATCTTCCAGATAAAATAGTGATTCACAGAATTCTCTAGTCACCATCACCAAGTTAGTAGAACTTCGTGATGACCTATAATATGCAAGGGATAACGGAAATGATTTCCAAGCTCTTCGTGATGCTGAAATCGATGAAGGTAGAAATCAAGAAAAGCATCAAGTGTTGATGGTAAACAAAACCACTAGTTTCAAGTACAAGGACAAAGGGAAGAAAGGGGAACTTCAAGAAGAATGGCAAGCAAGTTGCTGCTCAAGTAAAAAAACCAAGTCTGGACCTAAGCCTGAAATTGAGTGCTTCTACTGCAAAGGGACTAGTCACTAGAAGCGGAACTACCCCAAGAAATTGGCGGATAAGAAGGATGGCAAAGTGAACATAGGTATATTTGATATACATGTTATTGATGTGTACTTTACTAATGTTAATACCAACCCCTTAGTATTTGATACTAGTTCAGTTGCTAAGAATAGTAACTCGAAACGGGAGTTGCAGAATGAACAAAGACTAGTTAAGGGTGAAGTGACGATGTGTATTGTAAATGGTTCCAAGATTGATATGATCATCATCGCACACTCCCTATACTTTCGGGATTAGTGTTAAACCTAAAATAAATGTTATTTAGTGTTTGCGTTGAGCATGAATATGATTGGATCATGTTTATTGCAATACGGTTATTCATGTAAGTTAGAGAATAATTGTTGTTCTGTTTATATGAATAAAACCTTCTATGGTCATACACCCAATGAAAATGGTTTGTTGGATCTCGATCGTGGTGATACACATTTTTATAATATTAAAGCCAAAATATGCAAAGTTAATAATGATAGTGCAACTTATTTGTGGCGCTGCCGTTTAGGTCATATTGGTGTAAAGCGCATGAAGAAAGTCCATGCTGATGGGCTTTTGGAATCACTTGATTATGAATCAGTTAATGCTTGCGAACCATGCCTCATGGGCAAGATGACTAAGACACCGTTCTCCGGAACAATGGAGCGAGCAACAGATTTTTTGGAAATCATACATACTGATGTATGTGGTCCGATGAATATTGAGGCTCGCGGCAGGTATCATTATTTTCTGATCTTCACAGATGATTTGAGCAGATATGAGTATATCTACTTGATGAAACACAAGTCTGAAACATTTGAAAAGTTTAAAGAATTTCAGAGTGAAGTGGAGAATCATCGTAACAAAAATAAAAGTTTCTACGATATGATCGCAGAAGTAAAATATTTGAGTTACGAGTTTGGCCTTCAGTTAAAACAATGTGAAATAGTTTCACTACTCACGCCACCTGGAACACCACAGTGTAATGGTGTGTCCGAACGTCGTAACCGTAATTTATTAGATATGGTGCGATCTATGATGTCTCTTACCGATTTTCCACTATCATTTTGGGGTTATGCATTAGAGACAGCTACATTCACATTAAATAGGGGACCATCTAAATCCGTTGAGACGATACCGTATGAATTATGGTTTGGCAAGAAACCTAAGCTGCCGTTTCTTAAAGTTTGAGGTTGCAATGCTTATGTGAAAAAGTTTCAACCTGATAAGCTCAAACCCAAATCAAAGAAGTGCATCTTCATAGGATACCCAAAAGAAAATGTTGGGTACACCTTCTATCACAGATCCGAAGGCAAGATATTCATTGCTGAGAATGGATCCTTTCTAGAGAAGGAGTTTCTCTCGAAAGAAGTGAGTGGGAGGAAAGTAGAACTTGATGAGGTAATTGTACCTGCTCCCTTATTGGAAAGTAGTTCATCACAAAAATCTGTTCATGTGACTACTACACCAATTAGTGAGGAAGCTAATGATGATGATCATGTAACTTCAGATCAAGTTACTACCGAACCTTGTAGGTAAACCAGAGTGAGATCCGCACTAGAGTGGTACGGTAATCCTATTCTAGAGGTCATGTTACTTGACCATGACGAGCCTACGAACTATGAGGAAGCGATGATGAGCCCAGATTCCGCGAAATGGCTTGAGGCCATGAAATCTGAGATGAGATCCATGTATGAGAACAAAGTATGGACTTTGATTGACTTGCCCATTGATCGACGAGCCATTAAGATTAAATGGATCTTCAAGAGGAAGACGGACGCTAATAGTAGTGTTACTATCTACAAAGCTAGAATTGTCACAAAAAGGTTTTCGACAAGTTCAAGGTGTTGACTACGATGAGAGTTTCTCATTCGTATCTATGCTTAAGTCTGTCCGAATCATGTTAGCAATTACCGCATTTTATGAAATTTGGCAAATGGATAAACAAAACTGCATTCCTTAATGGATTTATTAAAGAAGAGTTGTATATGATGCAACCAGAAGGTTTTGTCAATCCTAAAGGTACTAACAAAATATGCAAGCTCCAGCGATCCATCTATGGACTGGTGCAAGCATCTCAGAGTTGGAATATACGCTTTGATAAGTTGATCAAATCATATAGTTTTATACAGACTTGCGGTGAAGTCTGTATTTACAAGAAAGTGAGTGGGAGCACTACATCATTTCTGATAAGTATATGTGAATGACATATTGTTGATCGGAGATAATGTAGAATTATTCTGCAAAGCATAAAGGAATGTTTGAAAGGATTTTTTCAAAGAAAGACCTCGGTGAAGCTGCTTACATATTGAGCATCAAGATCTATAGAGATAGATCAAGACGCTTGATAAGTTTTTCAATGAGTACATACCTTGACAAGATTTTGAAGTAGTTCAAAATGGAATAGTCAAAGAAAGAGTTCTTGCCTATGTTACAAGGTGTGAAACTGAGTAAGACTCAAAGTCCGACAACGGCAGAAGATAGAATGAGAATGAATGTCATTCCCTATGCCTTGGCCATAGGTTCTATAAAATATGCCATGCTGTGTACCAGATCTATTGTATACCCTACACTGATTTTGGCAAGGGAGTACAATAGTGATCTAGGAGTAGATCACCGGACATTGGTCAAAATTATCCTTAGTGGAATAAGGATATATTTCTCGATTATGGAGGTGACAAAAAGGTTCGTCGTAAAGGGTTACGTCGATGCACATTTGGACGCTGATCCAGATGACTCTAAATCTCAATCTGGATACATATTGAAACTGGGAGCAATTAGCTAGAGTAGCTCCGTGCAGAGCATTGTTGACATAGAAATTTGCAACATACTTACGGATCTAAATGTGGCAGACCGATTGACTAAACTTCTCTCACAAGCAAAACATAATCACACCTTAGTACTCTTTGGGTGTTAATCACATAGCGATGTGAACTAGATTATTGACTCTAGTAAACCCTTTGGGTGTTGGTCACATGATGATGTGAACTATGGATGTTAATCACATGGTAATGTGAACTATTGATGTTAAATCACATGGCGATGTGAACTAGATTATTGACTCTACTACAAGTGGGAGACTAAAGGAAATATGCCCTAGAGGCAATAATAAAATTATTATTTATTTCCTTATATCATGATAAATGTTTATTATTCATGCTAGAATTGTATTAATCGGAAACATAATACATGTGTGAATACATAGACAAACACAGTGTCACTAGTATGCCTCTACTTGACTAGCTTGTTGATCAAAGATGGTTATGTTTCCTAACCATAGACATGAGTTGTCATTTGATTAATAGGATCACATCATTAGGAGAATGATGTGATTGACTTGACCCATTCCGTTAGCATAGCACTTGATCGTTTAGTTTGTTGCTATTGCTTTCTTCATGACTTACACATGTTCCTATGACTATGAGATTATGCAACTCCCGTTTACCGGAGGAACACTTTGTGTGCTTCCAAACGTCACAACGTAACTGGGTGATTATAGAGGTGCTCTACAGGTGTCTCTGAAGGTACTTGTTGGGTTGGCGTATTTCAAGATTAGGATTTGTCACTTCGATTGTCGGAGAGGTATCTCTGGGCCCACCCGGTAATGCACATCACTATAAGCCTTGCAAGCATTGCAACTAATGAGTTAGCTGCGGGATGATGTGTTACGGAACGAGTAATGAGACTTGCCGGTAACGAGATTGAACTAGGTATTGAGATGCTGACGATCGAATCTCGGGCAAGTAACATACCGATGACAAAGGGAACAATGTATGTTGTTATGTGGTCTGACCGATAAAGATCTTCGTAGAATATGTAGGAGCCAATATGAGCATCCAGGTTGCGCTATTGGTTATTGACCGGAGACGTGTCTCGGTCATGTCTACATA
This sequence comes from Triticum dicoccoides, assembly GCF_002162155.2. Classification (NCBI taxonomy): domain Eukaryota; kingdom Viridiplantae; phylum Streptophyta; class Magnoliopsida; order Poales; family Poaceae; genus Triticum; species Triticum dicoccoides. The sequence goes on from NC_041386.1 coordinate 323,772,225, forward strand.
GTTCTCGAACCCGTAGGGTCCGCACGCTTAACGCTATGATGACAATTATATTATGAGTTTATATGTTTTAATATACCGAAGGAGTTCGGAGTCCCGGATGAGATCGGGGACATGACAAGGAGTCCTGAAATGGTTGAGACGTAAAGATCGATATGTTGGACGACTATATTCGGACTTCGGAAAGGTTCCGAGTGATTCGGGTATTTTTCGGAGTACCGGAGAGTTACGGGAATTCGCCACGGAGTATATGGGCCTTATTGGGCCATACGGGAATAGAGGAGATAGGCCAAAAGGAAGGAGGCCTGCGCCCCCCCTCTGGTCCGAATTGGACAAGGGGTGCAGCCCCCTTTTCCTTCTCCCTCTCCTCCTCTTTCCTTCACTCCTACTCCAACAAGGAAAGGAGGAGTCCCACTCCCGGTGGGAGTAGGACTCCTCCCTTGGCGTGCCCTCCTCCTAGGCCAGCCGCCTCCCCCCTTGCTCCTTTATATACAAGGGCAGGGGGCACCTCCAGACACACAAGTTGATCAAGTTGATCGTCTCTTAGCCGTGTGCGGTGCCCCCCTCCACCATAGTCCACCTCGATAATACTATAGCGGTGCTTAGGCGAAGCCCTGCGTCGGTAGAACATCAACATCGTCACCATGCTGTCGTGCTGGCGAAAATCTCCCTCAACACTCGGCTGGATCGGAGTTCGAGGGACGTCATCGGGCTGAATGTGTGCTGAACTCGGAGGTGCCGTACGTTTGGTACTTGATCGGTCGGATCATGAAGACGTACGACTACATCAACCGCGTTGTGCTAACGCTTCCGCTTACGCTCTACGAGGGTACATGGACAACACTCTCCCGTCTCGTTGCTATGCATCACCATGATCTTGCATGTGCGTAGGAATTTTTTTGAAATTACTACGTTCCCCAACAACAACATGCTTTGCATCAAGAGCAAAAAGCAATGAGTGAACGCATCGACAACCTCGCCGCCGACTTGTGACTCTCCGAGCAACGTACAAGGGACTACTTCGACCACAAGCTCAACGATCACAAGCGCAAGGATGGACGAGGTTCGCGCTTTGTTGCTCAACCGCTCTTCTTCCACTTCATCTTTATCAAGAAGGCTTTTGCACTAGCATGAGAACGGCAACGACAACGCCAACATGAAGAGGAAGAGCGAGCGCGTCTACATCAAGTTGCACAAGACACCGAGGCAAAACGCCAAGAACAACAACTCCATGAAGCTCAAGCACTTGCGGCGCAACAAGCCCTCCGAGATTCAAGTCGAGCCGTAGACGACCGAGGCCGACAAGCTCGTGAACATGAAGAAGCACTTCGCGAAGAATTTCAAGAACGAAGATTTCAAGCTCGCGTGCATCGTCAAGTTCCTCCTCGAGCTTGACAAGCTCCTCCACATGCTCACCAAGAACATCAAGTTCATCAAGAGCATGACGACAATAGAAATCCTCCACGACAAGAGCAACATGAGGGTGACAACCCTCCTCACCAAGAGCAACACGAGTTGGAAAATTATCAACAACATGGACATCATCATCCTCGACCCCAACACAATGAAGAGCAACGCTACGGAAAGCTCAAGTTCACCATGCCCAAGTTCAACGGAAGCAACGTTCCCGAAGAGTACCTATCATGGGCATTGAAGGTCGACAAAATATTTCGTTTGCACACCTATGAAGAAGAGAAGAAGATCGCGATGGCATCCCTTGAGTTCCAAGACTATGTCCTCATTTGGTGGGAACAAGTGATCGAGCGCCGTGAGGCAAGAGGTGAACCACCCATCACTACTTGGGCACAAATGAAGGATGTCATGAGAGCACGCTTTGTGCCTACCTACTACAACCGCGACCTCTTCAAGAAACTCCAAGTACTCAAGCAAGGAACCATGAGCGTTGATGAGTACTACAAGAAGATGGAGATTGCCATGATATGAGCGAATGTCACGGAAGATGATGAGCAAACAATAGCATGTTTCTTGAATGGACTCAACCATCCTATCAAGAAGATCGCCGACTTCCAACCATACACGACCCTCATCGAGCTAGTGCATCAAGCTACCAAAGCGGAACATCAAGTGCAAGACGATTACAAGTATGCCAAGTTCTCATCCAAGTCATACGGCTTCTCCAACACCCAAGCTTCAACAACTCTAACACCGTCTACAAAGCCTTCTACAAGCAACGTCGACAAGTCGAGTTCCAAGAAAGCTTCATCAACTCCAAGTCATCCTCCTACTACGAGCAACTTCAAGCCGAGAGCTTCATCATCCTCAACCCCCACCGATGAGACCGTCAAGACGAGTTCCTTCAAATGCTTCACATGCGGAGGGCGAGGCCACAAGTACTATGATTGCATCAACAAGCAGACCATGATCCTCAATGATGACGACACCTATGACTCGATGAGTGAAGGAGAAATGGATGCTCTTGAGCAAGTCGCCATGCACCGGCAAGTGAACGATGAAGAGGAACAAGTCTTTTGCGATGAAGATTCAAGTCCCGCTCTTTTTGTCTCCAAAGTCTTGACTCTCCAACATCACCAAGAAGAAGACCAAAGATGCCACATATTCCACACCAAGGCCAGCATCAATTGACGATTCGTCAAGGTTATCATTGATGGAGGGAGTTGTCATAACCTCGCAAGTGAAGAACTTTTCTCAAAGCTCAAATTGCCCAAGACGAAGCACCCATATCCATGCAAAGTGCAATGGCTTAGCGACTCCGGCACTATCCAATTCGAGCATCAGGTACGAGTCTCCTTCAAAATTGGCGCCTACAAAGACACCTTGGAGTGCGATGTCGTTCCAATGACCGTTTGCCACCTTCTCCTTGGACGCCCATGGCAATTTGATAGAGGAGTCACCCACAATGGCCGAACGAACCACTACATTTTCATGATGAAGGGCAAGGAGTACGTCCTTCGTCCAATTTCTCCAAGCCAAGTGATCGCCGACAAGCAAGCCATCCATCGTGGAGATCATAGTGAGAGAGCGAGCCACCAAAAAGAGAGTGAGCACCACAAGCCCAAATCGAACACCTCCACGATGAGCGAAAAGAAGAATTAGTCCTATTTGCCACCAAAAGTGAGATAAGAGGAGTGTGTGAGAACTCATCTAGTGTCCTACACTACGTCCTTGTGTACAAGGACAATGCACCACAAGCTAACAACTCTCGCACTCTTACTCTAGTGTTGTCTTCTCTTTTGCAGGAATTTCACGATGTCTTCCCCGACGAGCTAGCTCTGGGACTACCTCCACTACGAGGCATTGAGCACCGCATCGACCTCATCCCTGGAGCACCGCTTCCGAACAAAGCTCCCTACCTCGTCAACCCCGAAGAAACCAAAGAAATACAAAGGCAAGTAAAGCATCTCATAGACCATGGACATGTGCATGAAAGTTTGAGCCCTTGTGCTATCCCGGTCATTCTTGTGCCAAAACAAGATGGTAGCTTTCGCATGTGCTCCGATTGTAGACCTACCAATGCTATCACCATTCATTACAGGTATCCCATTCCACGCCTTGATGATATGCTTGATGAACTTAGTGGTGCGACTGTATTTTCGAAAATTGATCTTAAGAGTGGTTACTATCAAATACACATACAAGAGGGTGATGAATGGAAAACCGCTTTCAGAACCAAGTTTGGCTTGTATGAGTGGTTAGTCATGCCTATGGGTCTATCGGAAGCACCGGGTACCTTTATGCGTCTTATGAATCATGTCTTTCGCCCTTACATTGGTGTGTTTGTTGTGGTCTACTTCGATGATATCCTTGTTTTTAGCAAGTCTCTCAAAGAGCATGTCACCCATGTCCAAACCGTTTTGCAAACTCTTCGAAAAGAGCATCTATATGCTAATATGAAGAAATGCCTTTTTGGCGTTGACAAGCTCGTTTTCTTGGGTTTCGTTGTTTCTTCTAAGGGTGTTCATGTTGATGAGTCCAAGGTCAATGATATTAAGACTTGGCCACAACCAACCAATTTGCAACAAGTGCGTAGCTTTCTTGGCCTTGCGGGTTTCTATCGTCGCTTTGTGAAAGATTTTAGCACCATTGCTTCACCTTTGCATGCTTTGAGCAAGAAGAATGCGCCTTTTGTTTGGGGACCATCCCAAGATACCGCTTTCAGTGAGCTTAAGAATTTGCTTATTCATGATCCCATGCTTGCTTTAGCCAACTTTGACAAACCTTTTGAGATTCATTGCGATGTTAGTGGTAATGGCATAGGAGGTGTGTTAACGTAGGAGAAGCGCCCCATAGCTTACTTTAGTGAGAAACTTTCTGGAGCGCAACTCAATTACCCCATCTATGACAAAGAGCTATATGCTTTAGTCCGCGTTTTGCATGAATGGGAGCACTATCTTCGCCCTCATGAGTTTATCATTCATACCGATCATGAAACACTCAAGTATCTTAAGGGCCAAACCAAGTTGAACAAGCATCATGCTAAATGGAGTGAATTTATCGAGTCTTTTCCTTATGTCATCAAGTACATTAAAGGTAAAGAAAACATTGTGGCGGATGCCCTTTCCCGCATATGCATGCTTGTTACTCAACTTGAATTGGATGTCATTGGCTTTGAGCATATAAAAGACTTGTATGAGCATGATCCTACTTTTGCTACTCCTTATGCCAAGTGTTTGACGCACACCTCTTGGGAACACTATTACACCAAATATGGATATCTTATGAGAGCTAACAAGCTTTGCATCCCCGAGTCTTCTCTTCGTTTGTTGCTTTTGCAGGAATCTCATGGAGGAGGCTTAATGGGACATTTTGGATGAGACAAGACGTTCGCCACGCTCTCGAAGAACTACTTTTGGCCCAAGATGTTTCGCGACGTCAACCGCTTCACCAACCGATGCTCTACATGTCGCAAAGCTAAGTCCAAAGCTCAATCCCATGGCCTTTATATGCCTCTACCAATCCCATATCAACCATGGGAATACATTAGCATGGACTTTGTACTTGGTTTTCCTAGGACTGGAAATGGGAAGGATTCAGTATTTGGCGTTGTGGACCGTTTCTCAAAAATGGCACATTTCATTCCTTGCAACAAGATAGTCGATGCTTCACATGTTGCCACTCTCTTTTGTAGGGAAATATTGCATCTACACGGAGTGGCAAAGACGATCGTCTCGGACCGCGACGTCAAGTTCCTTAGCTACTTTTGGAAGACCCTATGCGCCAAGATCGGAATCAAGCTACTTTTCTCCGTGGCGTATCATCCACAAACGGACAACCAAATGGAAGTTACCAACTGCACACTCTCTTCTGTACCCCGAGCACTCATCAAGAAGAACATCAAGGAGTGGGAGGAGTGCCTACCTATCACCGAGTTCGCCTACAACCGAGCAAGACACTCACCAACCAACAAGTCCCCCTTCGAGGTCGTCTACGGATTCAACCCTTTGTCCCCATTGGACATTCTCCCTCTACCACTCCAGGTGCGCATCAATTTGGACGCAAGTGCACGTGTGACTCATCTCAAGAAGGTGCATGAAGATACAAGAAGCACCATCGAGCTCCAAGTTCAACGCCTTACGACCAAGCTCAACTTCAACAAGGAACCGATGGTATTCAACACCGGAGATCTCGTGTGGCTACACCTTCGCAAGGACCGCTTTCCCCAAGAACGAAAGTCAAAACTTCGACCATGAGCGGATGGACCCTTCAAGGTGCTTTCATGCTACAACAACAACGCATACAAGATCGACATTCCACGAGACAAGTACTCCGTGAGCGATATCTTCAACGCCAAAGATCTCTCTCCCTACCATGGTGATGATGAATTTGATCTGAGGACGGATCTTCCCCAAGAGAGGGGAAATGATGCGGAGCATCCCAAGGTCATCCCCATGGACCTACCATCGCCTCACCAAGTGCCTAGCGGACCCATGACACGAGCATGCGCAAGAGCTCTCGAAACCGAGGTGACATCACTCCTCTCACGTTTCCACTTCGATGCACATGAGACATGGCTACTTCCTCATACGGACACATTGTGCATACTCAGGTACCGTGGAGAAGCTAAGGAGCACGGAGAAGAAGGAGAGGAAGATGGACGTGAAGACGGAGAAGAAGAAGTGATGAAGAATAAGCTACAGGCTCCGGACGACCGGCCAGGACCGGACGTCCAACGACCTCCAGGCTCCGGACGTCCGACCCAGGCCCGACGTCCGACACTTCCACACCCGAGCCAAAACTACGGACTTCTGAAGCTCCACAGACGACCGACGCTCCTCGGACGACCAACCCCAACCGGACGTCCGGCCGAAGACCACCCGAGCCGAATCTACGGACGTCCGATAGGCACCGAACATCCGGACCCTCGCGACCCTCCGGACGACCGGTGACCCCCGGACGTCCGACGCCTGTGTGCTGATTTGTCTTGGGTCGCAGCCCATGTACCCCTTCGCCCCTCCTCTTTGCACTAAGACTATATATAGACCTCCTATTCCTTCTAGCTAGGGTTAGCAAAGGATTAGCTCATATTTTGTGTGAGAGCTTTGCTCATCCACTTGAATACCTTCTCCTCGGAGATTCGAGCCTCCACCGGAGAAGATCCCCCAAGAGAATTCAAGACCCCTTTTAGGGAAGAACTCAAGACCTCCTCACGGAGAAGACCGGATACCCTTGTATCGTCCTTAGTTGTCCGTGGATCGTGTATCTTTCCATATGTACTCGAGGATCTAGCACATGTGTGACTTATTCGTGTTGGTTTAGTGTTTCCTCTTGTGTTTCCCCTTGTGTTTTCCCTCTTTTCCCTCTCGTGTTCCTCGTGTTCTTCGTGGGATCCGCTCTTTTCGTGAAAGATCGGCCGATTAGGGTTCTACCCTACATCAAAGTTTTAGCGCGATCCCTAAGCGAGAACGGAAATAACTTCAACTTAACAATATCATTATCCACATCGTTTTTCTTTTGCATATCACACAAATCAATGAAATTACTAAGACGGGATGAGGCATCTTCATTGCGAAGCCCGGAAAATTGATCTTTCATAACAAGATTCAGCAAAGCAACATTAATCTCACAAGATTCCGCATTAGCATCGGGAGCAATCAGAGTACTAATAAAATCATTATTGTTGTTATTGGAAAAGTTGCACAATTTGGTATTATCTTGAGCCATCGTGACAAAGCAAGAAATCCAACACATGAGCACACAAAAAGCAAGCGAATAAGATGAACGAAAGAGAGGCGAATCTTTTTGAAAAATCATTTCAGAAGTGGGGGAGAGGAAAACAAGAGGCGAATGGCAAATAATGTAATGTGAGAGATGGGAGTTTATGATGGGTACTTGGTATGTCTTGGCTTGGTGTAGATCTCCCCGGCAACGGTGTCAGAAATCCTTCTTGCTACCTCTTGAGCTTGCGTTGGTTTTTCCCTTGAAGAGGAAAGGGTGATGCAGCAAAGGAGCGTAAGTATTTTCCTCAGTTTTGAGAACCAAGGTATCAATCCAGTAGGAGACTACGCAACAAGCCACTGAATACCTGCACAAACAAACACCAACTTGCAACCAATGCGACAAAGGGGTTGTCAATCCCTTCACGGTTATTCACAAAGTGAGATCTGATAGAGATGGATAAATGGTAAAGTAATATTTTTGGTATTTTTGGTTTATGGAATAGAAAGTAAATGATTGCAAAGAAAGTAAATCGAAAACTAAAAGTGTAGATCAGAAACTTATATGATGGAAAATAGACCCAGGGCCATTGGTTTCACTAGAGGCTTCTCTCAACATAGAAATTATTATGGTGGGTGAACAAATTACTGCCGAGCAATTGATAGAAAAGCGCAAAGTTATGACGATATCTAAAGCAATGATCATGAATATATGCATCACGTCCATGTCAAGTAGATCGAAATGATTCTGCATCTACTACTATTACTCCACACATCGACTGCTATCCATCATGCATCTAGAGTATTAAGTTCATAAAGAACGGAGTAACGCTTTAAGCAGGATGACATGATGTAGAGGAATTAACTCAAGAAATATGATGAAAACCCCATCTTTTTATCCTCGATGGCAACAATACAATACGTGTCGGTTCCCCTTCTGTCACTAGGATCGAGCACTTCAAGATTGAACCCAAAGCTAAGCACTTCTCCCATTGCAAGAAAAACCAATCTAGTTGGCCAAACCAAATCGATAGTTCAAAGAGACTTGCAAAGATATCAAATCATGCATATAAGAATTTAGAGGAGATTCAAATAATATTAATAGATAAGCTGATCATAAATCCACAATTCATTGGATCTCGACAAACACACCGCAAAAGAGTATTACATCGAATAGATCTCCAAGAACATCGAGGAGAACTTTGTATTGAGAATCAAAGAGAGAGAAGACGCCATCTAGCTACTAGCTATGGACCTGTAGGTCTGAAGTAAACTACTCACGCTTCATCGGAGAGGCAATGGTGTTGATGTAGAAGCCCTCCATGATTGATCCCCCCTCCGGAAAGATGCCGGAAAAGGCCCCAAGATGGGATGTCACGGGTACAGAAGGTTGCGGCGGTGGAAAAGTGGTTTCGTGGCTCTCCTGGATGTTTTTGGGGTATAAGAGTATATATAGGCGGAAGAATTAGGTCAGGGGAGCTACGAGGGGCCCACAAGGTCTTGTGGCCGCCTCGAGGCTCCTCTATCTTGTACTCCAAGTCTCCTGGGTGTCTTCTGGTCCAAGAAAAATCATGGTGAAAGTTTTATTCCGTTTGGACTCCTTTGGTATTCCTTTTCTGCAAAACTCTAAAACAAGGAAAAAACAGAAACTAGCACTGGGCTCTAGGTTAATAGGATAGTCCCAAAAATCATATAAAATAGCATATTTCTGCATATAAAACATCCAAAACAAATAATATAATAGCATGGAACAATAAAAAATTATAGATACGTTGGAGACGTATCACTCTCATATGCATTATTGTTGATCTAACGAAGAGCCCATATTACCGTGTCTTCTCCTTTGGATAAATGTTTGCAGATTCCAACTTAGTCCAATGCACGTGCACTTTTATTATTATTATCCACACTGTTCGGTCGTGCAAGTGAAAGGCAATAATGATGATATATGATGAAATGATTGAGATGAGGAAAAGCTGGTATGAACTCGACCTATCTTGTTTTTGTAAATATGATTAGTTCATCGTTCCTGATTCAGCCTATTATGAATGAAACATGTTTGCAATGAAAATTGGATATTATAGTTACTCATGCCATGCTTAATTAGCTAGGAGTTTATAATGGTTTACCTTGCGTGCCAACATGGAAATTAAAATGGCTGTGATGTAGTATGATAGGATAGTATCCTCCTTTGAATGATTCGAGTGGCTTGACTTGGCACATGTTCACGCATGTAGTTGAAAAAAAATCAACTTAGCCTCCACTATATTTATGTTCATGGTGATTTATATCCTACTCATGCTTGCATTGAATTTTGGTTAATCTCAATGCATGTTTATGACTGTTGTGGCTCTCTAGTTGGTCGCTTCCTAGTCTCGTAGCCTTCACTTGTACTAAGCGGGAATACTGCTTGTGCATGCACTTCCATAAACCCCAAAGTTGTTCCATACGAGTCCACCATACCTTCCTATATGTGGTATCTCCCCACCGTTCCAAGTAAATTTGCAAGTGCCAACCTCTAAACCTTCAAATGATAATCTATTTGTATGCTCGAATAGCTCATGTAGCAACTAGGGCTGTCAATATCTTCCATGCTAGGTGGGTTATTCTCGCGATGAGTGGACTCCGCTCATCATTCATGAGAAAATGGCTGGTAACCGGGATGCCTAGTCCCATGCACAAATCAAAGCAAATCAAAATAATTGCAAACAAAAATCCCCCAGGATTGTTGTTAGTTGAATGGTACCCGTTGTTTCGGACCAGCCTTGGAGTGTGCTTGTTGGTGGTGGGGGAGTATAAACTTTACCATTCTGTTTGCGAACCGCCTATAATGTATGTAGCATGGAAGATACCGAGATCTCTTGGTTGTTACGTTGACAATGAAAGCATATCGCTCAAAATATTATTCAATCTCTATTTCAAAACTCGAGCTCTGGCACCTCTGCAAATCTCTGCTTCCCTCTGCGAAGGGTCTATCTATTTACTTTTATTGCTGAGTCATCATCCTCTTATAAAGAGCGCCAGTTAGAGAGCACCACTGTCAATTGTATGCATTGTTATTAATTTATATTGAGTATGACTGTGACTGGATCTCTTTTGCCATGAATTACAATGTCTAGTCAGTCCTTGATCTTTAGGGGTGCTCTGCATTTATGTTTTGTGGTCTTAGAAAGGGCTAGCGAGATACCATCTTGTTATATCATATCATGGTTGTTTTGAGAAAGTGTTGTCATTCGAGATTTATTATTATTGCTCGCTAGTTGATTATGCCATTGATATGAGTAAATGTGAGACCTAAATGTTATTGTGAATATGGTTAGTTCATAATCTTTGATGAAAAGCTGAATGCTGCCTTTACATATTTGCAACAACAAGATCAAACAGAGTTTGTAAAAGTTTTTCTTTATCACTTTCAGTTTATCAACTGAATTGCTTGAGGACAAGCAAAGGTTTAAGCTTGGGGGAGTTGATGCGTCTCCAACGTATTCACTTTTCCAAACTCTTTTGACCTTGTTTTGGACTCTAACTTGCATGGTTTGAATGGAACTAACCCGGACCGATGCTGTTTTCAGCAGAATTGCCATGGTGTTATTTTTGTGTAGAATAAAAAGTTCTTGGAATGACCTGAAAATCAACGGAGATTATTTTTGGAATTAATAAAAAATATTGGCGAAAGAATCATCAGCAGGGGGCCCACACCCTAGCCACAAGGGTGGGGGTGCGCCCTCCGACCTTGTGGGCCCCTTGGACCTCCACCGACCTCAACTCCAACTCCATATATTCTCTTTTGGAGAGAAAAAAATCAGACAGAAGGATTCATCACATTTTACAATATGGAGCCGCCGCCAAGCCCTGTTCTTCCTCGGGAGGGCAGATCTGGAGTCCGTTCGGGGCTCCAGAGAGGGGAATCCATCGCCATCATCATCATCATCAACCATCCTCCATCACCAATTCCATGATGCTCACCACCGTGCATGAGTAATTCCATCATAGGCTTGCTGGACCGTGATGGGTTGGATGAGATTTACCATGTAATCGAGTTAGTTTTGTTAGGGTTTGATCCCTAGTATCCACTATGTTCTAAGATTGATGTTGCTATGACTTTGCTATGCCTAATGCTTGTCACTAGGGCCCGAGTGCCATGATTTCAGATATGAACCTATTCTGTTTTCATGAATATATTTGCATTCTTGATCCAATATTGCAAGTTATAGTCACCTGCTACATGTTATGATCCGGCAACCCCGGGGTGACAATAGTCGGGACCACTCCCGGTGATGATTGTAGTTTGAGGAGTTCCTGTATTCACTAAGTGCTAATGGTTTGGTCCGGTACTCTATTAAAAGGAGGCCTTTGTAACGCCTCGGACACACCCGCCGGTGGTTGTTACTCCTGGCGGGATCTAGACTGGCCCCACAGATTAATACTAGTCTTTTCTACGCACTTTGTCCTCACTCGTGCACATCCGGGAGCAACTTCCCGGTCGGTCACCCATCCTGAAATTACTCCAAGCTGAGCACGCTTAACTTTGGAGTTCTGTCCGAATGGGCTTCCAGAAAAGAAGGAATTCCTTGTTGATATGAGTAGTCTATCATCCCTCTTAAGCTAGGCTATCACATACAACCCCACTCAGAGGAACCGACGTCCTCGTCGGGCCACAGGAACGTTCCCTCTTGGCACATATGTCTGTGCATCCAGTCCGGTACATGTGCCATGCCGAGTGCCACGACGGGTCACAAACGTCATGAACAACATGACCGCGCACCTGTCTGCAAACATCCGTGTAACCACGAGGGTTGGCTCTGATACCAACTTGTAACACCCACGATGCGACTATATCTCCCACGTGTCGGAGCACGACTTAGAGGCATAATCGCATAGTAGGCATGTCGCAAGAGGGGTAATATTTACACATCCCATGTACTGAATACGAAAGGGATAAAGAGTTGGCTTACAATCGCCACTTCACACAATACATAAATATAGCATTACATCATCTAGAATACAATCAAGGTACGACTACGGAACCAACATAAATAAAGACAACCCCAAATGCATAGATCCCCGATCGCCCCAACTGGGCTCCTCCACTGATCGTCCGGAAAGGAAACATAGTAACGTCCTGAATCCTCGTCGAACTCCCACTTGAGTTCGGTCGCGTCCCCGCGCCGCACCTCCTTTCCGGCGTCCTACCGCAGCTCCGGCCATCTTCTCCAGCCAGAACTCCGGCAAGTGGCCCGGCCATCCTCGATCCACGAGCTCCCAGATCTAGATCCAAACGAGGGTTGACCCGAAATTTCCTCTAAGTCTTTTTATTTTTGCATTCTGAAGCCCTGTTCAACATGCCATAACTCCCCATCCGTGGATCCATTTTGCATGCATGATATATCAAAATGTTCATCATGATGTGCTCTTCATTTTGTTCCATTGTGACATGCTTGTTTGAGTCAATATTGATGCCCAAATCGTTGATTCAAGAGTGCTATAAAATGTTAGTTCCTATTACTTAGCAGATTATGAGCATCTGTCATTTTTGCCACAATTGTTGTGTGCTGCATATGGGCATGAGCTCTACATGTGTTTTGGGCTATGCCATACCATCTTTATAGGGTTGTATTCCATGTATTTTTGTGATCATTGCGGTGACTAATACAAGAATGCAAAGTAGCTCTCGTGATATTGCTGATTTCAGGGACTTAGAATTTCACTAAGTCATTTTCCTGCTGTTATTTTTATGTCATGTGTTCAGGTTGCTATAGTGAGATCCATGCTTCTTTTGAGTATGTTCAGTAAGGATGATTTGGAAACATGGTCATGCTCTATCCATCCATGCCCCTGTTTGCATTTATGGAGTGCCCTAGCATGACTCAATCTTGCTCTACTTTTGCTATAAAATGTTCCTGGCAGATTGTTTACGTGTTAATCAATTTTGCGAAGGTTGTTGTAGTGGATCCATGCATGCTATGAGTTTGTTCTTGCTTTGGTTAGCTTCTTGAACATGCCATATTGCTAATGCTATGCTTATCTTGTCATGCATGCCTTGTGTTGAGTTGATCGAGCTCGCAAAGATGCCTTCATAATTCTGTTTATGCCATGTCAGTTTTCTGCTAAGTCTGAATCTGTTAACGAAACTTGCTATGTTTACATGGGTGCCATCATATTTTCTGTGCCCTTTTGGCTTATGGTCAGTAAGGGACTTTTGTTCTATGCTTTGAGTCGATTCATTCCATGCCTTTGTTTGCTATGTTCTGTTCCTGTAGCATTTTTTATCTTGCTCTAAACATTGCTTCCTGATGTTAATTCCTGGCATGTTGTTATTTTCACTAAGTCTGTGATGCTGATATCTTTTGCACTTTTGCCATGCTTGTTTGAACATCCTCTTGTGTGATTTAGCCGTAGATCAATGTTCATATTTTGTCAAGCATCTTGAGTAGATTACTGTCATGTGCTTTTTTGCTATGTTGGAGTGCAGTAGCTTAGTTTCTTGTTGCATTCTAGATGGCATCATGCTGTTAATCGCAGAATTGTGCCATTCTTGTTTTGCTTGCCATTTGCAAACCGTGCATCCGATTCCGGTGATCTTTATATCGATTTCGACCGAAATCAACTCATTTTTCCAGCGGCACACTTGGTTTGTCAAGTTGAGGCCTGGTTCAATCTTTCCCTTCCAAAGCATGCATATGCATTGCATATCACATCCCGCATGTCATGTCATGTTTAGCATTATGTTGCTTGCGCATTGCACCGTGATTGATTGTTGGTCTTTTGCTTGTGTGCGTGCCTTGGGTAGAGCCGGGTCGAGGAACCCGTTGAGTACACTTACGAGGATCAAGTTTTCGTCAACTCAGAGAACTTTGTAGGCAAGATGACCATACCCTCGAAATCACTTCTTGTAGGGGAACGTAGCAGAATTTTAAAATTTTCTGCGCATCACCAAGATCAATCTATGGAGTCATCTAGCAACGAGGGAGAGGGGAGTGCATCTACATACCCTTGTAGATCGCGAGCGGAAGCTTTCAAAAGAACGGGGTTGATGGAGTCGTACTCGTCGTGATCCAAATCACCGATGACCGAGCGCCAAATGGACGGCACCTCCACGTTCAACACACGTACGGTTGGGGAAGACGTCTCCTCCTTCTTGATCCAGCAAGGGGAAGGAGAGGTTGATGGAGATCCAGAAGCACGACAGCGTGGTGGTGGAAGCAGAGGTGATCTCGGCAGGGCTTCGCCAAGCCCCAACGAGAGGGAGGTGTTACGAGGGGAGATGGAGGCGCCAGGGACTTGGGTGCGGCTGTCGTCGCTCCCCCCCCACTATATATAGGGCCCCTAGGGGGGGCGCCGGCCCTAGGAGATCCCATCTCCAAGGGGGGGTGGCGGCCAAGGGGGGACTTGCCCCCCAAGTCAGGTGGGGCACCCCCACCCCTAGGGTTTCCAACCCTAGGCGCAGGGGGAGGCCCATGGGGGGCGCACCAGCCCACCAGGGGCTGGTTCCCCTCCCACTTCAGCCCATGGGGACCTCCGGGATAGGTGGCCCCACCCGGTGGACCCCCGGGACCCTTCCGGTGGTCCCGGTACAATACCGATTACCCCCGAAACTTTCCCGAGGGCCGAAACTGGACTTCCTATATATAAATCTTCACCTCCGGACCATTCCGGAACTCCCCGTGACGTCCGGGATCTCATCCGAGACTCCGAACAACTTTCGGGTTACCGCATACTAATATCTCTACAACCCTAGCATCACCGAACCTTAAGTGTGTAGACCCTACGGGTTCGGGAGACACGCAGACATGACCGAGACGACTCTCCGGTCAATAACCAACAGCGGTATCTGGATACCCATGTTGGCTCCCACATGTTCCACGATGATCTCATCGGATGAACCACGATGTCGATGATTCAATCAATCCCGTATTCAATTCCCTTTGTCAGTCGGTACGTTACTTGCCCGAGATTCGATCATCGGTATCCCAATACCTCGTTCAATCTCGTTACCGGCAAGTCACTTTACTCGTACCGTAATGCATGATCCCGTGACCAAACACTTGGTCACATTGAGCTCATTATGATGATGCATTACTGTGTGGGCCCAGAGATACCTCTCCGTCATACGGAGTGATAAATTCCAGTCTCGATCCGTGTCAACCCAACAGATACTTTCGGGGATACCTGTAGTATACCTTTATAGTCACCCAGTTACGTTGTGACGCTTGGTACACCCAAAGCACTCCTACGGCATCCGGGAGTTACATGATCTCATGGTCTAAGGAAATGATACTTGACATTGGAAAAGCTCTAGCAAACGAACCACATGATATTGTGCTATGCTTAGGATTGGGTCTTGTCCATCACATCATTCTCCTAATGATGTGATCCCGTTATCAATGACATCCAATGTCCATAGTCATGAAACCATGACTATCTGTTGATCAACGAGCTAGTTAACTAGAGGCTCACTAGGGACATGTTATGGTCTATGTATTCACACATGTATTATGATTTCCGGATAACACAATTATAGCATGAATAATAGACAGTTATCATGAACAAGGAAATATAATAATAATCATTTTATTATTGCCTCTAGGGCATATTTCCAACACTTCTATCTTTGCTTGCTAGTTGTTCGCTCTATTGCTATGCTGCGATGCCTACCACTTGCTATATCATGCCTCCCATATTGCCATGTCAAGCCTCTAACCCACCTTTCCTAGCAAACCGTTGTTTGGTTATGTTACCGCTTTGCTCAGCCCCTCTTATAGCGTTGCTAGTTGCAGGTGAAGATGGAGTTTGTTCTTTGCTGGAACATGTTTTTTACTGGGATATCATTATTATTATGTCTTGTTTACTTTAATGCTTCTATATACTTGGTAAAGAGTGGAAGGCTCGGCCTTATGCCTGGTGTTTTGTTCCACTCTTTCCGCCCTAGTTTCCGTCATACCAGTGTTATGTTCCTTGATTTTGCGTTCCTTATGCGGTTGGGTTATAATGGGAACCCCTTGACAGTTCGCCTTGAATAAAACTCCTCCAGCAAGGCCCAACCTTGGTTTTACCATTTGCCACCTAAGCCTTTTTCCCTTGGGTTCCGTGGACTCAAGGGTCATATTTATTTTAAACCCCCCGGGCTAGTGCTCCTCTGAGTGTTGGTCCGAAACGGGCAGCCAGCGGGGCCACCTCGGGGCAACTCAAGGGTTGGTTTTTACTCGTAGCTTGACCTATCTGGTGTGCCCTGGGAACGAGATACGTGCGACTCCTATCGGGATTTGTCGGCACATCGGGCGGCTTTGCTGGTCTTGTTATACCATTGTCAGGTGTCTTGTAACCGGGATTCCGAGTCTGATCGGGTCGTCCTGGGAGAAGGAATATCCTTCATTGACCATGAGAGCTTGTGATGGGCTAAGTTGGGACACCCTGCATGGTTTTGAACTTTCGAAAGCCGTGCCCGCGGTTATGGGCAGATGGGAATTTGTTAATGTCCCGCTGTATAGAACTTGACACTTAACTTAATTTAAAATGCATCAACCGCGTGCGTAGCCGTGATGGTCTCTTCTCGGCGGAGTCCAGGAAGTGAACACGGTTCTTGTGTTATGTTTGAACGTAAGTAGTTTCAAGATCACTTCTTGATCATTATAGCTTCTCGACCGTGCTTTGCTTCTCTTCTCGCTCTCATTTGCGTAAGTTAGCCACCATATATGCTAGTGCTTGCTGCAGCTCCACCTCACTACCTTTTCCTACCCATAAGCTTAAATAGTCTTGATCGCGAGGGTGTGAGATTGCTGAGTCCCCGTGACTCACAGATTACTTCCAAAAACTAGATGCAGGTGCCGACAATGCCAGTGCAGGGAACGTGACCGAAGTCAAGTGGGAGTTCGGCGAGGATTCAAGACGTTACTATGTTTCCTTTCCGGACGATCAGTAGAGGAGCCCAGTTGGGGCGATCAGGGATCTATGCATTTGGGGTTGTCTTTATTTATGTTGGTTTCGTAGTCGGACCTTGATTGTATTCTGGATGATGTAATGCTATATTTATGTATTGTGTGAAGTGGTGATTGTAAGCCAACTCTTTATCCCTTTCTTATTCAGTACATGGGATGTGTAAAGATTACCCCTCTTGCAACATGCCTACTATGCGGTTATGCCTCTAAGTCGTGCTCCGACACGTGGGAGATATAGCCGTATCGTGGGTGTTACAGCCTTGATATCCCTTAGTTTCCAATAGGACCCCGCTGCCATGGGGGTGTAGGACAAAATATGTCATGCAAATTCTTTTCCATAAGCACGTATGACTATATTCGGAATACATGCCTACATTACATTGATGAACTGGAGCTAGTTCTGTGTCACCCTATGTTATAACCTTTGCATGTGGAATGCCATCCGACATAATTATCCATCATTTATCCATTGCCAACGAGCTTTTCACATATTGATCTTTTCTACTTTACTTTTCCGTTGCTACTGTTACAATTGCTACAAAACTGCTACAGTTACTATTGCCACCATTACCGCTACTTCCATACAACTTTGCTAAATACTTTGCTGCAGATATTAAGTCTTTCAGGTGTGGTTGAATTGACAACCCAGCTTCTAATACTCAAGAATATTCTTTGGCTCCCCTTGTGTCGAATCAATAAATTTGGGTTGAATACTTTACCCTCAAAAGCTGTTGCGAGCCCCTATACTTGTGGGTTATCAGGCTCGCGCAAGGCACAGAGGGGACGACTTAGCTTTAGGTGCAGAGCAGGGCATCCACGGCCTGCAAGGAATTCCTGCGTCATGAGGGCGCGCTTCCTTAGGGCTTGATTCCTTGTGCGTCCTTACTCTGCAATGAGTCAATACAAGTCCCGGGAGGGATGCATGAGGGGATCAATGTTCTTTCCGTTTCAAGCGAAGCTGATGCAGCCGGGCTGTGCCCCTCTTCCCATGCCTCCTCGCAAGGTTTGCCATTCTTTTCCTTGCTTGCCAAAATGCTCTACGTCATCAGGTCCCGGTCCTTGAGCAAGGCTCAACCGCCGCTGGTATGTCAGGTTGCGATGCCTCGGACAAGGCTAGGCAATGAGGGATCGAGAGCCAATAGGAGCTCTTGAGGCGCGGTGCTCAAGAACTCCCCTTTTAACATGCAAGTGACTTGCTCGGAAAAGAAATAGCTCGCCTTGTGATAGTTGTGAGGGGAGGGACCTCGCCCGGCAGTAACTATTGCGTACGAGATGGCTGTACTTAGCTTCTTGTGGACCAACCCGTTGCCTGATCGGGGTCGACCCTCCTGAGGTGGTGGTGCATGGCCGAGGTGCGACTCGAGTGCCTGTCTCCTGAAGCTCCTATGCACTGAGAGATTATGAGACACAAGGGGCGATGCGCGCTTGCTGATCTACTCATGATTGTTCTGTGAGAAGAAAAGGCACTAAGGACCTCATGAGGTGACGTGCATGGGGTCGGCCCGTGAGCGAGAGCTCGGCCGCTTAGGTTTACCAATGCTGCAGGGACGAACCCAAGCACAGACTCCATGCCAATAGCCCCCTCTCATGGGATGCTCAGCAGGAGAGCTGCCAACACGTGGGGCTCGTGGGGCGATGCCTCCGGAGGTAGCATGGTCTCAAGCACACAGTTAACGGACATAGCAACTCATAAAATCATAGCTAGTTTTTGATACATGAGAAAAATGATGGAGCTACAAGGGTGACCCCTACTAGCCTGAGGATAATGCAGCCCGTGGGGTGCCCTCAATTGAACAAACCAAAAGGTCACCTGGCAATGCTGCTGCAAGAGCATCGAGGACGTTGATGAAGCATGTCGCCGAGGTCCGCTCCTCAAGAGCCAGGCGGCCCCTACGGCTTGGGGGGCTCGCGAGGCGCCAACGCCAGGTGCCGGGCCTCATGAGACGCCAGCATGAGCTGCACGAACCACTGGTATGTGGCACCCGTGTTGAGCAGGTCAAAGGGCATGCATATGTTGTTGCAGGAGAAGACCCCACTCTGGTCGACACACAATGGCTAGAAGAGGTCTTGAGAAGCAGCCCTGTTGAGGGCTGGGATGTCGACACAAATGCGCAGCCCGTCGCCCATGTCAGGGGCAGCAGCTGCACTGGTCGGACGTGCGGGGCGGCCCTCGCCACGCATGGCTCACTACTGCAGGATGCTGCTAACGTGACACTACGATCAGAGACCCTTTGACGAAACTGTGTGCGATGCATTAATCACAAATGGTGCTCTAATAAAACCGTCAAAAAATATGCAACACGGTTCATATTAGAGTTGTGTGTGCGATGCGTGGCAAACGGTTAATCCAGAAGAACTATTTGCGATGAGGAAGAACAACATGCACTGGCACCCAGATGAGGGTGTGTGCGATATACGGCATATAGTTCATTAGGATGAACTGTGTGTGATTAGGAAACACAATAGAAACGGCCAGCCAGATCAAGGTGTGTGCGATATACGGCATACAGTTCACTAGAATGAACTATGTGTGATTAGGCAACACAATAGAAATGGTTCAACTGAACAAGTTGTCTGTGATACGCGGCAAACAGGTCCGTAATAAAAAATGTGTGCAAAGACTAATAATAACAGAAATGATTGCTGCTAATAAGCCATGCGATTTTCTCTGTCTACAAAAGAATAACGGAGAAACGATCGTCTAGTCATATTGATGTAGGGTGGAACCCTAGATGGCCGATCTTTCACGAAAGGAGCGGATCCCGCGAAGAACACGAGGGGAATCATGAGGGGAAACACGAGAGAGTCACTCAAACCAACAAGAACGATCACACATATGCTAGATCCAAGTACACAAAGGGAGATACATGATCCACGATCAACAAGGGACGATACATGGTAACCGGTTCTTCTCCAAAGGAGGTCTTGATGGGGCCACCCAAAAGGGGGTCTTAAATCCAAGGGGATCTTCTCCGAAGATGGGCCATGGTCTCTCTCGTGGAGTAGATCTGTAATGGATGAGCAAAGCTCTATCTCTAAATGAGGTACTACTTTGCTAACCCTAGCTAGGAGGAATAGGAGGTCTATTTATAGTCTTAGTGCAAATGGGGACGAAGTGAGGGGGTACATGGGCCTCAGGCCCGAATCCTGTGCGCAGACAGGTACCGGACGTCCGCTGGGGACCGGTCGTCCGGTGGCTCATGGGCGTCCGGACGTCTGGTGGCTTCCGGACTTCCGCTGGTTCTGGCTCGGTTGCGTGGGCACCGGATTTCCGGAGTTGGCCGGTCGTCCGGTCGACGGTCGTCCGGTGGCGTCAGTCTTCCGATGATTTGGCTCGGGTGCGGTGACAAGGTCGTCCGGTCCGGACCGGACGTCTGCTCGTTGGGGTTTGGCTGGGGCTTCAGGCTCCGGCTGTCCGGTCCCGACCGGTCGTCCAGTGGTTGTAGCTTCATTGGCTTTCCTTCTTCATGACCTTGGTGCTTGGTGTCCTCGTCGCCTTGTCCGGTGGGTGTAGCTGCTCCGTGGCTCTCCTCCAAGTACCTGACCATGCATCGTGTCTCCGCTTGAGGTAGTAGCCATGTCTCATGTATAGAAAGTGGAAGTTTGGAGAGGAGCGAGTTCACCTTATCTTTGATAGCCTTTGCTCGTGCCCTTGTCATTGGTCCAAGTGGTTTCGTGGGAGACGTAGGTAGGTCCATGGGGATGATCTTGGGATGCTCCACATCATCTCCCCTCCCTTGGGAAAGATCCGACCTCGGATCGAATTCTTCATCACCATGGTAGGGCGATAGATCCTTGACATTGAAGATGTCGCTCACGTTGTACTTGCCGCGCGAGAGGTAGATCCTTGTAAGCATTGTTGTTGTAGCGTGCAAGCACCTTGAAGGGTCCATCTGCTCGTGGTATAAGTTTGGACTTGTGTTCGATGGGGAAGTGGTCCTTGCGAAGGTGTAGCCACACAAGATCACCAATGTTGAATACCATGGGTTGCTTGTTGATGTTGGGCTTGGTCGCAAGTCGTTGTACTTGGCGCTTGACGGTGTGCCTTCTAACTTCATTCACCTTCTTGAGATGGTTCACACATGCAGTTGCGTCCATATTAATGCGCTCTTATAGTGGTAGAGGAAGAATGTCCAATGGTGACAATGGGTTGAATCCGTAGACGACCTCGAAAGGGGACTTGCCGGTAGTTGAGTGGCTTGCGCGGTTGTAGGCGAACTCGGCGATAGGTAGACACTCCTCCCACTCCTTGATGTTCTTCTTTATGAGCACGCGAAGTAGAGTGGAGAGTGTGAGGTTGGTCACCTCCGTTTGCCCGTCGGTTTGTGCATGGTACGCCATGGAGAAGAGTAGCTTGATTCCGAGCTTGGCGCATAGGGTCTTCCAAAAGTAGCTTATGAACTTGACGTCGCGGTCTGAGACAATCGTCTTTGGCACTCCATGTAGACGCAATATTTCCCTACAAAAGAGATTGGCAACATGTGAAGCATCGTCTATCTTGTTGCAAGGAATGAAATGTGCCATCTTAGAGAATTGGTCCACAACAACAAATACCGAATCCTTTCCATTTCTAGTTCTAGTCAATCCAAGTACAAAATCCATGCTAATATCTTCCCATGGTTGATATGGAATTGGGAGATGCATATAAAGGCCATGGGATTGAGCTTTAGACTTAGCTTTGAGACATGTAGAACATCGGTTTGTGAAGCGGTTGATGTCGTGAAACATCTTGGGCCAATAGAAGTTCTTGGAGAGCGTAGCGAAAGTCTTGTCGCGTCCAAAATGTCCCATTAGTCCTCCTCCATGAGATTTCCTACAAAAGCAACAAACGAAGAGAAGACTCGGGGATGCAAAGTTTGTTAGCTCTCATAAGATATCCATCTTTGATCTAATAACGTTCCCAAGAGGTATGCGTCGAACACTTGGCATAAGGAGTAGCAAAAGTAGGATCATGTGCATACACGTCTTTTATGTGCTCAAAGCCAATGGCATCCAATTCAAGTTGAGTAACAAGCATGCATATGCGGGAAAGAGCGTCTGCCACAACATTTTCCTCACCTTTGATGTACTTGATGACATAAGGAAAATACTCAATGAATTCACTCCACTTAGCATGACGCTTGTTCAATTTAGTTTGACCCTTAAGGTATTTAAGCGTTTCATGATCGGTATGAATGATAAATTCATGAGGGCGAAGAAATGTTCCCATTCATGCAAAACTCGCACTAAAGCATATAACTCTTTATCATAGATGGGGTAATTGAGTTGCGCTTCGGAAAGTTTCTCACTAAAGTAAGCTATGGGTCGCTTCTCTTGCATTAACACACCTCCTATGCCATTACCACTAGCATCATAATGAATCTCAAAAGGTTTGTCAAAATTGGGTAAAGTAAGAACGGGAGTACGAGTAAGCAAATTCTTAAGCTCATTGAAAGCGGTATCTTGGGATGGTCCCCAAACAAAAGGCGCATTTTTCTTGCTCAAAGCATGCAAAGGTGAAGCAACAGTGCGGAAGTCCTTCACAAATCTACGGTAGAAACTGGCTAAACCGAGGGAGATACACACTTGATGCAAGTTGGTCGGTTGTGGCCAAGTTTTGATAGCATTGATCTTAGAGTCATCAACATGAACACCCTTAGAGGAAACAACAAAACCCAAGAAAATGAGCTTATCAACGCCAAAAAGGCACTTTTCCATGTTAGCATAGAGACGCTCTTTTCGAAGAGTTTGCTATAAACAAGGATATCATAAAAGTAGACCACAACAGACTCACCAATGTAAGGGCGAAACACATAATTCATAAGACGCATGAAAGTACCCGGTGCTTCCGATAAACCCATAGGCATGACTAACCACTCATACAAACCAAACTTTGTTTTGAAAGCGGTTTTCCATTCATCACCCTCTTGTATGCAGACTTGATAGTAACCACTTTTAAGATCAATTTTGGAAAAAAATAGTGGCACCGCTAAGTTCATCTAGCATATCATCAAGGCGTGGAATGGGGTACCTATAGCGGACGATGATAGCATTGATGGGTCTACAATCGGAACACATGCGAAAGCTACCGTCTCGTTTCGGCACAAGAATGACCGGAATGGCACAAGGACTCAAACTTTCATGCACATGTCCATGGTCTATGAGATGCTTTACTTGCCTTTGTATTTCTTTGGTTCCTTCGGGGTTGACGTGGTAGGGAGCTTTGTTCGGAAGTGGTGCTCCGGGGATGAGGTCGATGTGGTGCTCAATGCCTCGTAGTGGAGGTAGTCCCGGAGGTAGCTCGTTGGGGAAAACATCTTGGAATTCCTGCAAAAGAGAAGAAAACACTAAAGGTAGAATGTGAGAGTGATGAGGACATCAATACCATTGTTACACCCACACCCCTGCTGCTATACATACTGGACCAATTACTAGAGCTCGCACACGCCAATTAAATTATCAGGTACTTCCGTTTCTTGGTAACGATTCTAATGTTCATGACAATATGATGCTGCCTAAATTGGATACATTTGTGTTTCTTACAAATGAAGGGCCTAGCTTGGACAAGAAAGATGAACCTTGGAGCAAGTTCAAGCACGGAGATGATGGCATGCACAAGGGGAATAAGAACGGAGTTACAAGTGATGATTCTAGGACTTTGAAGCCACCATAATGAGTGCATGAAGCCTTGGACGAAATATACAAGATGCCACTTCATAAATTTCGTCCAGAGGCTATCCTAGGTGCTGCGTCACCTTATTTTTGGGCCAGTCCCATGTAATTTCGAAATAGTTGATTATAGGCTTTTTTAGAGTCCGTATGTGTGGGGAAACAAGAGTTAGGGTTGGTTTCGGACCCCTCCTCCAAGGGCCACGAAATTTCCCCTCTCTCCTCCATATATACAGCCCTTAGGGCATCATTTAGACTTTGGGTTTTGTTTAGATTGAAATTCGCCATAGCTGCAACTTCGCATACTTCGTTTGTGTTCAACGACCAGACAAAGGCGTCACAGAACCCCACCTTTGATCAATAAAGCTTTCCTCTTATATTCGCAATATCCAGATTGCAGTCTTAGTTTCTTGCTAGTTCTTCATTTGCTTGTAGGAAACAGACCTTCGTGGTCAGGTTGATCATGCTCCGGCGTGGTCAATAACCTCTCGGAGTTGGTTTAGCGATTGCTAAGGCGCGACGTCCTCGCATGTTCGTAGTCGGATCATCAAAGTCGACTTCCTCCAAAATGATAGCCACCATCTCATCGAAAGACGGGACACCTTTGCCTCTATCAGAGAGGTGTTAGCTTTTGGTGCGTTGTCCTTGCACAAAAGGACATAGCGTAGGACTCTAGATGGGTTCTCATACACTCCTCTTATGTCACTTTTGGTGGCAAATAGAACTAAGGTCTTCTTTTCGCTCATCGTGGAGGCAATCAATTTGAGCTTGTGGCGCTCACTCTCTTTTTGGTGGTTTGCTCTCTCACTATTCTCTCCATGATGGGTTGCTTGCTTGTCGGCGATCACTTGGCTTGGAGACATAGGGCAAAGTACATACTCCTTTCCTTTCATCTTGAAGATGTAGTGGTTCGTTCGGCCGTTGTGGATGACACCTCTATCAAATTTCCATGGTCAACCAAGAAGAATGTGGCAAACAATCATTGGAACGACATCACACTCCAAAGTGTCTTCGTAAGCTTCGATTTTGAAGGGGACTTGCACTCTATGCTCGACTTGAATAGTGCCAGAGTCGCTTAGCCATTGGACTTTGTAGGGGTGTTGGTGCTTCGTCTTGGGCAATTGGAGCTTGGAGAAAAGTTCTTCACTTGCTAAGTTATGACAACTCCCTCCATCGATGATGACCTTGACGGACCTTCCATTGATGCCGGCCTTGGTATGGAATATGTGGCATCTTTGGTCTTCTTCTTGGTGATGTTGAAGGGTCAAGACCTTGGAGACAACGAGAGCGGGACTTGAATCTTTATCACAAAAGACTTGTTCCTCTTCATCGTTCACTTGCCGGTGCATGGCGACTTGCTCAAGTGCTTCTGTTTCTCCTTCACTCATGGAGTCGTATGTACCATCATCGTTGAGGATCATGGTCCGCTTGTTGGTACACTCAAAGGACTTGTGGCCTCGGCCTCCGCATGTGAAGCATTTGAAGGAACTTGTCTTAACAGTCTCATCAGTTGGGGTAGATGATGATGAAGCTCTCGGCTTGAAGTTGCTTATAGTAGGGGGATGACTTGGAGTTGTCGAAGCTTTCTTGTAACTCGACTTGTCGTTGTTGCTTGTAGAAGGCATGATTGATGTAGAAGGTGTTGGAGTCATTGAAGCTTGGGTGTTGGAGAAAGCATAGGACTTGGATGAGAACTTGGCATACTTGAATTCGTCTTACACTTGATGTTTCGCTTTGGTAGCTTGATGCACTAGCTCGATGAGGTTCGAGTATGGTTGGAAGTCGGCGATCTTCTTGATGGGATGATTGAGTTAATTCAAGAAACGTGCCATAGTTTGCTCATCATCTTCCATGACATTGGCTCGTATCATTGCAATCTCCATTTCCTTGTAGTACTCTTCAATGCTCTTGGTTCCTTGCTTGAGTAGTTGGAGTTTCTTGAAAAGGTCGCGGTTGTAGTAGGTAGGCACGAAGCATGCTCTGATGACATCCTTCATTTGCGCTCAAGTAGTGATTGGTGGTTCACCTTTTGCCTCTCGATGCTCAATGACTTGTTCCCACCAAATGAGGACATAGTCTTGGAACTCAAGGGATGCCATCACGATCTTCTTCTCTTCTTCATAGTTGTGCAAGATGAAGATTTTGTTGACCTTCAATGCCCATGAAAGGTACTCTTCGGGATCATTGCTTCCATTGAACTTGGGCATGGTGAACTTTAGCTTGCCGTAGCATTGCTCTTCATTGTGTTTGGGTCAGGGATGATGACGTCCTTGACGAGGAGGATCGTCTCTCACAACTTGCTCTTGCCGTGGAGGATTTCCATTGTCTTCTTGCTCTTGCTGAACTTGATGTTCTTGGCGAGCTTGTGGAGGAACTTGTCGAGCTTGATGATGCACGCGAGCTTGGTATATTCGTTCTTGAACTTCTTCACGAAGTGCTTCTTGATGTTCACGAGCTTGTCGGCCTCGGTTGGCTACGGCTCGACTTCATTCCCGGAGGGCTTGTTGCGCCTCAAGTGCTTGAGCTTCTCGCAATTGTTGCTCTTGACGTTGTGCCTCAGCATCTTGTGCTTCTTGGTGTAGACGCTCCTGTTCTTCCTCTTCGTGTTGGCGTTGTCATTGTCGTTCTCGTGCTTGTGCAAAGGTAGCTTGGTTTTGACGATGTCGTTGTTCTTGAGAGTGGTTGTCGTGTAGAGGATTGCGGTTGGCTTGATGATCTTGGCGTGCGGCACGACGAAGAGTGTTCGATGTTGGTGTACTTGAGCCGGAAATGGTGTAGTCGGAGTGTCGACGTGAGCAGCTTCGTCTTGATGAGGACGAAGTGGAAGAAGAGCGGTTGGGCAACAAAGCATGAATCTCGTCCATTCTTGCGTCATTCGCTTTCTTGTGGTCGCTGAGCTTGTGGTCGAAGTAATCTCTCGTGTGTTTCTTGGAGAGTCGCAAGTCGGTAATGAGGTTTTCGATGCGTTCTCTCATTGCTTGTTGCTATTAATGCAAAGCACATTGTGCACCAAAGAGGTGACTCTTTGTGACGTAGGAGTTCATGTCGTCGTCTTGACCGATGAAGAGTTGATAGAGGCGAGGGTCCCGATCTTTCGATGAGATGATAACTATCGATTTGGTGGAGACGACTTTGACGATCCGACTACAAACGTGCACGACGTTGCGCCTTAGCAATAGCTAAACCAATCTCTCGAGGTTACTGACGATGCTGGAAGCACGATCAGCCTGACCATGAAGGTCTATTCCTGCATGCAATCGAAGAACAAGCAAGAATATGATAATGCAATCTGAATATTGCGAATATAGATGAAGTATTGATAGAGGTGGGGATCCGAAAGCGGTCTTGGTCTGGTCATTGGACACAAACGAAGTACATGAAGTTGCAATGGTTAACTTTTAACTAAACAAATCCCCAAGGAAAAAGCTACTAGATGGATCTACTTATATAGGAGCAAGGGGTGGTGGCCAAGGAGGTGGGAGGACGTCCCAAGGCAACCTAAAACTAACCCTAGGTCGTGCAAGGCTCATGGGCCCAAGTGGAGTTGATGCAACACCTTTGGGCTTGTAGTTTGACTCGGATTCTGCTACAACGTCAGATTGTTTTGTCCATATCTCAATGCTCCGGACGAATTTGAAGGTGAATCCAATTGGGTTGGAAAGAGCACAAAATCTAGTTTCCAACAAAATAAGAATCACCCAATTCGGAGTCCGTATGAAAAAGTTGTTGGCGTTTTGAGTCAGGTATGTCTGTGCAGTTTGAATCTGAATCCAGAACATGAGTGACTTGGACTCTATCTTCTCTTGGCCCAAAAGTGACGTGAGAGGACTTATTGAACATAACCTAAACTTCTCCTTTTCCCTTATCTTCATATGTGGATTGTACAAATGTCCCATACACCTACAATTAGACAAAACACAAAAGTGTGTGAAGTATTTTTGTTCTGGATAACATAAATAGATTATTGAATAGCTTGCACTCGAAATCAGCTGACAAATATGCATGTATGCAATATTTTTGGTCGTATCCAATGTAGTCATGTCCTCATCAAGAGTGGGTTGGTAGAAGTACTTCGCCTATCCATCATTCCAAGGGAAATATGTGAGTGGTAGAAAGAGAAGAATGTATACCAAATGTACCTTGACCGATGTTGAAGGTGGATCAACGATCACTCCAATGTGGAACAAGGAAATAGCATAATTGGTACCAATTCTTGTCGGTTTCTCACACCTACACAGGTAAAAGCTTATGGTGGAGTTTGGTTAGGATGGTGGCACAAAATTTGATGCAATTGTTAGTGCGCTTCAATAATGTTGGAAAAGATTCGCAAGTTTGCAAAGCAACACGTAGACCAAGCAAAATATGGTACACGGAAACACACATGCAAAGACATGAATGGGGTCGCGCAACCAAGGACGAGCCAAAAATGTGGAATCCATGAAAATGCTCTTGTTGCACAACACTAGAGAGACGCTAGCACGATTGCACAATAGGCGGATACGAAGACTTGTGCACAACGTACTAAGCAAAAATGCAACGACTTCTATCCCAAGTATGCTCTATGTATGGTATTCCAATGATATGATCCAAGATGATCTAGTATGGCAATCTTAATGTTGTATGGTGCTATGGTTCTTGCTTAAAAGCTCTTTGCTTATCTTTCCCTTTTGCTTAAAAGCTTGTTTGGCTCTTTGTGTTTGAGCTCTTTTCTCATGCAATGCTTCACGAACCAAGATAGCAATTGAGTATGAGATGAAACTGTGACACAAGAGATGATATGCACCAAAGATAATTATGCATGCTATGGGAAGTATGATCACTAATGTGCACAAGTCACGTTGCCGGAAATACTCAAAGGCTAGTCTCGATGGGTAAGCGACACAAAAGAGTAAGGCTATGATGGCTATCAATGTAATGGCAAGAACGATGTATCACTATACCAAGATGAGTTTACCGCTTCTTGCTTACGGTATGGTGTCAAAATGGTGGAGTGGTTGTTGTCGATGATGCGTCCATGGCGATGATGAGCGACGGTGATGTTGATGTCGAACCGTACCTAAATAGCCGAAACACAATAGGACACGGAACCACAACTCAAATTCTCAAAGCACAATATGGAAAAAACATATCGGAGTGCGACACAAGTAAGTATTGGTGGTTGCGGAAGTGGTGATGGTGTAGAGGTATGGGGGTGCGTATGCGGAGGTGGAGGTGGAGCGGTGGTGGGACCGAATTGAAATTTTTCAGTTTTGTTAGGGAACGCCGGCTGTCTGGTGGCGGAGCGGTCGTCCGATCGTCGAACGTCCGGTAGCTGACGGATGTCCGGTGCCTGGGGTGAAAATCGGGCACGGGATGAACAACTAGGGTTCTTCAAGGAGAGGTCAAAATCCGTCGAATCCGGGCGATTTAGTGAATGGAAAAGGTAGAGATGAAGGGGAAAGCTAGATCCACTCAAGGCAAAGCAAATCCACGGATCAAATCCAAGAAAATTTCATCACACCAACAAATCACAAAAAACAATTTGGGGCTATTTTTGTGGGGAATTTTTGAATTAGGGGCGAAATCAACAAAAAACTATGCTAGAAACACAACGGGGAGGCTCCGAAATCGTGATCAACATGGCTCTAGATACCAAGATGATGTAGGGTGGAACCCTAGATGGCCGATCTTTCATGAAATGAGTGGATCCCGCGAAGAACACGAAGAACACGAGGGGAATCACGAGGGGAAACACGAGGGGAAACACGAGAGAATCACTCAAACCAACAAGAACGATCACACATATGCTAGATCCAAGTACACAAAGGGAGATACATCATCCACGATCAACAAGGGATGATACATGGTAACCGGTTCTTCTCCAAAGGAGGTCTTGATGGGGCCACCCAAAGGGGGTCTTGAATCCAAGGGGATCTTCTCCGATGAGGGGCCGCGGTCTCTCTCGTGGAGTAGATCCGTAATGGATGAGCAAAGCTCTATCTCTAAATGATCTACTACTTTGCTAACCCTAGATAGGAGGAATAGGAGGTCTATTTATAGTCTTAGTGCAAATGGGGACGAAGTGAGGGGGTACATGGGCCTTGGGCCTGAATCCTGTGCACGGACATGTACCAGTCGTCCTGTGGCTCACGGGCGTCCGGACGTCCGGTGGCTTACGGACTTCCGCTAGTTCTGGCTCGGTTGCGTGGGCACTGGATTTTCGGAGTTGGCCGGTCGTCCGGTCGCCGGTCGTCCAGTGGCGTCACTCTTCCGCTGATTTGGCTCGGGTGCGGTGACACCGATCGTCCGGTCCGAACCGGACATCCGCTCGCTGGGTTTCCGTTGGGGCTTCAGGCTCCAGACGTCCGGTCCCGACCGGTCGTCCGGTGGCTGTAGCTTCGTTGGCTTTCCTTCTTCATGACCTTGGCGCTTGGTGTCCTCGTCACCTTGTCCGGTGGGTGTAGCTACTCCGTGGCTCTCCTCCAAGTACCTGACCACACATAGTGTCTCCGCTTGAGGTAGTAGCCATGTCTCATGTATAGAAAGTGGAAGTTCGGAGAGGAGCGAGTTCACCTTATCTTCGATAGCCTTTGCTCGTGCCATGTCATTGGTCCAAGTGGTGTCGTGGGAGATGTAGGTAGGTCCATGGGGATGATCTTGGGATGCTCCACATCACATCTACTTCTTGCAAC
Organism: Triticum dicoccoides; assembly: GCF_002162155.2. Lineage (NCBI taxonomy): Eukaryota > Viridiplantae > Streptophyta > Magnoliopsida > Poales > Poaceae > Triticum > Triticum dicoccoides. The sequence continues at coordinate 323,802,609 of NC_041386.1, forward strand.
GCTCCCACCACTACTTTGTGGCTTGATCCCTCGTCTGGGGCAGGAAGAAGACACACCCTCATGTCAACGATCCGCATGTACATCTCATAGCTTGTTACGCAGCCATGGCCGCATATTTGACATGTTGTTCATCTAGTCTCTCATGCCAGACATTGTGCCATGTGTTCTTGTCCTTCTTGCTCTCATCCTTCACCTTCCATGTAGTAGGGGTCGATGATGGCCGAGGCGAGGTCAATCAGGGAGTTCTGTTTGTTGTTGTCGCTGCCCAGACCTTGTAGTGGTCCTGGATGCTGACAAGATTCTGGCATTTGAAGCCCGAATCCTTGAGCGCTTTTAGATCGTTGGTGGTGTCCACCGTAGCGAAACTGTAGTCGGAGCTATTGATAAACCTGGAGAAATGCTCGCAAGGCCTTGTGGCCAGGTGGTAGTGGTAGACGAGGACGTCATGTTGCACGCACAACTGGGCAACGACAACCTTCTCATCGTGCCCGGCACGACCGATGATGTACTCGAGGTCGAAGCCGACCACTTGGTACTTGTTCTCAGCAAGCAACTGCTCCATAGTTTGGATGGAGCTCTCCATCGAGACCATCTCGTTCGTGTACACCACTAAGAGGGCCTTCCACCTCATGTGGGTTTCCACTACGTGATGCATGGTGAACTGCCCCCGTTGTCGTCGACGGCCGCTGGGAACGCCACTGGATCCACGAGGAGCGCCGTTGGAACCGTTGGATGTCCTCTCTGTATGTGTCGTCATGGGTGTGCTTATTGTGTCGTGTGGCACGAGAGATGAAGGTAAATGGCTGGAAGAATAAATGGGGGCCGGCGGCCAGGATTCTCGACGCATCCGCATGGCAGTTTTTGCAGCGGATAACTACATCGTGGCGCCGCGCCCGGCGGAACCGCATGCATAACATGAATGTACGTGATCGTGCGCCAGCCCCAAACACTGGCAGCGCGCATGGAGGGAGGAGGGTAGAGCGCCCGGATGGACGCGATAGCAGAGTGCGTGTGGCGGGATGCGAGAAGAGCGCACCGCGGCCGCCTCAATCACGAGAAACCACACACACATAGCCATTGAACACGTAGGGAATGATCGTCTACAAGCCGACCGGCAGTTGCGTTGCTGCATAGAGAGCAGTTGTGTGCTACTACCTCCGTCTTGGTCTATTAGCCCCCTTTATATTCCATGCCATACTTTGCCCTTAAATTTAACCAACAAAATGTTAATGCATGTTATAAAATTATATAATTGGAAACTATGTTCAAATACGAATCCAACGATATATCTTTGATGACATGTATCCATATTTTATTAGTTAAATCCTACTTATAAACCAGGACGAGGGTATAGTAGGTAATTAAATTGCAATTTTTTATTAGTCGTATGTGTACATGTCCTTTCATCCTCCTCTCGCACGTCTTGTCACCCTGCTGTCGCAGATGGCTTCGAGCGCAAGCTTGAGGAGCGCGCGAGGGAAGCATTCTTTTGGCCAAATGGTGGTGAGCCCGTTCCCGTGCAACCGCGCAGTTTCCTGCGCAAGATTCCTGCCCGACTCGGTGAAATTCCCCAAAATCCCAATGCTTACCGGCCTGCTATATAAACCCTCAGGGCTGGCGAGTCCTGCATGGCATTTCCCCTCCCTTGTAGCTTATCTAGTCTTCTTCTCCCACAATCGCTAATGGCACCGGTCCGTCGTCATCGCTCAGCCACTCCGCCGTCATCAGAGGACAACTCCAGCTAGGAGGCTACACCGCGGCGGCAGCTCAGTCCCCGGTGTAGTGTAGTGTGTGTGTGATAACCCACAAGTATAGGGTAGAAACTGAACAACGTTTTCGAGGGTAGAGTATTCAACCCAAATTTATAGATTCGACACAAGGGGAGCCAAAGAATATTTGAAGGTATTAGCAGCTGAGTTGTCAATTCAACCACACCTGGAGATTAATTATCTGTAGCAAAGTGATCAGTAACAAAGTAGTATGATAGTTTTGATAATAGTAGCAGCAGTAACGGTAACAGTAACAGTGATGATAGGAGTAGTAACTTAGCAGAAACAATATAAGATAAATTCGTAGGCATTGGATTGGTGACTTGTTGGATGATATTCATCATGTGACAGTTATAACGTAGGGCAATACGACACTAGCTCCAGTTCATCGATATAATGTAGGCATGTATTCCGTAAATAGTCTGCATGACATCTTTTGTCCTACCCACCCGTGGCACCAGGGTCCATATTGGATACTAAGGGATATTAAGGCCTCCTTTTAATAGAGAAGCAAAACAAAGCATTAACACAGTGTGAATACATGAACTCCTCAAACTATGGTAATCACCGGAAGAAGTCCCAGTTATTGTCACTCCGGGGTTATCGAATCATAACACGTAGTAGGTGACTATAACTTGCAAGATCAGATCTGGAACATGGATATAATGATGATAACATAAATGGTTCAGATCTGAAATCATGGCACCCAGGCCCAAAGTGATAAGCAGTAAACATGGCAAAGTCATAGCAACATCAATCTAAGAATATAGTGGATACTAGGGGTCAAGCCCTAACAAAACTAACTCGATTACATGATGAATATCATCCAACTCCTCATCGACCAGCGAGCCTACGAAGGAATTACTCACTCCGGTGGGGAGCATCATGGAATTGGCGATGGAGAAGGGTTGGTGATGACGAAGAACGAAGATCCCCTCTCCGGAGCCCCAAACGGACTCCAGATCTGCCCTCCCGAGGAAGAACAGGGCTTGGGGGTGGCTCCGTCTCGTGGATCGCGATAATTCTTTCTCCTTGATTTTTTCTCTGAAAATAGGATTTTATAGCGTCGGTTTCAGGGTCTGCGGGGCTACTAGGTGAGGACAACCCACGTGGGCGCGCCAGGAGAGAGGCGCGCCCTGGTGGGTTGTGCCCACCCACGGGCCCCTCTCCGGTAGGTCTTGGCTCCAGAAATTCTTATATGTCATATGAAAATTCCTCGCAGGTAGTTGTCGGTGTCAAAACCGGCGGATCTCGGGTAGGGGGTCCCAAACTGTGCGTCTAAGGCGGATGGTAACAGGAGGCAGGGGACACAGTGTTTTACCTAGGTTCGGGCCCTCTTGATGGAGGTAAAACCCTACATCCTGCTTGATTAATATTGATGATATGGGTAGTACAAGAGTAGATCTACCACGAGATCGGAGAGGCTAAACCCTAGAAGCTAGCCTATGGTATGATTGTATGTTGTTGTTACGTCTCCGTTGTATCTACTTTTCCAAACACTTTCGCCCTTGTTTTGGACTCTATCTTGTATGATTTGAATGGAACTAACCCGGACTGACGCTGTTTTCAGCAGAATTGCCATGGTGTTGTTTTATGTGCAGAAAACAAATATTCTCGGAATGACCTGAAACTCCATTGGAGGTCTTAGAAAAAAATAATAAAAATTCCTCGCCAAATATGAAGACCAGAGGGCCCACACCCTTCTCACGAGGGTGGGGGGAGGGGGGCGCGCCCCCCTACCTCGTGGGCCCCTTGTTGACCCTCCGACGCCAACTCCAACTCTATATATTTGTTTTCGGAGAGAAAAAAATCAGAGGGAAGAAATCATCACGTTTTACGATACGGAGCCGCCGCCAAGCGCTAAAACCTCTCGGGAGGGCTGATCTGGAGTCTGTTCGGGGCTCCGGAGAGGGGGATTCGTCGCCGTCGTCATCATCAACCATCCTCCGTCACCAATTTCATGATGCTCACCGCCGTGCGTGAGTAATTGCATCGTAGGCTTGCTGGACGGTGATGGGTTGGATGAGATTTATCATGTAATCGAGTTAGTTTTGTTAGGGTTTGATCCCTAGTATCCATTATGTTCTGAGATTGATGTTGCTATGACTTTGCTATGCTTAATGCTTGTCACTAGGGCCCGAGTGCCATGATTTCAGATCTGAACCTATTATGTTTTCATGAATATATGTGAGTTCTAGATCCTATCTTGCAAGTCTATAGTCACCTACTATGTGTTATGATCCGGCAACCCCGAAGTGACAATAATCAGGACCACTCCCGGTGATGACCATAGTTTGAGGAGTTCATGTATTCACTATGTGCTAATGCTTTGTTCCGGTTCTCTATTAAAAGGAGGCCTTAATATCCCTTAGTTTCCAATAGGACCCCGCTGCCATGGGAGGGTAGGACAAAATATATCATGCAAGTTCTTTTCCATAAGCACGTATGACTATATACGGAATACATTCCTACATTACATTGACAAACTGGAGCTAGTTCTGTGTCACCCTATGTTATGACTGTTACATGATGAACCTCATCCGGCATAATTATCCATCACTGATCCGGTGCCTACGAGTTTTCCATATACTGGTTTACGCTTAATTACTTTCCCGCTTTTACGGTTACAATCACTACAAAATACCAAAAACATTACATTTGCTGTCTTTACTTTTGTTGCCGCTACCACCGCTATCATATTACTTTGCTACTAAACACTTTGCTGCAGATACTAAGTTTCCAGGTGTGGTTGAATTGACAACTCAGCTGCTAATACTTGAGAATATTCTTTGGCTCCCCTTGTGTCGAATCAGTAAATTTGGGTTGAACACTCTACCCTCGAAAGCTATTGCAATCCCCTATACTTGTGGGTTATCAAGACTTTTTTCTGGCGCCGTTGCGGGGGAGCATAGCTCTATTAATGGAGTCACTGGGATTTATATCTGCTGGACACTATGAATAACTTGAGAGATCCAAAAACCAAGATCTATCCCTCAACTACGAGGGGAGGTAAGGAACTGCCATCTAGCTCTGCACTTGATTCACCTTCTGTTATGAGTAAGTTTGCGACACCTACATCTGCTGCTGCTATTTGTTCCGATATGTCGCATGTTATTGATGATGCCACTTCTACTATGCATGATACTTATGATGAAACTGCATCGATGCCTGATACTACTGTGCCCCTTAGTGAATTTCTTGAAGAACAAATTGCTAGGGCTAGAGAAAGAGAAATTGATGAAACTGAATACGATGATGATAGTGATGATGAAAATATGCCTGTTATTCCTGAAGATTATCTTTTTGATAAAGATTCTTCTTTAGCTATTTTAGCCTGCAAAGATAGATATGAGCTTAAAAGGTTATTAATTAAATGAAACAAAGAATCACTTAGAGATAAAATGAAACCCGATCCTGCTTTTGCTACTTCACCTATATGTGTTCCTGATAAAGATTATGAATTCTCTGTTGATCCTGATATAATTACTTTGGTTGAATCTGATCCGTTTTATGGCTATGAGTCTGAAACTGTTGTGGCACATCTTACTAAGTTAAATGACATAGCTGCCCTGTTCACTAATAATGAGAGATCACGTTACCTCTATATACTCAAAATATTTCTGTTCTCATTAAAGGGTGATGCTAAGAGATGGTTTAATTCTCTTGATCCTGGTTGTGTGCGTAGTCCCCAGGATATGATTTATTACTTCTCTGCTAAATATTTCGCTGCTCATAAGAAACAAGCTGCTTTGAGGGAAATATACAATTTCGTGCAAATTAAAGAAGAGAGTCTCCCACAAGCTTGGGGGAGGCTTCTCAAGTTACTTAATGCTTTGCCTGATCATCCTCTTAAGAAACCTGAAATACTTGATATCTTTTATAATGGACTAACCGATGCTTCCAGAGATTACTTGGATAGTTGTGCTGGTTCTCTTTTCAGGGAAAGAACACCGGATGAAGCTGAAATTCTATTGAATAATATGTTGACAAATGAAAATAATTGGGCACCTCCTGAGCCAGCTCCTGAGCTAGCTCCCGCTCTAATTAATGATCCTATTCCTAAACCAACTCCGAAGAAGAGAGGTGTTCTATTTCTCAGTCCCGAAGATATGCAAGAGGCAAAGAAATCTATGAAAGAAAAAGGTATTAAAGCCGAAGATGTTAAGAATTTACCTCCTATTGAAGAAATACATGGTCTTAATCTACCGCCTGTCGAGGAAACATATGAACTTGATCACTTATTTACTGAACAACCTCCCGATATCCCGACACAGGTAGTAAAGGTAAATTCTCTCTATAGATTTGATGAAGGTGATATCCCTCACTATAAGTCTGCTAGGCAATGCTTTGATGAGTTTGATAATTTTATTGTCAAACAAGAAAATTTTAATGCTTATTTTGGTAGACAATTGAAATATGATTCCGATATAATTAAATACTTGGGTGATTATATGGCTAATATTAGAGGTGAACTTAAACTTGTTAGCAAACATGCTTCTATGGTTACCACTCAAGTAGAACAAGTACTTAAAGCTCAAAAAGAATTGCTCCATGAAATGAATAGTAAGAAAAATGATTATGTTGTTAGAGTGGCTACTAGAACTGGTAGAATGACTCAGGAACCTTTGTATCCTGAAGGCCACCCTAAGAGAATCGAGCAAGATTCTCAGAGAAATAATATTGATGCACCTAGTTCTTCTAAAAAGAAGAAAAAGAAAAATGATAGAACTGTGCAAACTTCTAGTGAACCTATTGCTGAACCACCTGATAATCCAAATGATATTTCTATGTCTGATGCTGAAACACAATATGGTAATGAACATGAACCTAGTAAAAATATTAATGATGATGTTCATGATGATGCTCAACCTAGTAATGATAATGATGTAGAAATTGAACCTGCTGTTGATCTTGATAACCCACAATCAAAGAATCAACGTTATGATAAAAGAGACTTTGTTGCTAGGAAACATGGGAAATAAAGAGAACCTTGGGTTGAGAAACCCATGCCTTTTCCTCCGAAACCATCCAAGAAGAGGGATGATGATGATTTTGAGCACTTTGCTGAAATGATTAGGCCTATCTTTTTACGTATGCGATTGACTGAGGTGCTCAAAACAAATCCTTATGCTAAATATATGAAGGATATCATTACTAATAAAAGAAAGATACCAGAAGCTAAAATTTCCACCATGCTTGCTAATTATACTTTTAAGGGTGGAATACCAAAGAAACTTGGAGATCCCGGAGTACCCACTATACCTTGCTCCATTAAAAGAAATTATATTAAAACTGCTTTATGTGATCTTGGAGCCGGTGTTAGTGTTATGCCTCTCTCTTTATATCGTAGACTTGACTTGAATAAGTTGACACCTACTGAAATATCTTTGCAAATGGCTGATAAATCAACTGCTATACCTGTCGGTATTTGTGGGGACGTGCCTGTTGTGGTTGCAAACGTTACCATTTTAATGGACTTCGTTATTCTTAATATTCCCGAGGATGATATTATGTCTATTATTCTTGGAAGACCTTTTCTTAATACTGCTGGGGCTATTATTGATTGCAACAAAGGCAATGTCACTTTTCATGTTAATGGTAATGAGCATACGGTACACTTTCTAAGGAAACAACCTCAAGTTCATAGTATCAACTCTATTGGAAAAATTCCATCGATTATATTTGGAGGTTTTGAATTTCCACTACCAACTGTCAAGAAGAAATATGATATTCTTATTATTGGGGATGTGCATATCCCCGTTGAGGTAACTTAGTGTTATTCGAAATTTCTCCGGTTTCATGATTATCAGAATGAGTTTGTTAACAAGACCTGATCAACCTTGTTAGTGGATTCTTTTTGATGAGCATGAGATGGATGAAACTAGAAGCACAACCTTCTCTACCCTCTTTATATTTTCTGTTAATTAGTAGGAATAAAGTAAAAATAGTATTTTTCAGTCTGTTTCCTGACTTATCCGTGCAATATATAAAAATATCCCCAAAATAAAAGTCCCTAGAATGCCATGCCAATTTAATATGATTTTTTTGGGAATATTTGAGGATTTACTATGCAAAAATTACCCCGGGAGGAGCTGCCACCTGGCCACGAGGGTGGTGGGCGCGCCCCCTACCCCGTGGGCCCACGGTGGCCCTCCTCCACTTATTCCAGCACCCATCTTCTTCCTCTATCTCACACAAACCCGAAAAACCAACTCAAGCACGAGTTCCAGCCACTTTTGCTGCGATTTTCGATCTCCTTGCTCAAAGTACCTCTCGCAAAACTGCTTGAGGAGATTGTTCCTTGGTATGTGACTCCTCCATCGGTCCAATTAGTTTTTGTTCTAGTGCTTTATTCTTTGCAAATTTGTGCTGCATAGGTGACCATGTTCTTGAGCTTGCATGTCAAATTTATATGGTACCAAGTAGTTCTAATGCTTGATATAGGCTCTAGGCACTTGTAGGAGTAGTTGCTATCAGTTTTATTGAGTTTGGTTCACTTTTATTTTGAAGTTACTAAAAATTTCAGAATGTTTCAGAGAAAAACAATATGCTTAGGAAGATGTTCCAAGGTGGTTCTTCTAAGAAGCAAGGACCCAGGATTGCTATGCGCGATGCTGATGAGGATCCACCAAGAGACTCTCCGGTATAGCCTTGCGAATGGCCATCGGAAAATTTTATGGACCGTGCGGGAATTAAAGAAGAATTCAAATCATATTTGCGCAATGCCGGTCTTGAGGATTTTGAGGCTAACAAATGCCCCCAGTATCATGATCTCACAAGTTCATTTGTGAGGAGGTTTGAGTATTCATCTTCGCGTAATTCTCCTTCAGTCATGTTTGATCTTTATGACAAATCTTATACCATGGACCTAGAGGATTTCACTTCTGCTTGCGAACTTCCATCATGGGGCAGTATTAGGGATCCCCCTAAATCTGAATTTAGAAACTTTCTTGCTAGTATAACTGTGGGGGAATCCAGAGATATAACGCAGGCTACGATAGGGAGCATTCACTTTCCTGCTATACATTATTTTGCTCTTTTCATTGGTAGATGCATAAATGCTAAGGATGAAGCATGTCACATGTGTGTCCCTGATCTTAGCATTCTTAGGAGTGCTGTTTTAGGAGACCAATCTTACCATTTGGGAGCCATTGTAGCTCGTAGGTTGCATCATAATAGACATAATGGAGATTTCTTTGGAGGAATTTATGCAACCCGTTTAGCTAATTTTCTTGAGATAGATATTCGTGAGGGTGATACGGAGTTGCCTCCTGCATATTTAGATTATGACTCTATGGTTACGCACCAGTTTGTCGAGAGGTCTGAATCACCTCTCTTATACCGCTTAATTTTTGATAAATGACGTGTTTTCCGTATTACTCTCCCTGCTCCTGCCTTCTTTGATTCACAGGCAAAAGGAAGATGTGTTATTACCAGAGAGGAGGCAGAAGAGTACGAGAGGAGAGCGGAGGCAGCTCGACCCCACGCTGCAGCTCAGCAGGCGATAACCGCTGCACATTAGTATGACCCCAATTATTCCTCTTCATCACAGTATGACCCCAACAACTATTATTATGGATATCCGCCAGGCCAGCCATGGCCATAGACCAACTTAGGCCAAAAGCCTAAGCTTGGGGGAGTACGTATTTCTCACCGACATTACATTTATGATCACACACACTCATTACTAGATGTCGGTGCTCATACTTTTTCATTGTATCGTCCATGCTAGTTTATTTTCTTTTTCCTGCTTTCTTCTTGTGTGTTTGTTAAACCTTAAGAAAAAAACAAAAAAAAAATAGCAGTAGTTTATTTTTCTGCTGTAGTAGTAATAATTAAAAAGAAACCCCAAAAATATTTTCCGTTCTTCTTTTGCTTGTTGGGAGCTTTCCCGTGTAAATAGTTTTATTTCTTTTCTTTTATTTGGGGTCAGTAGGAGAAGACCATAATTAAATTGTTGAAGTGGCTCTTATATGCATTATTGTTGATTTAACCAAGAGCCCATATTGCCTTGTCTTCTCGTGTTTATCGAATGCTCGCAGATTCCAGCTTAGTCCAATGCACATGCACTCTTATTATTATTCACACCGTTCGGTCGTGCAAGTGAAAGGCAATTATGATGATATATGATGGACTGATTAAGATGAGAAAAGCTGGTATGAACTCGACCTCTTTTGTTTTTGTAAATATGATGAGCCCGTCGTTCTTGATTCAACGTATTATGAATAAACATGGTTGCAATGACAATTAGAGATCAGAGTTGCTTGTGCCATGCTTGATTAGCTATGAGTTATAATGATTTACCTTGTATGCCAACATGCTATTGAGATGATTATGATGTGGTATGATGGGGTGGTATCCTCTTTTGATTGATTTAAGTGACTTGACTTGGCACATGTTCACGCATGTAGTTGAAACAAAATCAACATAGCCTTCACGATATTTATGTTCATGGTGGATTATATCCTACTCATGCTTGCATCCAATGTTTATTAATTTTAATGCATGTACATGGCTGTTGTCGCTCTCTAGTTGGTCGCTTCCCAGTCTTTTGCTAGCCTTCACTTGTACTAAGCGGGAATACTGCTTGTGCATCCAATCCCTTAAACCCCAAAGTTAGATGAGTCCACTATACCTTCCTATATGCGGTATTTTACCTGCCGTTCCAAGTAAATTTGTATGTGCCAAACTCTAAACCTTCAAATAAACATTCTGTTTTGTATGCTCGAATAGCTCATGTATCAACAAAGGCTGTCCTTATCTTTCGTGTTAGGCGGGTTATTCTCAAGAGGAGTGGACTCCGCTCCACACTCACGAGAAAATGGCTGGTCACCGGGATGCCCAGTCCCATGCTTTATGCAAACTAAATCAAAATTAATTGCAAACAAAACTCCCCTTGGGACCTGATGTATGTTGGAGGCACTCGTTGTTTCGAGAAAGCCATGGATTGATGCCTGTTGGTGGAGGGGGAGTATAAACTTTACCATTCTGTTTGGGAACCGCCTGTAATGTGTGTAGCATGGAAGATATCGCCATCTCTTAGTTGTTACATTGACAATGAAAGTATACCGCTCAAAATACAATTTATCTCTATTTCAAAACCGAGCTCTAGCACCTCTACAAATCCCTGCTTCCCTCTGCGAAGGGCCTATCCATTTACTTTTATGTTGAGTCATCACCCTCTTATTAAAAAGCACTAGCTGGAGAGCACAACCGTCATTTGCATTCATCACTGTTAATTTATATTGGGTATGACTATGGTTGGATCTCTTTTACCATGAATTACAATGTCTAGTCAGTCCTTGATCTTTAAAGGTGCCCTGCATTTATGTTTTGCGGTCTCAGAAAGGGCTAGCGAGATACCATCTTGTTATATCATATAATGATTGTTTTGAGAAAGTGTTGTCATCCGATATTTATTATTATGACTTGCTAGTTGATTATGCTATTGATATGAGTAATTGTGAGACCTGAGAATTATTGCAAATGTGGTTAGTTATGATCTATGCTGAAAACTTGAATGCTGGCTTGACATAGTTACAACAACAAGAGCAAAGATAGTTTGTAAAAGTTTTTCTTTCTTTCTTTCAGTTTGTCAACTGAATTGCTTGAGGACAAGCAAGGGTTTAAGCTTGGGGGAGTTGATACGTCTCCGTCGTATCTACTTTTCCAAACACTTTTGCCCTTGTTTTGGACTCTATCTTGTATGATTTGAATGGAACTAACCCGGACTGACGCTGTTTTCAGCAGAATTGCCATGGTGTTGTTTTATGTGCAGAAAACAAATATTCTCGGAATGACCTGAAACTCCACGGGAGGTCTTAGAAAAAAAATAATAAAAAATCCTCACCAAATATGAAGACCAGGGGGCCCACACCCTTCTCACGAGGGTGGGGGGCGCCCCCCCCTTGGGCGCGCCCCCTACCTCGTGGGCCCCCTGTTGACCCTCCGACGCCAACTCCAACTCTATATATTTGCTTTCGGAGAGAAAAAAATCAGAGAGAAGAAATCATCGCGTTTTACGATACGGAGACGCCGCCAAGCCCTAAAACCTCTCGGGAGGGCTGATCTGGAGTCCGTTCGGGGCTCCGGAGAGGGGGATTCATCGCCGTCGTCATCATCAACCATCCTCCGTCACCAATTTCACGATGCTCACCGCCGTGCGTGAGTAATTGCATCGTAGGCTTGCTGGACGGTGATGGGTTGGATGAGATTTATCATGTAATCGAGTTAGTTTTGTTAGGGTTTGATCCCTAGTATCCATTATGTTCAGAGATTGATGTTGCTATGACTTTGCTATGCTTAATTCTTGTCACTAGGGCCCGAGTGCCATGATTTCAGATCTGAACCTATTATGTTTTCATGAATATATGTGAGTTCTAGATCCTATCTTGCAAGTCTATAGTCACCTACTATGTGTTATGATCCGCAACCCTGAAGTGACAATAATCGGGACCACTCTCGGTGATGACCATAGTTTGAGGAGTTCATGTATTCACTATGTGCTAATGCTTTGTTCCGGTTCTCTATTAAAAGGAGGCCTTAATATCCCTTAGTTTCCAATAGGACCCCGCTGCCATGGGAGGGTAGGACAAAAGATGACATGCAAGTTCTTTTCCATAAGCATGTATGACTATATACGGAATACATGCCTACATTACATTGACGAACTGGAGCTAGTTCTGTGTCACCCTATGTTATGCCTGTTACATGATGAACAACATCCAGCATAATTATCCATCACTGATCTAGTGCCTACGAGTTTTCCATATACTGGTTTACGCTTATTTACTTTCCCGCTTTTACTGTTACAATCACTACACAATACCAAAAACATTACTTTTGCTGTCTTTAATTTTGTTGCCGCTACCACCGCTATCATATTACTTTGCTACTAAACACTTTGCTGCAGATACTAAGTTTCCAGGTGTGGTTGAATTGACAACTCAGCTGCTAATACTTGAGAATATTCTTTGGCTCCCCTTGTGTCGAATCAATAAATTTGGGTTGAATACTCTACCCTCGAAAGCTGTTGTGATCCCCTATACTTGTGGGTTATCAGTTGTCCTACGGACTAAAACCCTCCGGTTTATATAGACACCGGAGGGGCTAGGGTTACACAAGGTCGGTTACAAAGGAGGAGATATACAAATCCGTATTGCCTAGCTTGCCTTCCACGCCAAGTAGAGTCCCATCCGGACACAAGACGAAGTCTTCAATCTTGTATCTTCATAGTCCAACAGTCCGGCCAAAGGATATAGTCCGGCTGTCCAGAGACCCCCTAATCAAGGACTCCCTCAGTAGCCCCTGAACCAGGCTTCAATGACAACGAATCCGGTGCGCAGTATGTCTTCGGCATTGCAAGGCGGGTTCTTCTCCAATTTCCAAGTGTTGGTAAATAGTATCCGGCCCCAGAAATGTTGATCCTCTTGGCTTCTGCACCCAATAAGGGAAACTTCTCGGAACGAATATGAGGCGCCAGGGCATTCTTACATTCACCCCCTAGCCAGATAAATAAATTGTCTATTAAAGGGATTGGGATTCTTAGATCCGATCCACACCATCCTCCCCTCAGCCAGAATCCGTCAGAGCGTGTTTCGGAAAGATCCATTCCAGCATGGCCAACCTCCGCAACTCCTCCTCCCGCCCCCGTAGCCCTAAGCTTGGTGATTGGGAGAGGTGTTCAGTTCCACATAGTCGATTGGTCGAACTGCAGACCAAGGGATTTCTTCCCCCGGCATACATGGTGCCCGTTCGAGCCGGGCTTGCCACCTACAATGGCGGGGAGCAAGCAGAGAACTTTCCCTGTCCCTCCATGGGGGAACGGGTTTGCCTTGTTCCTTACTTACTAAGGGGACTCGGATTTCCAATTCATCCGTTCCTCCGCGGGTTCCTGGAGTTCTACGGCCTCCAACTACACAATCTCACCCCTGCCTCCATCCTACACATCGCCGGCTACGTTGCCGTCTGCGAGTTGTTCCTGGGCTGCGAGGCTCGTTTCGAGCTGTGGAAAAGGCTATTTTGCCTTGTCCCTTGCACACAGAGGGGATCACTTTATCAAGTGGGCGGAGCCAAAGTATGGCGCATCGCCGATACCGGATATCTGCCCGGTACCCCGAAGAAGCTGTCCGAAGACTGGCCTTCAGAATGGTTTTATATGGAGGACGTTCCCCTTCCAAACCCTGTTCGGCGGGGTCTTCCTGAGTTCAACTATGCTCCTCTGAAGAAGCGCCGAAGTTGGCGCCCACGGAGCCCCCAGGTGGAAGACGACAGAGAAGTCCTCTACCTGATGAACCAGATTAAGGCACTGGCTCAATCAGGATGGACAATAACCGAAGTTATGTCGATTTGCATAATGCGGGGAGTGCAACCACTTCAATATCGTGGGCACCCCTTGTGGTGTTTCAACGGGGAGGATGACGCCACCCGCTACGGGCGTAAGGGTCCGGGCGATGCTGCCGCATTAGCCAAAATTCTGTCCGAACTGTTCAAGGGAGAGGAGGAGGAGTTCACCCGCATCAAGCCACGGACGGATTCTCCATGTACAATCCTCAAAGCTGGGTAAGCTATATCCCCTTATTTCCATCTTCCCGTGTTTTCCGTTGCAAGTATTCACCTTGCCAATTTACGGCAGGAACTGCGAAAGGCCATAAAGGAGGTCAGCATCCCTTCTCCACAACCGAAGGACCCTGACCAGGCCCTCGACTCTGGACTCGAAGAAGATCCGGTTATCTCTGTGGAGCTGGTAAACCGGCAGTTCTATCAGTTAAGCTGCGATGATGCCATGGTGGCCATTACGGCTGACTACCCTGGACTGCTCCCTGCATCGCATGTAAGAAAAACCGAAAAATCCCAACCCAAGAAAGTAGGATCCCCTTTTAGACACTTCACCTGCCATATTCACATGGCCTTTTTTTTACAGGGAAGGCATTCGGGACGCCCTGTAGCAACGCGCCAACAGGAGGCATCGAGGCAGGGTAGGCCAAAAAGGAAGGTGGTTAGGACGGAGACGCCGGCACGAAGGTACAACAAACCGCGCTCCATGGTTGTTGTCTTTTTCAAAATATAATGACGCCCGTGTTTCTTTAACAGAAACAACGCTCGCCAGAATATGTCCGGCGATGTCGCCGATCACGCTTCCACCAGTCGGGCACCAGGACCGGACACGGAGGCAGAAGCCGATATGGGGAAGGCGCCGGATAATCCCCCTACAGAGGATGCGGATAGGTTATCTACTACACACTCGGAAGTGGAAAGCGCCATGAATCATAGGCGCCGCTGAGCCGTACTCCGTGATGCTTGTTTCTCGCCAGAGGCGTTTGATGCCTTTAATTCTGGAGAGGCGTACCTCCGTGCCGCTCAAGATGGTTTAGCTAGAGCCACGGATCAGTATGTAAAGGATGTACGGGTGAGTGAATTTGACGATTTGTGTGTATTAGTAGCCCCTGAGACTTGAAACAGTTAGCAGAACTGATTTAAGGATCATCTTTATTGTGCAGGTTCTTACAGAGAAGAATACTAGGCTGTCCCAGGAGCTGGAGGAATGCAAGACCCAACTGCGGGCCGCTATTGCCGCATTGCAGGAACATAAAAAGTCTCCTGCTGGTAACATTTTAAAGAATGATGGTTACCATATAGTGCGCGGCATGGCTGTAGATCTAACAATAGATTTTGCAGATGAATCCGGAGAAAATCCGGGGGACCAGCATGTTATGCGGCAGCTAGAAGCTGGCAAACACATGCTGACTGAGGTTAGGCGGGAGAAAAACAATCTCCAGGACGCTAATATAAAGCTGAACGTGGAACTAAAAAACGTTCGGGGCCAGCTTGCAGACTCCGAGAAGGAGAATAAGAGGCTTCGACGCGGCATTTTTAGTAAGTGCTTGAACGAATCCTTTAAAGGTATTCGGCGAAGAAGCCGACTAATAGCGTTATGTCTGTAGGTATGCTGACGGGTCGTCCCGTGGAGGAAATGCCCGGGTCTGCGGGTGATCTTCTGTCTGAGCTGTCACATCTGCACGAACAAGTTCGATAGGTGATGCAGGGTGTTGCCCAGGCTTTGTGGCCGTCCGTCTCCCTGCCAGAGGGTGTTGCGGAGCTTGCGGAGAAGCTCAAAGGGGCGCGGCGGCGCTTCCGCTTATGGAAGATATCCGCCTGCCAACAAGGTGCCAGAGAAGCCTGGGCCATGGTGAAGACGCGGTATACCAAAGCAGACCCAAATCACATGGCCGAGGTCCGACCCGTGGGGCCCGACGGAAAAAAATTCCCGTTAGCTTAGTGTATGGGCAAGTAGAATTAGCCGCAAAGTATTCCCAACAGGATTGTAAGCTAGACCGCCTGTTGGATGGTATAGAAGAAGAATTTAGTCAGTCTGCGTGACTATGTAATTTAAGTGACATGTGTAATGCCTTCTAGCCAGATTGTAGATCATTTGTTGTTGCAGACCTTTTCGCTTCAGCCTCCGAGCCCAATAGTCCGGAGTGTATCCGAATACCCGCTCAATTATATAAGAAGCGGGGTATGCGTGGAGACTAGGCGTAGGGGTCATTAGTGCTTTATCAGACAAGTGCCCAACTAGTTATGTTATATTACATGGATAGTAAGAAACATCTTCCAGGGAGAATAGATCCGTTAAGGGTTCCTTTTCCTGGGCAAGCATGCCCTAAAGTGCATGTCCGGACTGCGATAGGAAACGCAGGAAAAACATCTGGGGGCAGATAGGAAAAATAAAAGTTGTCTTTTGTCACCGACCGAATATTCCCTTAAGAACGCTAGCTTTCGACTTCACCCAGTCTGAGGTACACATCCGGCCGACCCGGCGGTAACAATCGCAGAGGTGCTCCCCTTATGCCCTAGCCGAATTAATGGGAATGAAGGGCATAAATACAAGAGCCAGGCAACCCAGCTTGGCCAAAACTTAAGTCATATCGATGCATATAATGGTGAAAAAAGGTACATGCGGAAGTATAACGCATGTGCTGGGCATGAAGCCCGGATAAATAATTTAAGCTTTTGTGAAAGAAGCCCCCAGGTATGAAGAGTTCGGCTAGCGCATCTGTACTGTGCAAACAAGGCACAAGGTGGCCCTTGAAGGCCTAGAGAAAGAAGAAAAGAAAGAAAGAAAAGAAAACAAGACAGATAATGTATTTGTGAAAAATGAACAAAGGGAGGGGACTAACACTTAGTCCGGTGCTAGGCATAGAATGTTGGGAGCCTGGCCGCGTTCCATGGGTTTGGCTCGAGTCGACTAGTCGATGCATCCCATAGTCGGTACGCTCCACCGGTCAGAACTTGGTCGATAATGAAGGGACCTTCCCATTTGGGCTCGAGCTTGTTCTTTTTCTTATTGGGCAGGCGTAGAACTAGTTCGCCAACGTTATAAGTTTTGGCCCGTACTTCTCTGCTTTGGTATCTGCGAGCCTATTGATGATAAAATGCGGAACGGGCTTTGGCTACGTCGCGCTCCTCCTCCAAGGTGTCCAGACTGTCCTGCCGATCGATCTTGGCTTCTCTTTCTTCGTACATGCGCACTCGAGGTGAGTCATGAATTATGTCAGAGGGCAAGACTGCCTCTGCGCCGTACACCATAAAGAAGGGTGTGTATCCAATACTGCGATTCGGCATGGTCCGCAGCCCCCAGAGTACAGAGCCGAGCTCCTCTACCCAGTGTGTGTTAGACTCCGTTAAGGAACACACTAATCTAGGTTTAATGCCGCTCATTATAAGACCGTTTGCTCGCTCGACTTGACCGTTGGTTTGTGGGTGATAGACTGATGCATACTCGAGCTTGATGCCCATTTTGCTACACCAGAGTTTTACCTCGTCGGCCATGAAGTTCGTGCCGTTATTAGTGATGATGTTGTGGGGGACGCCGTATCGGTGTACACCGGTCCGGATTCAGCTGTTTTAACCGGTTTGGCCTCTATCCATTTGGTGAATTTATCCACCATGACCAATAAGTATTTTTTCTTGTGGGTTCCCCCTTTAAGGGGTCCAACCATGTCAAGCCCCCAGACAGCAAAGGGGCATGTAATGGGGATTGTTTGGAGGGCGGTGGGTGGCATGTGGCTTTGATTTGCAAAGAGCTGGCAACCGGCATAGCGTTGGACCAAGTCCTGTGCGTATGCCCAGGCCGTTGGCCAATAGAATCCTGTATGAAAGGCCTTGCTTACAAGAGCCCGGGCTGCGGCGTGATGACCACCGAGTCCGACGTGAATTTCTACCAAAAGATTCCGCCCATCCTCTTCGGAGATGCACCTTTGAAGGACTCCGGTAGTGCTTTTCTTGTACAATTCTCCCTCATGGACCCTGTAGGCCTTGGATCGCCACGCTATGTAGCATGCCTCATTTTGGTCCTCCGGAAGTTCCTGTCTAGTTAGGTAGGCCAGGAATGGTTCTGTCCACAGGGCAATAATGGCCATTATTTCGTGGGCTGACGGTGTTATTTCGGTGGCGGAGCCTCCGATTGTGTGAGAGAGTTCGGTATCGGGTATTTTGGCTGGGTCCGGACTGCTGTTACCGATGTCCCCTTCCAATACTACGGATGGCTTGAAAAGCCTTTCCAAAAATATGTTGGGGGGGGGGGGGACCGCGTCGCGTTTTGCGCCGATGCGGGCAAGGATATCCGCCGCCTGATTGTTTTCCTGAGCCACATGGTGAAATTCAAGTCCCTCGAACCGAGCTGACATTTTTAGGACGGCGTTTCGATAGTCCGCCATTTTCGGATCCTTGGCATCAAAATCTCCATTTATTTGGGATATTGCGAGGTTTGGATCCCCACGCACCTCCAGGCGTTGAATGCCCACGGAGACTGCCATCCGAAGACATGCAACAGAGCTTCGTATTCGGCTGCATTGTTGGAGTCTATATACAATATTTGCAGTATGTACCGAACGGTATCTCCGGTTGGGGACGTCAGGACGATGCCAGCCCCTAGACCGGCCAGCATTTTAGAACCGTCGAAGTGCATGATCCAATTGGAGTATGCGCCGTACTCTTTAGGGAGTTCGGCCTCCATCCATTCAGCGACGAAGTCAGCCAGTACTTCCGATTTAATGGCTCGGCGAGGCTTGTATGTTATGTCGAATGGGAGGAGCTCAATGGCCCATTTGGCAATCCGTCCCGTAGCGTTGCGGTTGTTGATAATATCATTGAGTGGCACTTTCGAGGCTACTGTAATCGAACACTCTTGAAAGTAGTGTCGCAGTTTCCGCGATGCCATGAATACCGCATATGCTATCTTTTGGTAATGTGGGTACCGTGATTTGCATGGAGTGAGGACAGCGGATACATAGTATACCGGCTTTTGCAGAGGGAATTTGTGCCCGTCCACTTCCTATTCAACAACAAGCACCGCGCTTACAACTTGATGAGTTGTCGCAATGTACAACAGCATTGGTTCGCCGATGTTTGGCGCGGCCAGGATCGGGTTGGTTGCCATAATGGCCTTTATTTCTTCCAATCCGGCTGTGGCCGTGTCCGTCCACTCGAAGTGTTCGGTACGCCGAAGTAGGCGATAAAGGGGTAAAGCCTTTTCTCCTAAGCGGGAGATAAAGTGGCTTAGAGCCGCCACGCATCCAGTTAACTTCTGGATTTGTTTGAGGTCTGTTGGGGTAGCCAACTGTGACAAAGCTCGGATTTTGGCCGGATTAGCTTCAATACCTCTACTGGAGACGATGAATCCCAGGAGCTTTCCGGCTGGTATGTCGAAAACACATTTTCCCGGGTTGAGCTTGATGTCATATGTTCGGAGGTTGTCGAACGTGAGCCTCAAGTCGTCTATCAAAGAGTCGACGTGTTTGGTTTTGACGACCACATCGTCTACGTATGCCTCTACTGTTTTGCCAATTTGTTTCTCCAGACATGTCTGAATCATGCGTTGATATGTTGCGCCGGGGTTTTTGAGCCCAAAAGGCATTGTGTTGAAATAGAAGGGACCGTATGGTGTGATGAATGCCATTGCGGCTTGGTCGGACTCCGCCATCTTGATTTGGTGGTAACCGGAGTATGCGTCGAGGAAACACAATGACTCATGTCCCGCGGTAGTGTCAATGATTTGATCAATGTGTGGGAGGGGGAAGGGATCCTTTGGGAAAGCTTTATTGAGGTCTTTGAAATTGACGCTAAGGCGCCAGGATTTGTCCTTCTTTGGTACCATCACCATGTTTGCTAGCCAGTCCGGATGTTTTATTTCTCTGATGAATCCGGCCTCCAATAACTTGGCTAGTTCTTCTCCCATGTCCTGTCTCTTAGGTTCGGAGAAACTCCGAAGAGCTTGCTTGACCGGCTTGAATCCCTTTAGGATATTGAGGCTATGCTCGGCCAGCCTGCGTGGGATTCCTGGCATGTCAGAAGGATGCCAGGAGAATATGTCCCAATTCTCGCGCAGGAACTCTCGTAGTGCGGCGTCCACAGCGGGGTTTAACTGTGCCCCGATGGAGGCTGTTTTTGTAGGGTCCGTTGGGTGGACTTGGAATTTGACTATTTCATCCGCTGGTTTAAAGGAGGTGGACTTGGATCTCTTGTCAAGTATCACATTGTCCCTTTCCACTATGGAGCGTAGCGTGGTTAATTCCTCGACCGAGAGGGCTTCGGATAATGCCTCGAGGGCCAATGCGGCTATTTTCTTTTCGGCGCGGAGTGCTGTGTCCGGATCACTGGCGAGAGTGATTATTCCATTGGGCCCGGGCATTTTAAGCTTCATGTACCCGTAATGGGGTACATCTTGGAAGATTGTGAACGCCTCCCGTCCTAAAAGAGCGTGATAGCCACTGCTGAACGGGGCCACTTGGAATGTAATTTCTTCGGACCTGTAATTGACCGGCGTGCCGAATACCACATCTAGTGTGATTTTCCCAGCACAACATGCTTCCCGACTGGGGATAATTCCTCTGAAGGTTGTGCTACTTTGCTCGATGCGGTTCCAGTCTATTTCCATCTTTTGGAGAGTTTCCTCATAAATGAGGTTTAGTTCGCTGCCGCCGTCCATGAGTACTTTGGTGAGTCGAAAGCCGTCCACGATTGAACTGAGGACCAGTGCGGCTGGTGCTCGGGCCGTTCGGAATTTAGGTTCATCACTGGCATTGAAGGTAATAGTCGTGTCACTCCATGGATTTGTTGCTGCTACGTGGAAGATTTCGGCCATGCTGCGGAGTGTTCGCTTGCGCCTATTATTTGACGCAAAGGTTTCGGACACTGTTAACACCGTATTGTTATCCACTGGATGGTGCTCTGTGGTATGTGGGATAAGAAGATCCTCACCACTTTTGGCCACCTGCCGAAGTATCCAACATGCTCTAAGGTTGTGCGTTGGTATTATATCCGCCGTGCTATGAATTTTGCAGGGTCCGTTGAGCCATCCCTCCAGTACGGTTCCTTGCCCTGTAGAGGGTTTTTGCTTTTTGGTAGTTAATCCGGGTGTATTGTGATGATGCACCCTTTTATTTCGGACTGGGTTTGTGTTCAGGGCCGGATTATCCCAAAAGTTTGTTTCGGTTTTCCGGGCACTTTCCATCGCACAGTACTTTCATACTATGGATGCCAAGTCAGGGAAGCGTGTTATCTTACGGCGATTTATGGCGTTAAGGATTCCCTTGTCCGTGCAATTATTGCAGAAAAATAAGATTGCGTCTTCCTCGCGACAGTCCTTAACCTTGTTCAATGCAAGGAGGAATCTGGCCCAGTAATGATGTACTGTTTCTTGGGGCTCTTGCGTGATGTGGGAAAGATCGCTTGTGTTTGGGTGGGTGGGTGGAATCGAATCTGAACCCCTACCCGATCCGGGATCCAGGGGCCGAGGAGTTTCCAATTTTGGAAGTTCCGGTTCGGGGGTGTTACCCGCTAATCCTGGTCCGCTGTCTGACTCTAAGTTCAGGGATTGGATGTTGTCTTCCCGCGAATGGGCGTCCGGCTCGGATAGCTCGGAAATCCGGACATAGTTGGTCCTCAGGATAGAGGAAGGTCGCCGCGTTGTTCCTCCACCACTGCAATATGATGGGTGACCGGTGGATAATTAATCTCCCTTTGATCGAGTTTAAGCCCAATCCAATCATAGTCCGTAGCGACTCCCAAGGCGGAGATGCGATCCAAGATCTCATTTAAGGAGGAGAGCTCCATTGGATCCATCTGCTCGGCGAGTGCCGATTTGACGTGGAGGCTGTTTTTGATGACCCGAGAATTCATCATCGGTGCGGCGGCCGGACATGCGGTCATGCTGAACCCGCCTAGCCAGAGAGTTTGGCCGACAGCCAAAGCTCCCCCAACAGTAGTCCTGTCTTTAAAGATGAGACGAGACATCCTTCTTCTGGCGACGACACAGAGGAACTCTCAATGAAAGCACCAATGTCGGTGTCAAAACTGGCGGATCTCGGGTAGGGGGTCCCGAACTGTGCGTCTAAGGCGAATGGTAACAGGAGGCAGGGGACATAGTGTTTTATCCAGGTTCGGGCCCTCTTGATGGAGGTAAAACCCTACGTCCTGCTTGATTAATATTGATGATATGGGTAGTACAAGAGTAGATCTACCATGAGATCGGAGAGGCTAAACCCTAGAAGCTAGCCTATGGTATGATTGTATGTTGTCCTACGGACTAAAACCCTCCAGTTTATATAGACACCGGAGGGGCTAGGGTTACACAAGGTCGGTTACAAAGGAGGAGATATACATATCCGTATTACCTAGCTTGCCTTCTATGCCAAGTAGAGTCCCATCCGGACATGAGACGTAGTCTTCAATCTTGTATCTTCATAGTCCAACAGTCCGGCCAAAGGATATAGTCTGGCTATCCGGAGACCCCCTAATCCAGGACTCCCTCAGTAGTTCTGCTGAAAACAACATCAGTTTGGGGTTAGTTTCATTCAAGTCATGCAAATTAGAGTCCAAAACAAGAGGAAAAGCGTTAGGAAAAGTTGATACGTTTGAGACATATCAACTCCCCCAAGCTTAAACCTTTGCTTGTCCTTAAGCAATTTAGTTGATAAACTGAAAGTGAAAAAGAAAAACTTTTACGAACTCTTTTTCTCTTGTTTGCATAAATAAGCTTAAACAACACCTAGGTTTTCAACCATCATTATAACTAACCATGCCGACAATAACTCTTAAAAATTATAATGACTCATATCAATGACATAATCAGCTAGCGAGCAATAATAAGACATCTCAAATGGCAACACATTGTCAAAACAACCAGGATATAATATGACAATAGTGGTATCTCGCTAGCTCTTTCCGAGACCGCAAAACATAAATGTAGAGCACCTCCAAAGTCCAAGCAGCGACTAAACATTGTAATTCATGGTAGAAAAGATCTAGTCATGATGCATCCAACATTAGCTACACACAATGCATAAATTATGACAGCTGTGTTCTCTTAGTTTCTAGCGCTTGTATAAGAAGGTGATGACACAACATAAAAGTAAATAGATAGTCCCTTCGCAGAGGGAAGCAGTGATTTGCAGAGGTGCCAGAGCTCAAGTTTTAAAATAGAGATAAATGATTATTTTGAGTCATGCACCCTTCTCATTTACTTCACGACCATCAGTTATCAATATCTCCCATGCTAAATAGGCTAGTGGCGGTTCCTAAGTGATAAAAGTAAAGGTTTTGAATCCATTGGGAGTTTTTGTTTGATTATTCGAGAGATTAAATCTTTTTGTATTTTGCAGTTTGGGACTGGGAATCCCTATTACCGCCATTTTTCTCATGCGATGGCGAGTGAATAAACACTCGACCTGAGAATAACCCTCTTAGCATGGAAGATACCGACCACCTCCTGTTGTTCCTTGAACGATCCAGGCACACAAACGGATAGTTTTTTTAGAAGTTTTTAGAGGTGGCACATGCAAATTTACTTGGGACGGCAGGGTAATACCGTATATAGGTAAGTATGGTGGACTCATCTAGAATAACTTTGGGTTCAAGGTTTTTGATGTACAAGCAGAGTTCCCACTCTGTACAGACGAAGGCTAGCAATTTAGATTAAGAAGCGGCCAGTGTAACACCGCGGATGTAACTTTCCCAATTTGTACTCCAACTCTTGCTGTTTCCGCCGTTAAGTTATATTTATTTCCTCGGGTTCGGATTCTTTGTCTCCGTGTGTTGTTGTCGTTGTCATGCATCTCATATCATGTCATCATGTGCATTGCATTTGCATACGTCTTTGTCTCATGCATTCGAGCATTTTCCCCGTTGTCCGTTTTGCATTCCGGCGCTTCATTCTCCTCCGGTGGTCAATTCTAGCTTTCTTTCGTGTGTGGGGATTAAACATTTCCGGATTGGATCGAGACTTTCCAAGCGGCCTTGTTTTACTACCGGTAGACCGCCTGTCAAGTTTCGTATCATTTGGACTTCGTTTGATATTCCAACGGTTAACCGAGGGACCGAAAAGGCCTCGTGTGTGTTGCAGCCCAACACCCCTCCAATTTGGCCCAAAACCCACCTAACTCTACTCCATCACCTAGAGCGTTCGATCACGATCGCGTGGCCGAAAACCGCACCTCATTTGGACTCTCCTAGCCCCCTCTACCTATAAAACTAGCCCCTCCTCCGAAATTTCCGGATCCCCCCTCGTCCTCAAACCCTAAATCCCAGATCCGCGCCGGCCGGACACGTCCGCCCCGGCCGGAAGCGTCCGCTCCGCCGCCGCCAGCCTCCCCGCGCTCGCCACATGGCAAGCCGCCGCCGTCTCCGCCCGCGGCCCGGCCGGCCCGCAATCGGCCCCCGCGGCCCGAGCAGCCATCCGTCGCCGCCGCCGAGCCAGGCCGCCTCCCCGCCGCCCGAGTGCGTCGCCTCCTCCTCCGCGCCGCCGCTGCCGGAGCAAGCCGGCCCCACCACCGACGAACCCCGCCGCGCCTCGCCGCAGCACCTCCTTCGTCGTCGCCGCGCCTCTCCGACTCGCCGGCGACCGGATCCGGCGAGATCCGGTCGCGGGAGGGCCGGATCCGGCGCCCCCAACCCCGGCCGCCGCCGTCCTCGACTTCTCCGGCGAGCCGCGCCGCCGTCCTCGGATTCCGTGCCATGAACAGTAAACCCTAGATCTGTCCCGGAGAGGTTGTTTTTCTTCTAAGTCCCCGGATTTTCAGTTCAAGTGCTCCTGTTCGCGGCTCCATAACTTTGCATCCGTAGCTCCGATTCATGCATATAGCATATCAAAATGTTCATCTCAGAGAGTACATCATTGCATTCCATTGCATCATTTTCATTTGAGTTCATGTTGATGCCCTAAATGCTGTTAGAATAGGGATAATTGAGATAATTGTCAGATCTGCTACTCCGTTTAGGTTTTTGTCATTTTTGCCATGATTAATGTGTGCATGATATGCCCTGATGCTCTACATGTGTTTTGTTAAGGGTTTTGTCATCTTTCCAGAGGTGCAACCCATGTATTTTTAGGATGTGTGTGGTGACTAGTGCAAGTTTGCAAAGTGGTGCACTTGCTAATTCTGTTTTTAGGGACTTAGTAATTTCACTAAGTCCTGGAGCTGTTTATCTCATGATGCCATATGTTCTTGTTGTTTCCTAGTGATCCGTGCCTCTTTTGAGGATGATCAGTAAGGATGTTTTGTTAATATTGTAGTGCTCTATCCATCCATGTCTTTGTTTGAAATTATGGAGCACCCTAGCTTGAGTCAATCGAGCTCTACTTTTGCTACTTCGTGAATCTGGGCAGATTGTCTACTTGTTAGCGATTTTGCCGAGGATGTTGTAGTTGATCCGTGCATGCTATGCTATTGTTCTTGCCATGTCTAGCTTGCATTTTGTGTATTCTTGATGGGTGTATGCTTAGATTGTCATGACTTGCTCCGTAGTGAGTGCATCGTGCTCGTAAACATGCCTACTTGAGTTATATTTCAGCTTGCTCCAGTTTTCACTAAGTATGAAAACTGATTAGGTTTTTTTGCTATGTTCACATGCTTGCAATTGTTTTTTCTGATCCCTTTTGGCTCAAGGTCACTAAGGGACTTTTGTTAAGTTATTTGAGTAGCTCCATGCCATGCTTTACTTTGCCATGTTCAGGTCCTGTAGCATGTAGTTTTGTTGCTCCGAAGAGTGCTACCTGATCTGAAATTCCAGACAAGTGTTAATTTCACGAAGTCTGAGATCTGTTTGTCATATGCATTTTTGCCATGCTTGTTTGAACCTGTTAATGGATGATTTGGCCGTAGTTCAGTGCTAGACTTTTGTTAAGCATCTTGTGTGCATCCCTGCCATGTATTTTGTTGTCATGTTTGGGTGCTGTAGCATGTTCATCTCTTTGCATTTAGATGACTACTTGTTGTAAATCGCAGACCGGTGTCATTTTTGTTTCGCTTGCCATTTCCAAACCGTAACTCCGATTCCGGCGTTCTTTATATCGTTTTCAAGCGATTTCATCTCACCTTTCTAGTGGCACACTTGGTTTTCCAAGATGACGCCAGGTTCATGCATTTCCTGTCATATCTTGCATTTCGCATCCCGCATCGCATCCCGCATAGCATATCATCATTGCATCATTTTGCTTGATCTTTGCACGTGGTTGATTGTATCCTTCTTGCTTGTTTGTCTTGTTTGGGTAGAGCCGGGAGACGAGTTTGCTAACGAGGAGCCCGTTGAGTTCGCTTTCGAGGATCCAGTCAACTCTGACAACTGTGCAGGCAAGATGATCATACCCTCGAAATCACTACTATCTTTGCTATGCTAGTTTGCTCGCTCTTTTGCTATGCGAATGCTATGATGCCTACCACTTGGTTGCAAGCCTCCCAAATTGCCATGTCAAATCTCTAACCCACCATTGTCCTAGCAAACCGTTATTTGGCTATGTTACCACTTTGCTCAGCCCCTCTTATAGCGTTGCTAGTTGCAGGTGAAGATTGAAGGCCGTTCCTTGTTGGAACATTTATTTACTTGTTGGGATATCATTATATTGCTATGTTATCTTAATGCATCTATATACTTGGTAAAGGGTGGAAGGCTCAGCCTCTCGCCTAGTGTTTTGTTCCACTCTTGCCGCCCTAGTTTCCGTCATATCGGTGTTATGTTCCCGGATTTTGCGTTCCTTACGCGGTTGGGTTATAATGCGAACCCCTTGATAGTTCGCCTTGATTAAAGCTTTTCCAGCAATGCCCAACCTTGGTTTTACCATTTGCCACCTAGCCTTTTCTTTCCCTTGGGTTCTGCAGACTCAAGGGTCATCATTATTTTAACCCCCCCGGGCCAGTGCTCCTCTGAGTGTTGGTCCACCTGTCAGCTACCGGTGGCCACCAGGGGCAACTCTGGGCTGGCCTACTCGTACCTAAGACAATCTGAGTGTGCCTTGAGAAAGAGATATGTGCAGCTCCTATCGGGATTTGCCAGCACATTCGGGCGGTGTTGCTGGTCTTGTTTTAACCTGTCGAAGTGTCTTGAATTACCGAGATATAGAGTCTGATCGGAACGTCTTGGGAGGAGGTCTATTCCTTCCTTGACCGTGAGAGCTTGTCATGGGCTAAGTTGGGACTCCCCTACAGGGATTTGAACTTTCGAAAGCCGTGCCTGCGGTTATGGGCAGATGGGAATTTGTTAATGTCCGGTTGTAGATAACTTGAACCTTAACTTAATTAAAATGAATCAACTGAGTGTGTTACTGTGATGGCCTCTTCTCGGCGGAGTCCGGGAAGTGGACACGGTGTTGGAGTAATGTTTGCGCAGGTTGCTCTCTAGTTCCTTGCTCGTGCCTTGCCTCCTCTTCTCGCTCTCTTTTGCGAATAAGTTAGCCACCATACTTGCTAGTCGCTTGCTGCAGCTCCACTTATATTTACCTTGCCTTACCTACAAGCTTAAATAGTCTTGATCGCGAGGGTGCGAGATTCCTGAGTCCCTGTGGCTCACAGATTACTATTACCCCAGATGCAGGGCCGGATGATTCCGCTCCAGCAGACACGTATGAGCTCAAGTGGGAGTTCGACAAAGACTCTCAACGTTACTATGTTTCCTTTCCCGATGATCAGTAGTGGTGCCCAGTTGGGGGTGACTGGGACCGTGTCGCATGTTGGGCTCTCTTTTATTTTGGCGCCATAGTCGGGCCATGAGTGTTTGGATGATGTAATGTTATTTATGTACTTGATTGACGTGGCGAGTGTAAGCCAACTATGTTATCTCCCCTTCATGATTTATATTACATGGGATGTTTGTGAAGATTGCCTAACTTGCGACATATGCCTTCAATGCGATTATGCCTCTAAGTCGTGCCTCGACATGTGGGAGATATAGTCGCATCGAGGGTGTTACAAGTTGGTAATCAGAGCCTTCCCCGACCTTAGGAGCCCCATTGCTTGATCGTTTTTAGCGGCCGAGTTGTGTCTAGAAAAATGTTTTGAGTCTTCTAGGAATTATATATCGGAGAGATTAGGAATTCTTTTTACTTCCCAGTCTCCTCATCGCTCTGGTAAGGCATCCTGACGTAGAGTTTTGACTCTTCTCTTCTCAAATTTCACTAAACTTTTTTTAGGATCACGCGGGTATCTTGGAATAGTTCCGATGGTTTTATGATGAGAACATTGTCTTGGTGCCTCCTGTCAGGGGTTTAGTGGAAGTGTCCCGGGGAGTTGAGCTCTGAGGTGTTGTCATCATAATTTTATCGTTGTAGTTCTGGAATACCTGAGTTTAGTACGCCAACATCGAAAATCTCTTTTATGCAGTTCGTTGGTGAGATAACTTCGACGCCACCCAGTACTGGGGCGGGAGTTCGGGAGTATCGCCATAACTTGTATAATGGATGCTTTTCAAAGGTTGAGGTAGATGGTTTCCGAAGGTTTCTTGGTTATGTGTTGAAGGATGGATACAGCTGGATGTAGGAATTGCTAGTTTGGGTGAGATATTATGCTTCCCTTGTATCCCCAACACCTGATTGCATAACCGGAAAGGTTCGGGAGTTTCATAGGTGGGAATTCTTGTAGCTCTAGTTCTTCTTCCACGGATATTGGTTTGAGATTGGGATTTCTTACCGATTATTCCTTCTCAATTTGTGGATATGTGACCATTTCAAGAGGAATGCATTCGTTCATTTTGTTCGGATGTGAAGACTATATGTTGCAATTTTCTTTCCATTGGATTCAGCTTCAATATTTGTCTATCAATGTGCTAATGGTGGTCAACCTCTTCAGGATGGCTCCTCCAATGCGCACGACTCC
Organism: Triticum dicoccoides; assembly: GCF_002162155.2. Taxonomy (NCBI): domain Eukaryota; kingdom Viridiplantae; phylum Streptophyta; class Magnoliopsida; order Poales; family Poaceae; genus Triticum; species Triticum dicoccoides. The sequence continues at coordinate 323,831,521 of NC_041386.1, forward strand.
GAATCCTGATCCGCCACCACCTCCACCTCCTTCGGAGACATGGCAAGCTGTGATGGCCGCAACCAATGCAAACACATAGTTGATCATGCAAATTCTTCAAGAGCGCAATCAAGGCAACCAAGAGAATCAAGGCAGCAATCAGAATCACTTTGCTACACTCAACCAGTTCCTTGCTAACGGGCCAAAGACTTTCAGCAATTGTGTTGAGGCAACCGATGCTGACGATTGGCTTGTGGATCTGTGCAAGCATTTCGAGTGCAGTAACGTCAGGCCTGAGGACTTTGTTAAGTTCGCTTCCTTCCAACTCAAAGATCAAGCTGCAGAATGGTTCTAGCAGTACAAGGATTCCTGAGGTGGACGTGTTATCACTTGGGATGATTTCCGTCGAGATTTCCGAGCTCATCATATTCCGCAGAGCATGGTTGAAAGCAAGCGTGAGGAATTCCGCAACCTGAAGCAAGGCTCTTTGTCTGTCTATGACTACAACAAGTTGTTCCAGAAGCTCGCCCGCTTTGCCAAGCAGGACGTCCCTGATGAGAAGAGCATCATATACCAGTTCAGGGGTGGTCTCAGAGAAGAAAGTCAGCTAGCTCTTGTTCTCTTCGAGCCCTTGAGATACGTTGAGTTCTACAACATGGCACTGAAGCAAGAGGCTGCTCAGTTGAGATGTGATGCTTCCAAGAAGTGAGTCAGAGATGTTACTCCTTCCTCTACTCAAGTGGCCAAGCAACAGAAGTACTGGCTTCCTCCTCCTCGGTTTCGTCAGCCGTATCAGCAGAAGAGCAAAGGTGGCAGTGGTTCTTCCCACCTACCCAACCCTGGCTTTCAGAACAAGACTTCGTCTCAAGCTCCAAGATCGAGTGCTCCGTATCACTGTCCGCTTTCAAAGGTCACGTGCAACAAGTGCCAATAGAAGGGTCACTGTGCCAACAAGTGTTTCAACCAGAGGCGTCTTCCTCCTCCTCCTCCTCCTCCTCCTGTCAGATCGGCAAGTACAGCTGTGGTCAAGCATAACCCCAAGCATGCCAAGGTCAACTTGATGAATGCAGCTCAGGCAGAGGACTCGTTAGATGTGATTATGGGTAACCTTCCTGTTAACGATGTTCTTGCAAAAGTTCTGTTTGACACCGGTGCATCGCATTGTTTCATCTCGAAACCGTTTTCATCTAAGCATGGGTTGCCTTTGCAAATTTTTCCTAGTCCTTTAGCAGTTGTCTCTCCCGGTAAGCGCATGCATGCTAACTCCACTGCTCCGGATGTTACTATCACTTTGGGAGACTACAAGTTTCTATCTTCTCCTACGGTTCTTGGTGAGTCGGATATTGATCTTATTCTCAGAATGGATTGGCTTTCTAAGCACAAGGCACATCTTGATTGTGCTACCAGGCAGATTCAATTGACTCATTCGTCTGAGGATGTAATTGTCTTTGCCGCTCGTGATAATACCATCCGTCTATTTCCTCTCAATGAGAAGGGTGAATTGGATGCTATCTCGCAAATTCCAGTCGTTTGCGAATATCAAGACATCTTTCCAGAAGAGCTTCCGGGAATGCCTCCGCACCGGCCAGTTGAATTCATTATTGATCTTGAACCTGGCACGGAACCTGTGTGCAAGCGTCCTTACAAGCTCGGACCTGAAGAGTTGAAGGAGCTGAAGAAGCAACTCGATATTCAAGAGAAAATGGGTCTCATCCGGCCTAGTTCTTATCCATGGGGTTGTGGTGTTCTTTTTGTGAAGAAGGATGGAACGGACCGACTTTGTGTTGCCTACCGTCCAGTGAACAAGAAGACCATCAAGAACAAATACCCACTTCGCAACATCAATGAGCTGTTCGAACAACTCAAAGGTGCCCAAGTATTCTCCAAGCTTGATCTCCGTATGGGTTATCATCAGATTCGAATTCGTGAGCAAGATATTCCCAAGACGGCTTTCAGGACAAGCTTTGGTTCATATGAATACACTGTCATGTCTTTTGGTCTCGTCAACGCTCCTCCGACGTTCTCTCGCATGATGAACTTCATCTTCAACGCCTACACAAATGACTTCGTTTTGGTCTATCTCGACGACATTCTGGTTTTCTCCAAGAACAAGGAAGATCATGCCAAGCAGTTGCGTTTGGTTCTTGATAAGCTCAGGGAACATCAGTTCTACGCCAAGTTCTCCAATTGTGAATTTTGGCTCGATGAGGTTCTTTATCTTGGTCATATCATCTCTGCCAAGGGCATTGCCGTGAATCCTGAGAAGGTGTCTACAATTGTGAATTGGGAACCTCCTCAGAACATGAAGCAACTCCGTAGCTTCCTCGGTCTCGCACGCTATTGCCGAAGATTCGTTGAAAACTTTTCTAAGATCGCGAAGCCTCTCTCAAATCTTCTTCAAAAGCACGTCAAGTACGTTTGGTCTCCGGAGTGTGATATTGCTTTCAACACTTTAAAAGGGAAATTGATCACTGCTCCAGTTCTGACTCCGCCTGATGAATCCAAGCCGTACGAGGTCTTTTGTGATGCCTCTCTCCAAGGCCTTGGCGCAGTATTGTTGCAAGAGAAGAAAGTTGTTGCTTATACCTCTCGCCAGTTGAAGCCGAATGAGAAGAACTACCCCACTCATGATCTCGAGTTGGCGGCAGTTGTGCATGCTCTTTTGACTTGGAGACATCTTCTATTGGGAAGAAAAGTGGACATTTTCACTGATCACAAGAGTCTCAAGTACATCTTCACTCAGCCTAATCTCAACCTCAGGCAAACTCGATGGGTCGAAACGATTCAAGAGTATAATCCGAGTATTGAGTATACACCAGGCAAGGCCAATGTGATCGCTGACGCATTGAGCAGGAAAGCCTACTGCAACAGTCTGATTCTTAAGCCTTATCAACCCGAGCTTTGTGAAGCTTTCCACAAACTTAATCTGCAAATTGTTCCTCAAGGTTTCCTCGCCAACCTTCAAGTCTCTCCTACCTTGGAAGACCAGATTCGCCAAGCCCAGCTTCTTGATGCTATGGTGAAAAAGGTGAAGATTGGGATTGCCAAGAGCCAGTCCAAGTACAAGTGCTACCGCCTTGATGACAAGGACACTCTCTTCTTCGAGGATCGTATTGTTGTACCCAAAGGTGACCTTCGTAAAGTGATCATGAACGAGGCTCATAATTCTCTCCTCTCCATCCACCCCGGGAGTACGAAGATGTATCAGGACCTCAAGCAAGCTTATTGGTGGACGCGAATGAAGCGCGAGATTGCTCAATTCGTGAATGAATGTGATGTCTGCAGAAGAGTGAAGGCAGAACACCAAAGGCCAGCAGGTCTCCTCCAACCTCTTGCCATTCCAGAATGGAAGTTTGACCACATTGAAATGGACTTCGTGACTGGGTTTCCAAAGTCCAAGCGTGGCAATGATGCTATATTCGTTGTCATCGACAAACTCACCAAAGTGGCTCACTTTCTGGCTATCAAAGAGTCAATCACTGCAGCTCAATTGGCGGAACTCTATACCTCTCGAATTGTCTCTCTGCACGGTATTCCACAAGTGATCTCTTCAGACTGTGGCAACATCTTTACCTCGAAGTTTTGGGATTCTTTTCAGAAGGTCATGGGCACCAACATCCGCTTCAGCACAACTTTCCATCCTCAAACTAGCGGTCAAGTCGAGCGTGTCAACCAGATTCTTGAAGATATGCTCAGGGCTTGTGTGATCTCCTTCGGCATGAAGTGGGAGGATTGTCTTCCTTATGGTGAATTCTCCTACAACAACAATTTTCAAGCAAGTTCGGGCAAGGCCCCATTTGAAATTCTGTATGGCAGGAAGTGTTGTACCCCTCTCAACTAGTCTGAAACCGGTGAACGTCAGCTTTTGAGTAATGACTTAATCACAGAGGCAGAAGAAATGTGCAAAGTCATTCGAGATAACCTCAAAGCAGCCCAATCCCGTCAGGAGAGCTACTATGATAGTAAGCACCGTGATTTGGCTTTCGAGATCGGAGATCATGTTTACCTCCGCGTCTCTCCTATGAAAGGTACCCGTCGCTTCGGTATCAAAGGGAAGCTTGCCCCCAGATACGTGGGACCTTTCAAGATTGTCAGCAAGAGAGGCGACCTCGCCTATCAACTCGAGCTTCCTTCAAACTTTGCAAATGTTCATGACGTGTTCCATGTCTCTCAGCTTCGAAAGTGCTTCAAGACTCCTGACTGCACCGTCAACTTCGAGGACATTGAGCTCCAAGAAGATCTCTCTTATCGTGAGCACCCAGTTGCTATTCTTGAAGAGACTGAACGCAAGACTCGCAACAAGTCAATCAAATTTCTCAAAGTCAAGTGGTCACACCATTCCGACCGTGAAGCTACCTGGGAACGCGAGGATCACCTCCGTTCTGAGTACCCGGCGTTCTTTCAGTCCTAGATCTCGGGACGAGATCCTTTCGTAGTGGTGGAGTGTTGTAACACCCCGGATGTAACTTTCCCAATTTGTACCCCAACTCTTGCCGTTTCCGGCGTTAAGTTATATTTATTTCCTCGGGTTCGGATTCTTTGTCTCCGTGTGTTGTTGTCGTTGTCATGCACCTCATATCATGTCATCATGTGCATTGCATTTGCATACGTGTTCGTCTCATGCATTCGAGCATTTTCCCCGTTGTCCATTTTGCATTCCGGCGCTTCGTTCTCCTCCGGTGGTCAATTCTAGCTTTCTTTTGTGTGGGGGGATTAAACATTTCCGGATTGGACCGAGACTTGCCAAGCGGCCTTGTTTTACTACCGATAGACCGCCTGTCAAGTTTCGTATCATTTGGACTTCGTTTGATACTCCAACGGTTAACCGAAGGACCGAAAAGGCCTCGTGTGTGTTGCAGCCCAACACCCCTCCAATTTGGCCCAAAACCCACCTAACTCTGCTCCATCACCTAGAGCGTTCGATCACGATCGCGTGGCCGAAAACCTCACCTCATTTGGACTCTCCTAGCCCCCTCTACCTATAAAACTAGCCCCTCCTCTGAAATTTCCGGATCCCCCCTCGTCCTCAAACCCTAAATCGCAGATCCGTGCCGGCCGGACACGTCCGCCCCGGCCGGACGCGTCCGCTCCGCCGTCGCCAGCCTCCCCACGCTCGCCACGTGGCAAGCCGCCGCCGTCTCCGCCCGCGGCCCGGCCAGCCCGCAACCGGCCCCCGCGGCCCGAGCCGCCATCCGCCGCCGCCGCCGAGCCAGGCCGCCTCCCCGCCGCCCGAGTGCGCCGCCTCCTCCTCCGCGCCGCTGCTACCGGAGCAAGCCGGCCCCGCCGCCGACGAACCCCGCCGCGCCTCGCTTCCGCACCTCCTTTGTCGTCGCCAAGCCTCTCCGCCGCCTCTCCGACTCGCCGGCGACCGGATCCGGCGAGATCCGACCACGGGAGGGCCGGATCCGGCGCCCCCAACCCCGGCCGCCGCCGTCCTTGACTTCTCCGGCGAGCCGTGGCGCCGTCCTCGGATTCCGTGCCGTGAATAGTAAACCCTAGATCTGTCCCGGAGAGGTTGTTTTTCTTCTAAGTCGCCGGATTTTCAGTTCAAGTGCACCCGTTCGCGGCTCCGTAACTTTGCATCCGTAGCTCCGATTCATGCATATAGCATATCAAAATGTTCACCTCAGAAAGTACATCATTTCATTCCATTGCATCATTTTCATTTGAGTTCATCTTGATGCTTGAAATGCTGTTAGAAGAGGGCTACATGAGAAATTGTCCGATCTGCTACTCCGTTTAGGTTTTTGTCATTTTTGCCATGATTAATGTGTGCATGATATCCCCTGATGCTCTACATGTGTTTTGTTAAGGGTTTTGTCATCTTTCTAGAGGTGCAACCCATGTATTTTTAGGATGTGTGTGGTGACTAGTGCAAGCTTGCAAAGTGGTGCACTTGCTAATTCTATTTTGAGGGACTTAGTAATTTCACTAAGTCCTGGAGCTGTTTATCTCATGATGCCATATGTTCTTGTTGTTTCCTAGTGATCCGTGCCTCTTTTGAGGATGATCAGTAAGGATGTTTTGTTAATATTGTAGTGCTATATCCATCCATGTCTTTGTTTTCAATTATGGAGCACCCTAGCTTGAGTCAATCGAGCTCTACTTTTGCTACTTCGTGAATCTGGGCAGATTGTCTACTTGTTAGCGATTTTGCCGAGGATGTTGTAGTTGATCCGTGCATGCTATGCTATTGTTCTTGCCATGTCTAGCTTGCATTTTGTGTATTCTTGATGGGTGTATGCTTAGATTGTCATGACTTGCTCCGTAGTGAGTGCATCGTGCTCGTAAACATGCCTACTTGAGTTATATTTCAGCTTGCTCCAGTTTTCACTAAGTATGAAAACTGATTAGGTTTTTTTGCTATGTTCACATGCTTGCAATTGTTTTTTCTGATCCCTTTTGGCTCAAGGTCACTAAGGGACTTTTGTTAAGTTATTTGAGTAGCTCCATGCCATGCTTTACTTTGCCATGTTCAGGTCCTGTAGCATCTAGTTTTGTTGCTCCGAAGAGTGCTACCTGATCTGAAATTCCAGACAAGTGTTAATTTCACGAAGTCTGAGATCTGTTTGTCATATGCATTTTTGCCATGCTTGTTTGAACCTGTTAATGGATGATTTGGCCGTAGTTCAGTGCTAGACTTTTGTTAAGCATCTTGTGTGCATCCCTGCCATGTATTTTGTTGTCATGTTTGGGTGTTGTAGCATGTTCATCTCTTTGCATTTAGATGACTACTTGTTGTAAATCGCAGACCGGTGTCATTTTTGTTTCGCTTGCCATTTCCAAACCGTAACTCCGATTCCGGCATTCTTTATATCGTTTTCAAGCGATTTCATCACACCTTTCTAGTGGCACACTTGGTTTTCCAAGCTGAGGCCAGGTTCATACATTTCCTGTCATATCTTGCATTTCGCATCCCGCATCGCATCCCGCATAGCATATCATCATTGCATCATTTTGCTTGATCTTTGCACGTGGTTGATTGTATCCTTGTTGCTTGTTTGTCTTGTTTGGGTAGAGCTGGGAGACGAGTTCGCTAACGAGGAGCCCGTTGAGTTTGCTTTCGAGGATCCAGTCAACTCTGACAACTGTGCAGGCAAGATGATCATACCCTCGAAATCACTACTATCTTTGCTATGCTAGTTTGCTCGCTCTTTTGCTATGCCAATGCTATGATGCCTACCACTTGCTTGCAAGCCTCCCAAATTGCCATGTCAAATCTCTAACCCACCATTGTCCTAGCAAACCGTTATTTGGCTATGTTACCGCTTTGCTCAGCCCCTCTTATAGTGTTGCTAGTTGCAGGTGAAGATTGAAGGCCGTTCCTTGTTGGAACATTTATTTACTTGTTGGGATATCATTATATTGCTATGTTATCCTAATGCATCTATATACTTGGTAAAGGGTGGAAGGCTCGGCCTCTCGCCTAGTGTTTTGTTCCACTCTTGCCGCCCTAGTTTCCATCATATCGGTGTTATGTTCCCGGATTTTGCGTTCCTTACGCGGTTGGGTTATAATGGGAACCCCTTGATAGTTCGCCTTGATTAAAGCTTTTCCAGCAATGCCCAACCTTGGTTTTACCATTTGCCACCTAGCCTTTTCTTTCCCTTGGGTTCTGCAGACTCAAGGGTCATCATTATTTTAACCCCCCCCCGGGCCAATGCTCCTCTGAGTGTTGGTCCAGCTGTCAGCTACCGGTGGCCACCAGGGGCAAGTCTAGGCTGGCCTACTCGTACCTAAGACAATCCGAGTGTGCCCTGAGAAAGAGATATGTGCAGCTCCTATCGGGATTTGTCAGCACATTCGAGCGGTGTTGCTGGTCTTGTTTTAACCTATCGAAGTGTCTTGAATTACCGAGATACCGAGTCTGATCGAAACGTCTTGGGAGGAGGTCTATTCCTTCGTTGACCGTGAGAGCTTGTCATGGGCTAAGTTGGGACTCCCCTGTAGGGATTTGAACTTTTGAAAGCCGTGCCTGCGGTTATGGGCAGATGGGAATTTGTTAATGTCCGGTTGTAGATAACTTGAACCTTAACTTAATTAAAATGAATCAACTGAGTGTGTTACCGTGATGGCCTCTTCTCGGCAAAGTCCGGGAAGTGGACACGGTGTTGGAGTAATGTTTGCGTAGGTTGCTCTCTAGTTCCTCGCTCGTGCCTTGCCTCCTCTTCTCGCTCTCTTTTGCGAATAAGTTAGCCACCATAGTTGCTAGTCGCTTGCTGCAGCTCCACTTATATTTACCTTGCCTTACCTACAAGCTTAAATTGTCTTGATCGCGAGGGTGCGAGATTGCCGAGTCCCTGTGGCTCACAGATTACTATTACCCCAGATGCAGGGCCTGATGATTCCGCTCCAGCAGACGCGTATGAGCTCAAGTGGGAGTTCGACGAAGACTCTCAACGTTACTATGTTTCCTTTCCCGATGATCAGTAGTGGTGCCCAGTTGGGGGTGATTGGGACCATGTCGCATGTTGGGCTCTCTTTTATTTTGGCACCGTAGTCGGGCCATGAGTGTTTGGATGATGTAATGTTATTTATGTACTTGATTGACGTGGCGAGTGTAAGCCAACTATGTTATCTCCCCTTCATGATTTATATTACATGGGATGTTTGTGAAGATTGCCTAACTTGCGACATATGCCTTCAATGCGATTATGCCTCTAAGTCGTGCCTCGACACGTGGGAGATATAGTCGCATCGAGGGTGTTACAGCCAGCTAGAGAGCAACAATGATCATAAGCATGCATTATGCATAAGTAACATTGGACACTAGCATGAGTAGGATATGGACACCATGAACATAAATATCATAGAGGCTATGTTGGTTTTGATTCAACTACATGCATGAACATGTACCAAGTCAAGCCACTTGAACATTCAGAGGAGGATACCATATCATCATACTACATCACAATCATTTCAACGCTATGTTGATATCCAAGATAAATCATTATTCACTCCCAGATACTTATGCATGGCATGAGAAACTATAATCTCTAATTGTCATTGCAAACATCTTTAATCATAATGGGATGGATCATGGATACTCGGTTAAACATATTTACATAAAAAGAACAAGTCGAGTTCATACCAGTTTCTCTCTGCCACGACCAGTTCATCTAATATCATCATTATTACCTTTCACTTGTACGACCGAAGGTATGGAAATAATAATAGTGCAAGAGTGCCATGGACTAAGTTGGAATCTGCAAAACATTTTATTCAACAGGAGAAGACAAGGTAAAATGTGCTCTTTATTAGTTCAACAGTTATTCATGTGAGAGACACTCAACATTTTCATTGTGGTCTTCTCCTCGGTACAACTTGAATAAAAGGAAAAGAAATTCAGAGAAACACACTGAAATATTTTTGGAGGTTTTGGTTTACTTCAACAAGCAAATAAAAAGCAAAAATGAGGAAAACTATTTACACGGGAAAGCTCCCGACAAAGAAAAGAAGAACAAGGAAATATTTTTGGGTTTTCTTTTTAATAGTTCTACTAAGCATGATAGAGGCGAAGGTGTCCCAATGTTTCAATGAGATAGATATCGTTTTTTGTGGGAGTCGACTTTGACGATCCGACTAAGAACGTGCGAAGACGTCGCGCCTTAGCAATCGCTAAACCAACTTCCAAGGGTTATTGACCACGCCGGAGCACGATCAACCTGACCACGAGGGTCTATTTCCTGCAAGCAAATGAAGAACAAGCAAGAAACTGAGATTGCAATCTGGATATTGCGAATAAAAGAGGAAAGCTTTATTAAAGAAGGTGGGGTTCTGTGACGTCTTGGTCTGGTCGTTGGACACAAACGAAGTACGCGAAGTTGCAGCTATGGCGAACTTTTAGTCTAAACAAAACCCAAAGTCTAAATGATGCCCTAAGGGCTGTATATATGGAGGAAGAGGGGGGGGGGTTTCATGGCCCTTGAAGGAGGGGTCCGAAACCAACCCTATCTCTTGTTTCCCCACACATACGGAATCTAAAAACAACCTATACTTAAGTATTTCGAAAATACATGGGCCTGGCCCAATAATAAGGTGATGCAGCACCTAAAATATTCTCTGGACGAAATTTATGAAGTGGCATCTTGTATATTTCGTCCAAGGCTTCATGCACCCCTTATGGTGGCTTCAAAGTCCTGAAATCATCACTTGTAACTCCGTTCTTGATCCCCTTGCGCATGCCATCATCTCCATGCTTGGTCTTGCTCCAGTGTTCATCCCTCTTATCCATGCCAGGCCCTTCATTTGTAAGCAAAACAAATGTATCCAATTTAGGCAGCATCATATTCTCATGAACATTAGAATCATTACCAAGAAACGAAAGTACCTGATAATTTAATTGGCATGCGCGAGCTCTAGTAATTGGTCCAATATGTATAACAGTATGTATAGCAGCAGGGGCTGTGGGTGTAACAATGGTATTGATGTCCTCATCATCCTCCCCTTCTTGAAATGAAGTCGTCCTCGATGGAAGCTCATCTTCCTCACCCAAATAAGGCTTCGAATCTGCAATGTTAAAAGTGGGACTAACCCAAAAATCTGCATGCAGCTCAATTTTATATGCATTATCATTTATTTTCTCTAACACCTTAAAAGGACCTTCAGCACGTGGAATTAGCTTTGATTTGCGCAAATTAGGAAATCTATCCTTTCGTAAATGTAACCAAACAAGATCTCCAGGTGCAAACACAACATGTTTTCTACCCTTATCTCCAGCAAGTTTATATTTAGCATTCATACGCTCAATGTTTTCCTTAGTTAACTCATGCATTTTTAAAATCAATTCAGCATGTTCTTTAGCATCAAACTTAACCTTCTTCGAAGATGGAAGAGGCAACAAATCAATAGGTGCACGAGGTAGGAAACCATACACAATTTCAAAAGGGCACATCTTAGTAGTAGAATGAATTGAACGATTATAAGCAAATTCAATATGAGGAAAGCATTCTTCCCACATTTTCTTATTATTGTTCAAAACAGCCCTAAGCATAGTAGACAATGTTCTATTGAATACTTCAGTTTGTCCATCAGTTTGGGGGTGACAAGTAGTACTAAAAAGCAGTTTAGTCCCCAACTTAGCCCATAAACATCTCCAAAAGTGGCTAAGAAATTTAGTATCACGATATGAAACAAATGTATTTGGCACACCATGCAAGCGAATAATTTCATGAAAGAACAAATCAGCAACATTAATAGCATCATCGCTTTTATGACATGGTATAAAGTGTGCCATTTTCAAGAACCTATCCACGACAACAAATATGCTATCCCTCCCCTTCTTTATTCAAGGTAAACCTAAAACAAAGTCCATAGATATGTCCTCCCAAGGAACACTAGGTACAGGCAAAGGCATATAAAAACGATGAGGATTGAGTCGTGACTTAGCTTTTTGACATGTAGTGCAGCGAGCAACAAAATGCTCAACATCTCGTCTCATCTTTGGCCAAAAGAAATGTGTAGCAAGTATATCCTCCGTCTTCTTGATACCAAAGTGTCCCATTAATCCTCCTCCACGTGTCTCCTACAACAACAAAAGACAAACGGAGCTAGCTAGAATGCATAGCTTGTTAGCACGAAACACAAATCCATCGTTAAGAATGAACTTGTTCCAAGTTCTCCCTTCCTTACAATTATGCAATACATCTTTAAAGTCAGCATCATGCACATATTGATCTTTGATGGTCTCCAAACCAAATATTTTAAACTCAAGTTGTGAAAGCATAGTATAACGACGAGACAATGCATCAGCAATAACATTTTCTTTACCCTTCTTGTGTTTAATGACATAAGGGAAAGTCTCAATGAATTCAACCCATTTAGCATGTCTACGGTTCAGTTTTGCTTGACTTTTAATGTGTTTCAAAGATTCATGATCAGAATGTATAACAAATTCTTTGGGCCATAAATAATGTTGCCATGTTTCTAAGGTTCGAACAAGAGCATATAATTCTTTATCATAAGTAGAATAGTTCAGACTAGGCCCACTCAATTTTTCAGAAAAGTATGCAACAGGTTTGCCATCTTGTAATAACACACCTCCTAATCGAATTCCACTAGCATCACATTCAAGCTCAAAAGTCTTATTAAAATAAGGAAGTTGGAGTAAAGGAGCATGTGTCAACTTATCTTTCAATACCGTGAAGGCTTCTTCCTGTGCGGTACCCCAAACAAAAGGCACATCCTTCTTTGTAAGCTCGTTGAGAGGTGCAACAATGGTGCTGAAATATCTCACAAAATGCCTATAGAAACCAGCGAGGCCAAGGAAACTCCTCACTTGTGTGACAGTTTTGGGCTGCGGCCAACTCTCAATAGCTTCAATCTTGGCTTTATCAACTTCAATTCCCTGTGGAGTAACAACATAGCCAAGAAAAGATACTCGGTCGGTGCAAAAGGTGCACTTTCCAAGGTTACCGAACAAACATGCATCACGTAGAGCAATAAAAACAACACGTGAATGTTCCAAATGTTCCTCCAAAGATTTTCTATAATCAATATGTCATCAAAGTAAACTACCACAAATCGTCCAATGAAAGCACGTAAAACTTCATTCATTAATCTCATGAAAGTACTAGGTGCATTAGTTAACCCAAAAGGCATGAATAACCACTCATTTAATCCAAACTTAGTTTTAAATGTTGTTTTCCATTCATCTCCCAATTTCATATGAATTTGATGGTATCCACTATGCAAATCAACTTTGGAGAACATTGTAGAGGCACTCAATTCATCAAGCATATCATCTAGCCTAGGAATGGGATGACGATAAAGAATAGTAATATTATTAATGGCTCTACAATCGACGCACATACGCGACGTACCATCCTTTTTTGACACTAAAATGATAGGAACAGCACAAGGACTAAGGGATTCGTGTATATAACCTTTGTCGAGCAGTTCTTGTACTTGACGCATGATCTCCTTCGTCTCCTCTGGATTGGTACAGTATGGTGCACGGTTGGGTAATGATACACCGGGAATTAAGTCAATTTGATGCTCAACCCCTCGAATAGGTGGTAATCCCGGTGGCACGTCTTATGGGAAGACGTCAGCGAACTCCTGCGAAATGTTAGTGACAGCAGGGGGCAAAGAGGAAGGCATGTCCTCGAATGAAAATAATGCCTCTTTGCACACAAAAGCATACCAAACAGATTTGCTAAAATCTAGATCATCAATATCAGATTTGGTGGCAGGTAAACATGCACTTTTCAATCTAATTTCAGAAGCAACAATAGATGGTTTATTATTAGGCTTCATTTGTTGCTCAAATTCTTTTGCGACAATATGATTTTCGCTCTTATTTTGCTCCTGTTTTTCTTTATTAGCTCTATTAATATCATCTTTCAAAATGGAATCAGGATTCATAGGAAGCAAAGTAATATTTTTGTCCTTATGAACAAAAGTATACTGATTGTTTCTACCATGGTGTACAGAATTTTTATCAAATTGCCATGGTCTACCAAGTAAAAAGGAATATGCTTGCATAGGTACCACATCACAATCAACATAATCAGCATATGTAGAGATACTAAAATGCACACGAACGGTATGTGTTACCTTAACCTTGCCATTGTTGTTGAACCGTTGGATGTAGTAAGGATGTGGATGCGGTCTTGTGGTGAGAGAAAGCTTCTCCACCATCTCCATGCTAGCCAAGTTGTTGCAGCTCCCTCCATCTATGATGATGCGAATAGAACGTTCCTTCACAACTCCCTTTGTATGGAACAAATTATGCCTCTGATTTTGCTCAGCTTGTGTAACCTGCACACTCAAAAAACGTTGAGCAACTAAACATTCATACCTGTCAGCATCTTCTGCAGCCATGTATTGCGTCTCATGATCAGAATCATCTCCGCCGTGTTCTTCATGTGTAATAAGAGCCAATGTCTCCTCATCACAGTCACTAGCAGACTCATACCCACCATCCTCAGTAGCAATCATCACACGCTGAGATTTGCATTCTCTCGCGAAATGTCCTCTTCCCTTACAACAATGACAAATAATATCACTTGTGTGCCCTGTTGATGCCATGGAAGAAGCAGAGCTCTGCGCAGGCCCGGTAGGTGTGCTCTTGGCAGATAGTGGTGGTTGTGCCTTCTTTCTTGTATCATGGTTGGAGGTGGCACCTCATGGAGATGCTGGTGCAGTGGATGTAGAGGATGCACGTGGTGTCCATGATGAAGATCGACCTGCAGAAAAGTTAGTTTGCGCGAATGACTGTCGATCCTGCACTTCACGTTCAGCTTTACAAGCAAGATGGAATAAACGAGTGATATTAGTATACTCCTTATACTCTAGAATGGTCTGAATCTCTCTATTTAATCCACCCATAAAACGTGGAAGCATAGCTTCATTCTCCTCAACAATACCACATCTAATCATGCCAGTTTGTAATCCCTGATATTATTCTTCTACAGAATTTTTTCCTTGTCTTAAACACTGCAATTTTTGAAGTAATTCACGTTGATAATATGGTGGAACCCAACGAGTAAGCATAGCAGTTTTCAAAGCAGCCCAAGTAGCTGGAATAGGATATAATCTACAATGTTCAGACCACCAAACACATGCAAAGCTCGTGAAAGGACAAACAACAATAGGAACATGTCTCTCCTCATGATATTGTAAACATGTAAATCGTTGTTCAGTTTCTAACTCCCAATTAAGATATATATCAGGAACATATCTACCCTCAAATGGTGGAATACTCAATTTCAGTTTAGGGAGATGGTCACGATCTCGTACCTGAGGGAGAGCCCTACCATTGCCACTATTTGCATGTGGACGACCTGGTGGTTGAACGTAGTTCTGATTTTGATCAACCTCATCCTCGTAATCACCCACCTAATCATCCTCCTCCGCATCAGCAACAGGAGCCACAGAAGTATCAGCAGCAGCACCAATAGTTTGGCCAGGCGCAAGAGGGACACGGCTCGCTCGGCGGAGGGCTGTTTTGCAACGTGGAGGTAGTCGTTGTTGTTGTTGTAGAGGTGCGTTAGGTGTATCCGGTGGTGGTGGTGGAAGACGCGCGAGCAATTCATTGAACTTGTTATCGAGATTTGTTTCGAACGTCTTGTCCATGCCATCTATCTTCTCCATGGCCTCTTCAAATCTGTTGAGCACATCTTGCACCTGTTCACTCATCATTTGCTGAAATTTATCATGCAACTCCTTATTCGTCATGTTCTCCCAGTCAGTCTCGTCGGCTTGTGATCCTGCCATGGTTAGCAGCAATAGAAACACACAAGAATATGATCCTACATCCTACTAACAAGAGGTGGAGGTGGGTGTCACAAGTAAATCTCAAATTCTTACTAGTTCTTACTCAGCAGCAGGCGGTGATCGGCAACCGTCGTAGTCAAAACTCTCAAAGCTTGGATAGAGCGATTACTAGGGAGAGTCAAATGCACGATGTAGATGTATGTGGAGCTGGGAAGGCTTATAATATGGTAGCAAAAAGGGTCAGCAATAATCAATTCAGAGATGCAAAGTTGAATAAACGTTCAACGATGATACTGTGTTGGTCCTAGGCTAAACCGTGCTAGAGACGCGAGCCTAGAACACTAACAAAATCACGGCGCTGCACGTAAACAAGGGAAAATCACACTCTGGATTTTTTATTGCTCTGTTTTTTTGGTGCTCCTCTTTTTTTTGCGCTCCACTTTTTTTTGCGAAAAATCACTATAATGGCGAGTGTGTCAAAACTCTTCCCTCGTCAAACTGACAGGATGGGCACGATTTTACATTTTTTCGGAAATCAGGGCAGCGACGACGAAAAAGTGCGACAAAAAATCACTATGATGGCGAGTGTCTCAAAATGCTCCGTGGGACCTAAAAATAGGATAGGAAAAAATATTTTCGGTCGCCGAAATTTTGGCCTAAAAACTGCCCGGGGGTCTCCAGACTTTTTTTTTCGAGACCTACTTAGGCAAGGAAACACAAAACGAAAACTAGATGTATCTCGAAAACAATCCTAATATGAAAAGAACTCGGATTGGTGGTGGACAAGAAGATGTATATGTGGACTCGAATTAGTGGTGGACAGACAGATGTATATGTGGACTCGGATTGGTGGTGGACAAGCGGATGTATATGTGGACTCGGATTGGAAGTGGACAGGCGGATGTATATGGCAGCGGTAAGGAATATGTTGGTGGTGGTGGTAGATGGCAGGGACGATGATGATGGTGCGGCGGCAGCGTGACAACTTATGACCAGAACTCGAAACTCTAAAAGACTAGACTCTAAGACCAACAACTAGACACGACGATGCAACCGCAAATTCAATAAAGCAAAATACTGAAAAGACTATGCAAAGGCTCAGACTGGTTCAGATATGATGAACTAACCCTAATTTTTTTTGGCTTTTTCGTGGACTGTAGGTATGAAGAACATACTCGATCTAAACTACGAAAAACTGTAAAATCTCACCGAGCAACCTGGAAATCTGATACCACTTGATAGAGGCGAAGGTGTCCCGATGTTTCGATGAGATAGATATCGTTTTCTGTGGGATTCGACTTTTATGATCCGACTATGAACATGCGAAGACGTCGCGCCTTAGCAATCGCTAAACCAACTTCCGAGGGTTATTGACCATGCCGGAGCACGATCAACCTGACCACGAGGGTCTATTTACTGCAAGCCAACCAAGAACAAGCAAGAAACTGAGATTGCAATCTAGATATTGCGAATAAAAGAGGAAAGCTTTATTAATGAAGGTGGGGTTCTGTGACGTCTTGGTCTGGTCGTTGGACATAAACGAAGTACGCGAAGTTGCAGCTATGGCGAACTTTTAGTCTAAACAAAACCCAAAGTCTAAACGATGCCCTAAGGGCTGTATATATGGAGGAAGAGGGGGGGGGGGATTTCGTGTGCCTTGAAGGAGGGGTCCGAAACCAACCCTATCTCTTGTTATGAAGGTGACGCAACACCTAAAATAGTCTCTGGACGAAATTTATGAAGTGGCATCTTGTATATTTCATCCAAGGCTTCATGCACTCCTTATGGTGGCTTCAAAGTCCTGAAATCATCACTTGTAACTCCATTCTTGATCCCCTTGCGCATGCCATCATCTCCATGCTTGGTCTTGCTCCAGTGTTCATCCCTCTTATCCATGCGAGGCCCTTCATTTGTAAGCAAAACAAATGTATCCAATTTAGGCAGCATCATATTCTCATGAATATTAGAATCATTACCAAGAAACGTAAGTACTTGATAATTTAATTGGCATGCACGAGCTCTAGTAATTGGTCCAGTATGTATAGCAGTATGTATAGCAGCAGGGGCTGTGGGTGTAACAATGGTATTGATGTCGTCATCAAAGCATGCATAGAAAGTAAACTACTACAACTAACTTTTTAGTTTTTTTAAAGTTTTTCAAACACACAAGAAGAAAGCAAGAAAAAAAATAAAATCTAAGCATGGATGATACAATGAAAAAGTGTGAACACCGACAAATGAATATAAGTGAGCATGAATATAATGTCGGTGAGAAACACGTACTCCCCCAAGCTTAGGCTTTTGGGCTAACTTGGTAATCAATCAGTAGCCTGGAGGGTAGTAGTCGGCGTGGTAGCTCACGGAGGCTCTTGGTGCGGATGTCTCGGCCTGCCGTGCTGCCTCCAGTGCTGTGTTGTGCGCTCGGGCCTTGCTCTCAAGAACAAAATATCTTCCTTTCATGTGACAGTCAAAAAGAGCAGGCGCATGCAAATATGTATGCACTACAGATTTTTGATTAAACAATAAATTATAAGTGAAGTTATCAACCTTTCCCTTGAGAATTTTATGCTCTTTTAAGGTGTTAAAATCTAAATACTGCGTGGCTAGGGTAGGATCAAAGTGCAAAGGTGAAACACCTAGCCCTCATGCTAAACGCGTGGCATAAATTCCACCATAGAACCAGCCAGTGTTAGCATTGTGATGAAGTCTACGTGCAACAATCGCTCCAAGGTTATAATTCCTTTCACTAGTGAGAGCGGTGCGAATGAGGCTCAAGTCTGGCGCACAAAGTATGCTACAGTCTTGCTTGCCTACTATGCATTTCTCGTTAAATAATACAAAATACTGAATTACGGGAAAATGAATGCTCTTTATTCTTCCTTGTGTCACTCCCCTATTTTCACCGTAGCAAAGGCTGGTCAAGAAAGACTCGAACTCAGCCTTCGGTGGTTCGTCAAGCGAGCCCCAATATGGAAGTTTGCAATGGTAAGCAAAATTCTCGAGTGAGATGGAAATGGATTATCATAAAGCATAAAAGACACTCTAGACTCACAAGGGAAGAATTTAAATCCTTTGACAAATGACTCAGTGAGAAGGTGGCATTGCTCGCACTTATCTGAAATGTAGGGACCAAGATCGACATTGTGAACATATTGCTCAAATTCCTCCTTAATGCCCACACGCATCATATATTCATCGCAAGGCCATAAGCATGTTTTGGTGGCGGCATCTCGTGTGGAACTTTCACTTGGTTCAACATAAGACCGACGAGTAGAACTGTCACTAGAAGATGCTCTCGAGGATCGCCTCCTCGAGGAACTCCTTCCAAATAGGTTCATCATGTCCCCCTACAATTTTCTGAAAATAAAATTTTTTGGGGTGACAAAAATTATCAACAAAACTTTATAAGATTGATACCAACTACTCATAGGGATACATAGAGGCCAAAGCAAGCATTCAAACTACTTAGAACACTAAGAATTCAACATGCAAGCCCATCTAGAGCAGCACCAAGAGTAGCTAATTATTCAAAGTATAAACCACTAACACAAAAACTAATTGGACAAACAATGGAGTCACATACCAAGCAACCATCCCCCGAAACAGTTTCAGAAACGGAGCTTCGAGCAAAGAGATCGAAATCCGCGAGTTTGAGAGCAAGAACACAGGAGAGAGGGCAATGGAGATTTTTTCTGGAGGTAGGTGATCATGTGGTATAAAGAGATAAGTGAGAGGGCCCACGTGGGGACCACAACCCACCAGGGCGCGCCTGGGGGTCTTGGCGCGCCCAGGTGGGTTGTGCCCACCTGGTGCACCTCCCTCTGATGTTTATTGGACCAAAAATTCTGAAATATTCAGAAAAAAATCATATTAAATTTTCAGGGCATTTTGAGAACTTTTATTTTTGGGTCATTTTATTATTGCACAGGAAATTCAGAAAACAGACAAAACATGGCATTTTATTTTATTTAACTAATAAAAACAGAGAATAAAAAGTAGGGACAGAAAGTAGTGCTTACTAAATTTATAAACTTCATGCTGTTAAAAAATGATTCATTAATAAGGTTGATCAAGTCTTATTAACAACCACTTTCGATTAGCATGAAACCGAAGAACTTTCGTAAATCACTAAGTTACCTCAATGGGGATATGAATGTCCCCAACAATAAGCATTTCATATTTCTTTTTGACAGTAGGTAGAGGTATTTGAAAACTTCCAATAGTGATTGTCGAAGATTTTTCAATAACATTAATACCATTCACTTGGAATTGTTTCTTCGGAAAGTGCACCGTATGCTCATTACCATTAATATGAAAACTGACCATGCTTTTATTGCAATCAATAACAGCCCCGGTAGTATTCAAGAAGGGTCTACCAAGGATAATCGACATGTTGCCGTCCTCGAGCATCTCAAGTATAACAAAGTCAGTCAAAATAGTAACATTAGCAACAACAATGGGCACATCCTCACAGATACCGATAGTTATGGCAGTTGATTTATCAGCCATTTCCAAAGATATTTCAGTAGGTGTGAGTTTATTCAAATCAAGTCTTTTATATAAAGAAAAAGGCATAACACTAACACCAGCTCCTGAATCACACAAAGCAGTTTTCACATAATTCTTTTAAATAGAGCATGGTATAGTTGGTATTCCCGGATCTCCAAGTTTTTGAGGCACATAAAAGTGTAATTAGCAAGCATAGTGGAGATTTCAGCTTCCGGTATTGATGAGGACATGACTACCTTGGATACGACCAAAAATATTGCATACATGCATATTTGTCAGGTGATTTCTAGTGCAAACTATTCAATAATTTATTTATGTTATCCAGAACAAAAATACTTCACACACTTTTGTGTTTTGTCTAATTGCAGGTGTATGGGACATTTGTACAATCCACATATGACGATAAGGGAAAAGGAGAAGTTTAGGTTCTGTTTAAAAAGTCCTCTCACGTCACTTTCGGGCCAAGAGAAGATAGAGTCCAAGTCTCTCACGTTCTGGATTCAGATTCGGACTGCACAAACATACCTGACTCATAACGCCAACAACTTTTTCATACGGACTCCGAATTGGGTGATTCTTTTTTGTTGGAAAGTAGATTTCCTGATCTTTCCAACCCAATTGGATTCACCTTTAAGTTCGTCCGGAGCATTGAGATATCAACAAAACAATCTGACGCTGCAGCAGAATCCGAGTCAAACAACAAGTCCAAAGGTGTTGCATCACCTCCACTTGGGCCCATGAGCCTTGTACGACCTATGGTTAGTTTTAGGCTGCCTTGGGACATCCTTCCACCTCCTTGGCCGCCACCCCTTGCTCCTATATAAGTATATCCATCGTGTAGCTTTTTCCTTGGGACTTGTTTAGTTAAAAGTTAGCCATTGCAACTTCGTGTACTTTGTTTGTGTCCAACGACTAGACCAAGACCGCTTACGGATCCCCACAATCATCAGTACTTCATATATATTTGCAATATTCAGATTGCTTTATCATATTCTTGCTTGTTCTTCGATTGCTTGTAGGAATAGACCTTCGTGGTCAGGCTGACCGTTCTTCCGGCATCGTCAGTAACCTGAGGAGATTGGTTTAGCGATTGCTAAGGCGCAACGTCATGCACGTTTGTAGTCGAATCGTCAAAGTCATCTCCACCAAATCAATAGTATGATCGGGACACCCTCGCCTCTACCAGGCATTTTTCTCTTATTTGTGATGATGTCTTTCATATACTTTGCATAAGGAGGCATTTTCAAGATATCAGTCAAGCGAGTATGCAAAAAGATTGTCCTCAGCATTTCAGCAAAGCGTTCAAATTCTTCATCATCATTCTTTTTAGTTGTGGGTGGAAAAGGCATAGGTTTTTGAACCCACGGTTCTCTTTCTTTACCGTATTTCCTAGCAACAAAGTCTCTTTTATCATATCTTTTATTTTTAGGTTGTGGGTTATAAAGATCAACAGGTGGTTCTATCTCAACATCATTATCTGGTTCTTTATCATTTGGTTGAGTGTCTTCATGAACCTCATCATTATCTTTTTCATTATCACTAGGTGAGTGTTCATTACCAGATTGAGTTTCAACATCAGAGATAGAAGTTTCATTTTCATTATCAGGAGGTTTTTCTATTTCAGGTTCACTAGAAGTGTGCAAAGTCCTATCATTTTTCTTCTTCTTTTTCTTTTTAGAAGAACTAGGTGCACTAGTGTTGGCTCTTTGTGAATCTTGTTCAATTCTTTTTGGGTGTCCCTCGGGATAAAGTGGTTCCTGAGTCATTTTACCTCCTCTAGTTGCAACTCTAACAGCAAAGTCATGCATATTATTATTTTCATTTCATCGACAACTCTCTTTGAGATTTAGCAACTTGTTCTAACTGAGTTTGAACCATAGAAGCATGCTTTCCAACACCTCTAACATCATTTGATATTCTAAATAACAAGTCACTCAAGTGAGCAATCATATCAGAATTGTATTTCAATTGTTTCATAACATTTGCATTGAAGTGATCTTGTTTTCTAATATAATTTTCAAACTCATAAAGGCATTGACTAGGATGCATATTGTGAGGATTGTCATTATCATTGAATTTCATAAGAGAATTTACCTCTACCACCTTAGGCAGTGGTGGTGTGTTAAGCCCATGTATTTCTTCAATAGAAGGTAAATTTTTAACATCTTCAGCTTTAATACCTTTTTCCTTCATAGATTTCTTTGTCTCTTGCATATCTTCAGGACTGAGATATAATATACCCCTCTTCTTCAGAGTGGGTTTAGGCGGTGGTTAAGGAAGAGTCCAATCCTCATAATTTTTTGAATATGTTATTCATTAATTCTTCAGCTTGTCCAACAGTTTGTTCCCTGAAAACAATACCAGCACAACTATCTAGGAAGTCCCTGGAAGCATCTTTAGTCCATTATAGAAGATATATTTCATTTTTCTTAAGAGGTTGATCAGGCAAAACATTAAGTAATTGGCAAAGCCTCTTCTTTAATTTGCACAAAGTTAAATATTTCCTGTAAGGCAGCTTGTTTCTTATGAGCAGGAAAATATTTTTCAAAGAAGTAATAAATCATATCCTGGGGACTACGCACACAACCAGGAGCAAGAGTATGGTACCAAGCTTTAGCATCACCCTTTAATGAGAAAGGAAATAATTTGAGAATAAATTATTAACGGGTTTTCTCATCGTGAGTAAAAAGGGTGGCTATGTCATTCAACTTAGTAAGATGTGCCACAACAGTTTCAATTTCATAACCATGGGAAGGATCAGATTCAACCAGAGTGATTAACTCTAGGTCGACATAGAATTCATAATACTTATCATCAATAAAGATAGGTGAAGTAGCAAACTTAGGATCACATTTCATTCTAGCATTCAGAGATTTTTCTTTATACTTGCATAATAATTTCTCTAGATCATCTCTATCTCTGCAAGCAAGAATATCTCTAGTTGTCTCCTCACTCATAACATAACCTTCCGGTACCTTAGGCAATTCATATCTAGGAGGGCTAGTTCTAGTAGGTGTTTCAGGAGATTCAGTTTCAAGCTCATCATGAGATTCAACAACATCATGTTGTATAACTCTAGCAATTTGTTTATCAAGAAATTCACCAAGTGGCACATCATCATTAAGCAAGGTACTAGCATCATCATAAGCATTATACATAGCAGAAGTAGCATCATCAATAACCTGCGACGTATCAGAATTAATAGCATATGGTGGTGTTGCAAGTCTACTTATAACAGAAGGTGAATCTAAAGCAGAACTGGATGGCAGTTCCTTACCTCCCCTCATCTTTGAGGGAAAAATCTTAGTCTTAGCATCCTTCAGATTCTTCATAGTGATAATATGATAATAATCTCAAGTGACTCAACAAATATAGATATGCTCCCCCGCAATGGCGCCAGAAAATGGCCTTGATAACCCATAAGTATAGGGGATCGCAACAGTTTTCAAGGGTAGAGTATTCAACCCAAATTTATAGATTCGACACAAGGGGAGCCAAAGAATATTTGAAGGTATTAGCAGCTGAGTTGTCAATTCAACCACACCTGGAGATTAATTATCTGCAGCAAAGTGATCAGTAGCAAAGTAGTATGATAGTTTTGATAATAGCAGCAGTAGTAACGGTAACGGTGTCAGTGATGATAGAATTAGTAACTTAGCAGAAACAATATAAGATAAATTCGTCGGCATTGGATCAGTGACTTGTTGGATGATATTCATAATGTGACAGTTATAACCTAGGGAGATACGACACTAGCTCCAGTTCATCGATATAATGTAGGCATGTATTTCGTAAATAATCATACGTGCTTTATTAAAAGAACTTGCATGGCATCTTTTGTCCTACCCTCCCGTGGCAGCGGGGTCCATATTGGAAACTAAGGGATATTAAGGCCTTCTTTTAATAGAGAACTAGAACAAAGCATTAACACACGGTGAATAAATGAACTCCTAAAACTACGGTAATCACCGGAAGAAGTCCCAGTTATTGTCACTCCGGGGTTACCAGATCATAACACGTAGTAGGTGACTATAACTTGCAAGATCGGATCTAGAACATGGATATAATGATGATAACATAAACGGTTCAGATCTGAAATCATGGCACCCGGGCCCAAAGTGACAAGCATTAAGCATGGCAAAGTCATAGCAACATCAATCTAAGAACATAGTGGATACTAGGGATCAAGCCCTAACAAAACTAATTCGATTACATGATGAATCTCATCCAACTCCTCACCGACCAGCGAGCTTATGAAGGAATTACTCACTCTCGGCGGGGAGCATCCTGGAATTGGCGATGGAGAAGGGTTGGTGATGATGAAGAACGAAGATCCCCCTCTTCGGAGCCCCAAGCGGACTCCAGATCTGCCCTCTTGAGGAAGAACATGGCTTGGCGATGGCTTCGTCTCGTGGATCACGTTAATTCTTTCTCCCTGATTTTTTTCTCTGACAATAGGATTTTATAGCGTCGGTTTCAGGGTCTGCAGGGCCATTAGGTGGGGACAACCCACCTGGGTGTGCCAGGAGACGGGGGCACGCCCTGATGGGTTGTGCCCACCCAAGGGCCCCTCTTCGGTAGGTCTTAGCTCTAGAAATTCTTATATATCATATAGAAATTCCTCGCAAAGTTTCGTTCCATTCCGAGAACTTTTATTTCTGCACAAAAACAACAGCATGATAGTTCTGCTGAAAACAACATCAGTCCGGGGTTAGTTTCATTCAAATCATGCAAATTAGAGTCCAAAACAAGAGGAAAAGTGTTAGGAAAAGTAGATATGTTTTAGATGTATCAGTGTGGCGTCCCTGTTGGGTGTGCACGGAACACCCACCACACGCTCCGCTGCCGCTGCCCGTCGGCAGCTGTTGTCGGCCGCCGTTGCTGCCACACCACCATTTGCCGCTGTGGCTGCCACACCACTGTCGAAAGCTAGGGTCATCGCCCGCTCCGCTGACGCGGCCCGAATGTAGGAAGTGGCCGTCGTGGCTGCCACCCCACTGCCGGCCACTATGGCCACCACCCCATCATCAACCACCGTGGTCGCCGACCCACCGTCGACCGCCGGGGTCATCACCCGCTCCACCACCGTCGCCCGAAGGTGGGAGGCAGAGGTGGAGGCCCGCACGTGCGTCAGCGACCTTGCGCACTACATCGAGTTCCTGCAGGAGGAGGAGGAGGAGCGCCTCATCGAGCATGCAAAGTGTCTTACCGCAGCCGTGGCTGCAGCACACACCAATGTAGAGGCGAGGAATCAGGAGATCTACAAGCAGTCCTGCCGCTTCGAGAGGGGTCATCTGGAGCGGCAGAGGGCATTCGAGGTGAGCATCTCTAAAGGTGCAACAACGGCAGGCACCGTATTGCAGTTGTCCAGCTCATCGGTAGGCTCCTCATCCTCTTCCTCTTACTGAGCACGCTCGGCAGAGGAGAGGCTGCCGGAAGTAGTACAAAGCCCCTCCATAGTAGTATTTAGGGGCTATTTTGTTCAGTTCATCTGACTATAGATGTGGTAGAACTATACAACGTACTTAAAATTAGCTAGTGTATATAGTTGAAGTAGCTATTTCAGTACGTGGTTGGCAACAATTGGGGAAAAGTTTGGTCGGTTCAGCTGTTGAGTTGAACTGTTTGTATAAAGAACGACTGCTTAATCTATGAATCAACTCTATGCTTAATTACTGAATTTTAGTTGCAAAAATTAGATAGTGCGAGTGATATTTAGCCGCATATTTTGACAAATGGCAGTGTTAGAAGGTTAACAAATGGCATTGTTACTAGATCAACAAATGTCAATCTTTCCAGTTTGATAAATGGCAATATACCCAATATGACAGATGCAGATCTTACCAAATTGTCTGTACGTGGTTGCACACGGGTCATCCGAAAAAATCGTTTGCGTTGAAGGGAGGTACAAATCCTGCTTGCCAGATTTTCTCTTGGCTTAGCGCCGAAATCTCGCTTTGCATACCTTATTCACTCTGAGTTGTTTGCATTGAAGAGATGCACAAATCCTGCGCGGCAAATTTTCCCTTGGCTTACTAGGGAAGACCATAGCTCTCACTTTGTATACAGGTGTTCTATCTAAAACATTTGAGATGAAGAGCTGCACAAATTCTGCTTAGCACATTTTCCCTTGGCTTACTGGGGAAGCTGTCAGTTTACATATGGGTGTCCTATCTAAAACGTTTGCGATCAACAGCTGCACAAATCCTGCTCGACACATTTTCGCTTGGCTTCCTGGGGAAGTTGCCGGGTTGGATACGGGTGTTCTAACTAAAAGGTTTGTGATGAGTGTTTTATATCTAAAAACTGTATTAAACTGTGGCTTGGGCGCCATTAATGGAGAGGACGCAAGCAAGGCGGGTGGCCATGGAAGTCAAAGGGCTCGCTTCCTAGTGAGCCTGCGCGGCGTACATCTCGCACGCTTCCCGATGAGCTTGCGCATTGGAGTACAGCTCTCACGCCTCCCGTTTAGTCAAGCACTTGTCCGCACGACACCTCCTAGCCATTAAAAGAGTGAGGCGTCGCGTGACATGAATGGTTAACAGAACACACATGATTTAAATTATACAAAATGTTTGAGATGTTACCGTGGCATCTCTTTGTTTCAAAATGCCTTTGTTGGATGTTATTCGAGTGCGCCTTCTCTCAAAATGGACATGGAAAATAGCACAACATGTCGGGTGCCATTCCATGATAGCATGCCAAGTTTCATGAATTTCAGACGAGTTTTGGATTTAGTAGAATTTAAAAACAAAGTATCTCAACATTTTGCTAGCAATCAACAGTCCCATGGTGTTTGAAATTCATTCCCATTTCTTGCATGGGACCTAAGCATGCACCCAAGGACACATATTTGATATGTCAACCCATTTTTCTGTACTAGAGCATGTGCATGCAGTTCAAATTTGAATTATGCACATAAAATGCCAAGAAAACCCAGTTATTGCATAAAAATGTCGCAGCGAACCCTGAAAAATCCCAAAAATTGACACAACACTCATGTTGTTCTATGTTGACACTAGAAAAATTTTGAAAGCAAGAAGAGGCAATGGACATCGTTTTGTCCCCAAAGGTGGCATGTTCCCTATCGAAACCATTAGACTTGTTATGAGAAGCTCCGGTTTGTGAGAAGCTTATACCCAAACCTGCCCCAAATGGGACAAATTTTTTACCACGACATGTTGATACCGCTCCATGATAGCATGCCAAGTTTCATGAATTTTAGACGAGTTTTGGATTCACTAGAATTTAAAAACCATGTATCTCAATGTTTGCAGTCGAGCGACAGTGGCAGGGTGTTTGACATTCATTCTCAGTTCTTTCATGGGACCTAAGCATGCAACCAAGGACATAGATTTGATTTTTCAACCAATTTATATGCATTAGAGGATGTGCCTATAGTTCAAATTTGAATTATGCACATAAATGCATTGAAAACTCAATTAATGTATAAAAATGTCCAAACAAACCCCAAAATTTTTCAAAATTAAACACAACACTCCTATTGTTCTATGTTGACACCAGAGAAAAAAATTGAAATCAAGAAGAGGCAACATATATCGTTTTGTCTAGAAAGGTGAAATGTTCCCTACCGTAACCATGAGGCTTATTGCGAGAAGCTCTCGTTTGTGAGAATCTTATACCCCAACCTGCCCCAAATGGGACAATATTTTTACCACTACATGTTGATGCCGTTCCATGATATCATGTCAAGTTTCATGAATTTCAGACGAGTTTTCGATTTACTAGAATTTTAAAATCATGTATCTCAATGTTAGCGGCCGAGCAATGGTGGCAAAGGTTTTTGACATTCATTCCCATTTCTTGCATGTGACCTAAGGTTGCAACCAATGACACACATTTGATTTTTCAACCCGTTTATATGCACTGGAGCATGTGCATGTTGTTCAAATTTGAATTATGCACATAAATGCATAGAAAACTCAGTTAATGTATAAAAATGTCCAAGCGAACCACGGAAAATCCCCAAAAATGACACAACACTCCTGTTATTCTACGCTGACACTAGAAATGTTTTGAAAGCAACAAGAGGCAACAGATATCGTTTCGTCCACAAAGGTGACATGTTTCCCTACCGGAACCATGAGGCTTCTTGTGAGAAGCTCTAGTTTGTGAGAAGCTTATACCATAACCTACCCCAAATGGGACAATATTTTTTTACCCCCGGAATGTTGATGCCATTCCATGATAGCATGCCAAGGTTCATGAATTCAGACGAGTTTTGGATTTACTAGAAAAGCAAGCACCTCAACGTTTGCCGGAGAGCCATGGTGCCGTGATGTTTGAAATTCATCCCCATTTCTTGCATGGGACATAAGCATCGACCCATGGACACACACACACACACACACACACACACACACACACACACACACATATATATATATATATATATATATATATATATATATATATATATATCATTTTACAACCAATTTTGGTGCACCGAAGCATGTGCATGTAGTTTAATTTTGAATTGTGCACCTGAAATGCCTAGAAAACCAAGTTAATGTATAAAAATGTCCAAATGAACCCTAAATAATTCCATTTTTTGACGACACACCTATAGTTACATGTTCACTGCAGATAAAAGTTCTAGCAATTCAAACACCATCTTTTGCAGCTGTGGCCCCATTATGTAATTCAAATCAAGACGAAAAATCAAGTAAATCACACAGAGTTTATTATCACCAACCGTGTGAGATGCAGCACAAAATATCTTGGAGTACCGTCGGAGTATAGTATGCATACGGCTTACGCGAGAAGGTGTGTCGGCTTCAGTCCACAACCGGCGTGTCAAGCACACCAGCTCGCTCCCCAAATATCATTTCACTGTTCAATCATCACAGGTGAAAGATGGGGACGTGGACCCGCTTCATGAGGGCACCTTCGGTGGCCCACTCCGGTGAGAGCGCGGCCGTAGCCACCAGGAGCGTGCTAACAAGCTTCGTGAGCGCGACCGCAATCTGCGACCGGGCAGCCAAGGCAGCCCAAACGACCGCTGTTGCTTCTCAGGTGGCGACAACAACATCTGCCTCGGGGATAGCAACTGGCGAGAGCGGCACAACAGCTGTTCGTTCCGCAGCGACAACCTTAGCCCCGATGGAGGCCGCCCACGACCATGCTAAGGCTACCCACGCCCAGGTCATGGTGGTCACCACACAAATCGAATGAAGCTTCTCCGACAATGGTTGGCAACCCATGGCCGAAGAGTTGGCAATCGCCGAGAGCGTTCTAGCAGCCGTCCGTTCCTGCATGGCATACCTTGCCATGATGGAGCCCGACCAAGCCCAGATCGCGGCCACCCACGCCCAGCTCATGGCGGCCTATTCCAAAGATATGGTGCAATGGATGCCGAGTATGGTGCGGTGGATGCCACGGAGCCCCTTCCCCATGAGATCGTCGGGCGTGAGCTAGACATGGAGGAGGCGGCGGAGATCGACGAGCACCAATTGTAGTAGTACTCTTTGTTTTGTTTAAGTAAGAGCGCTGGTCTTTAATTTCTTAGAGTAATGTTTAGGTTAGCTAGCTCTGCTTAATTACTGAACTTGCTCGATTAAGAAGTGTGGGTGTGCTGTAGTCTCCTTTGTGTACCCAAATTATGCAATGACATGGATGACCACTGTAACCAGGGAAATTTGAACCAAAATTTTTCACGTTCAAACTCATTACACACGGGTTAAGCTATATGAATCGTTTGTGATATTCACATATTGTACACAGTGCTAAATAAGGGACCGCGTCTGATGACACTTTGCGCGCCAGTTTTTTCGTTGAACCGATTCAAAAAGTTTGGCTTCCGCAGAAATATCTACCTTCTTGGACCCCCTTTCCAAAAGCCACATTTCCTCTATGTCCACCTTCCTTTCCAAGTGGAAACCTTCACTCCTTACTTGAAGCACCGCCTCCTCGCCGGCAACCCTCCTTCACGCTGCTCGGCCTCGTTGATCTAGGCAGGTAATCCACACCCGACCCCTATCCTCCTCCTCCTCCTTCCACATCCCACATGCCCCGCCCGCCGGCGCGACACCTTCCACTTAAATCACCGACCCCTCTCCCACATAAGCGCCGCCCTAAGCCATGGTGCACGCAGTATAGCCAGGAGCTCAAGGAGCATTTGGCAGCAGAGAAGAAAATCACGGCCGCACACGCGGATGAGGTTGCAATGGCTGCCATTCGTGCCGACCCCCAGATCTTGGAGGATCACCTCGCAGTCGAGGCCACCATCGACGCCTCGCGCACCGATGCCACGACGCGGTTGGCTGCTTTAAACAATTGTTTGTGGCGTTTTCTCGAGGCCACCATTGGTGCCTTCGATGAAGACTACGAGGTGTTTTTTCAGCGTGCCTGTGCTTACCTCAACTCGAGAGCCAGCAGGTTGGTACCCGGAGCGTCTCAGGAAACTCACCACCACGACGAGGGCACCCACGTTGTGGAGGCCTCGCCCTCTTCCATGTCGAAGGAGCCAATTTTCATCGATATCTCCGACGATGAGGAGTAGCTCGTCTTATTAGCTCACTGTAAGGACCTATGTTCAGCTTGCTAGCTACGCCGG
Source organism: Triticum dicoccoides (assembly GCF_002162155.2). Lineage (NCBI taxonomy): Eukaryota > Viridiplantae > Streptophyta > Magnoliopsida > Poales > Poaceae > Triticum > Triticum dicoccoides. Next base: position 323,861,804 of record NC_041386.1, read on the forward strand.
TTAAGCATGCTCGGTTTACCCGTTGCATGTGCTGCTCCTGCCTTTCCTTAAGAAATTCTAGTGAATTGTCCTATCTACTTTTACCATGCAATCTGTTGCTCTAGTGTATATGTTCTATATGTCGTGCATTGTGGTGCTCCTTATTAACTGTTTGGTTAATTAGTTGTCGTGTTCAGTTAACTATTTGGTTCAATTATGCATATGTGATGTTCAATTCTTCAGGGTGCAATTTTGTATTGTCTTCCATGTGAGAAATAAATCGAATTTATCTTGACAAAATACATGAGAAACAAATACAATTGCTATATTTCCAAGTTGTCAAGCATGCTTGGTTTGGTTAACTATCTGATCTTCTAGTATGTTATACATTGTGCAATATGGTGCTTAGTTATTGTTTGGTTCATTTGTTGTGGTGTTTAGTTAACTGTTTGGTTCAATTCTGCAATGTGATGTTCAATTGTTGTGGGTGCATTCTGTTATTGTATACCATGTGAGAAATAAATCAAATTTGGCTGTACTAAATACATGAGAAACAAATACAATTGGGCATGCTTGGTTTGGTTAACTGTCTGATATTCTATTAGGAGTATGTTACATTGTGCAATGTGGTGCTCAGTTAATGTTTGGTTCATTTTTTGTGGTGTTTAGTTAACTGCTTGGTTCAGTTATGCAGTGCGATGTCCAATTGTTGTGGGTAGAGTTTTGTATTGTTGTGCATGTGAGGAATAAATCAAATTTGGCTGCACTTAATACACAAGAAACATATAAAATTGCTATATTTCCTAGTTCTTAATCATGCTTGGTTTGGATAAATGGGTTTTCCATGTGGCTTGAATTAATCTGATGAATCTGCAATGTGCTTATTTTTCATCAACATATTTTACTAATAGCTTGTGGACCCTCACTTAACCTGATCACTAACTACCTTATATGTGTTGCAGGGAAACAATGGGAAGCACCAAGGTTTACAATTGATGTTTGCACACGCACGGTCCTTTGTCTAATAGCACATTATTGTGCAATTGGAGGAACCATTCTAATATTTAGGTTTTTAACAATTTGGTCTTGCACATGTAGGTCCTGTTGTCAGAGGTTTTGACCCACTGTTCGACCCTTTTTGCATATGGGGAAATGAGTTGTCCATGAATATCATTCAAGTCAAGAAACTCAGAAAGATTGTTAGGATAAAGAAATTAGCGACAAAAAACAACAAGATCTTTATCTGCACAATGAAGAAGACATTAGCTCACTACAAGGTTAATAGTAACTGCTATACCTTGTCTTTTTTATTCCTTTGCCCCATTTCCAATATTGAGAAGGTACTTATGCACATCCTTGTTTTCAGGCCTTTCCAAAGCACTTCATCTCTCAAACCACCTGTATGGTCAGGAGGCGAGGAAGGTATTCATACAACACCCACAATTCAATATTGAAGTGTTCCTGAAGAGGACGAAGGACGGACGGTCAATCATCTATAGGCACTGGCCTAAAGTTGCAAAGACCTTCAACATCAATGAAGGCTCAATATTCGCCTTCCGCTTCAGCAGTTTTCCAGATGAGATTCATCTGTCCATGTACCGTCTATGATGCTAATTTCGAAAGGTTATAAATGTTGCATGTGAAACTTGGTGTTGGTGTAGTTGTGTAATTTGGTAGCTGAGTGCTGAAGCTATATGATGTTGTACTCTGATGTATTTCAATTATGAAATCCTGCTTCCTTAATATGAAAATGAAATATATTGTGTTCTTAATATGAAATGTCAATTAGATTAATAAATGGATTATTAATAATAGAACAATTAGCCAGCCAATGGCCAATTAGCCTACTAATTGGATTCTTCCTATTGCAAAAGGTTATTGAGAAAACACCATGGGCGATGACCTCAGGCAACGCAGATAGTTTCTAGGAATAAACCGTGTTGGATCAATGAACAATCACACACACATCCTCTTGAAAACTGTTTGCATTAGGCCACCTTGCGCTAACGTTTACCACATAAAAAGTGTGTGTGGTGAACAGCCTTTGCCACACAGTTTCTTCTACGCACCATGTGTGATGCATTCAATAACACAAACAATAAAATTATTAATATCATGTGCAATGGCAACGCTATCACAAATGATTTATGGGGAAAATTGTGTGTGATGCAACTGCAAACAGAAACATTTTACTTGGAGTGACTATGTGGGTTGTATATACGAACGGAAACAGACTTCTTGGATTAACTATGTGGGATGTACATAGCAACGGAAACATACCCCTTGGATTGACTATGTGGAATGTACATACGAACGGAAACGTTTAGCTGGGACTGACTGTGTGGGATGTACTTACGACTAGAAACGATTTGGCATGTATAATTGTATTTCTTAGCACAATTGTACATATAATCATATTTGATCGCTCGCTCGTCGCACACGACCTCACTTTGCCGAGTGTGTGTGACTGGAGGGCCTATCCCCGACGGTTTTTGAGTCATGTGGGAAGGACCCCCCTATCGCAGTAACTCACTTGGCGATGGTTCAAAACGCCATCGTGGAAACGGGTTAAAAACCGTTTGTATAGCACCTTGTTGTACCAGTGGCTTGTGCTTCCTGAAGTTCCTCGATCGCCTTGGTGATGAACTCTCGTGCTCCTGGTGCTTCACGCCTCATTCCTTGCTTGTGGGGGCGCGTGTCGAAGCACGCCTCCAAGTGGTACCCGATCACCTCCCTCGTCGCATTGGTCAGGTCAGACGCTCTCTAGATGGAAGCCCCCGAGTCCGTTGATACTTCTCCAACGTATCTACTTTTCCTAACACTTTTCCTGTTGTTTTGGACTCTAATTTGCATGATTTGAATGAAACTAATCCCGGACTGACGTTGTTTTCAACACAACTACCATGGTGTTGTTTTTGTGCAGAAATAAAAGTTCTCGGAATGGAACGAAACTTTGCGAGGATTTTTTATACAATAAAAGAGAATTTCTGGAGACAAGAACCACTGGAGGTGGGCACCTGGGTGGGCACAACCCACCAGGGCGCGCCCCCCTCCAGGCGTGCCCTGGTGGGTTGTCCCCACCTGGTGGCCCCGTAGACCCTGAAACCCACACTATAAAATTACATATTTCTAGAAGAAAATTAGGGAGAAAGAATTATCGCTTTTCACGAGACGGAGCCGCCATCACCTCCTGTTCTTCACTGGGAGGCCAGATCTGGACTCTTTTTGGGGCTCCGGAGAGGGGGATCTTTGATCTTCATCATCACCAACCCTTCTCCATCGCCAATTCCATGATGCTCCCCACCGGGAGTAAGTAATTCCTTCGTACGCTCGCTGGTGGGTGATGAGTTGGATGAGATTCATCATGTAATCTAGTTAGTTTTATTAGGGCTTGATCCCTAGTATCCACTATGTTCTGAGATTGATGTTGCTATGACTTTGCCATGCTTAATGCTTGTCACTTTGGGCCCGAGTGCCATGATTTCACATCTAAACCGTTTATGTTATCACCATTATATCCATGTTCTAGATCTGATTTTGCAACTTATAGTCACCTACTACGTGTTATGATCTGGCAACCCCGAAGTGACAATAGTCAGGACCACTCCTGGTGATGACCGTAGTTTGAGGAGTTCATGTATTCATTGTGTATTAATGCTTTGTTCCGGTTCTCTATCAAAAGGAGGCCCTAATATCCCTTAGTTTCCGATTGGACCCCACTGCCATGGGAGGGTAGGAAAAATGTCATGCAAGTTCTTTCCATAAGCACGTATGACTATTTACGGAATACATGCCTACATTATATTTATGAACTGGAGCTAGTGCCATATCGCCCTAGGATATGACTGTCACATGATGAATGTCATCCAACAAATCATCGATCCAATGCCTACGAATTTCTCTTATACTGTTCTTGCTAAGTCACCACTACTATCGTTACTATTGCACTTGCTACAAAATTATTGCTATCACTGTTACCGTTGCTATTGCTATTGCTACTACTATCAAAACTATCATATTACTGTGCTATTGATCACTTTGCTGCAAATAATTAATCTCTAGGTGTGACTGAACTGACAACTCAGTTGCTAATACTTGTAAATATTCTTTGACTCCCCTTGTGTCGAATCTATAAATTTGGGTTGAATACTCTACCCTCGAAAACTGTTGCGATCCCCTATACTTGTGGGTTATCAAGACCTTTTTCTGGCGCCGTTGCTGAGGAGCATAGGTATTTATCAATTTATCACTATGAAGAATTTGAAGGATGCTAAGACCAAGATATTTCCCTCTAAGACGAGGGGAGGTAAGGAACTGCCATCTAGCTCTGCTTTCGATTCACCTTCTGTGATAAGTAAACTTGCAACACCACCACATGCTATTAATCCTGATATGTCGCAAGTTGTTGATGATGCTACATCCACTATGAATGATACTTATGATGATGCTAGTACCTTGCTTGATGATGATGTGCCATTAGGTGAATTTCTTGATGAACAAATTGCTAGAGTAAGACAACATGATATTGTTGAAACTAATGATGAGCTTGAAACTAAAAATCTTGAAACACCTACTAGAACTAGCCCTCCCAGATACAAATTGCCTAAGGTACCGGAAGGTTATGTTATGAATGAAGAGACAACTAGAGACATTCTTGCTTGTAAGGATAGAGATGATCTAGAGAAATTATTATGCAAGCATAAAGAAAAATCCTTAAATGCTAGAATGCAATATGATTCTAAGTTTGCTACTTCACCTATCTTTATTGATGATGAGTACATGACTACCTTGGATACGACAAAAAATATTGCATACATGTATATTTGTGAGGTGTACGAGACATTTGTACAATCCACATATAAAGATAAGGGAAAAAGAGAAGTTTAGGTGCTATTCAAAAAGTCCTCGCACGTCACTTTTGGGCCAAGAGAAGATAGAGTCCAAGTATCTCATGTTTTGGATTCAGATTCGGACTGTACAGACATACCTGACTCAAAACGCTAACAACTTTTTCATATGGACTCCGAATTGGTTGATTCTTTTTTGTTTGAAAGTAGATTTTGTGCTCTTTCCAACCCAATTGGATTCACCTTCAAATTCGTCCAAAGCGTTGAGTTATGGACGAAATAATCTGACATTGCAACAGAATCCGAGTCAAACTACAAGCCCAAAGGTGTTGCATCACCTTCACTTGGGCACATGAGCCTTGTACGACCTAGGGTTAGTTTTAGGCTGCCTTGGGACGTCCACACACCTCCTTAGCCGCCACCCCTTGATCCTATATAAGTAGATCCATCTAGTAGCTTTTTCCTTGGGATTTGTTTAGGTAAAAGTTAGCCATTGCAACTTTGTGTACTTCGTTTATGACCAATGACCAGACCAGACCGTTTACGGATCCCCACCATTATCAATACTTCATATATATTCGTAATATTCAGATTGCTTTAACATATTCTTGCTCATTCTTCGATTGCTTGCAGGAATAGACCTTCGTGGTCAGGCTGACCGTGCTTCTAGCATCGTCGGTAACCTCAGGAGATTGGTTTAGCGATTGCTAAGGCACAACGTCGTGCACGTTTGTAGTCGGATCGTTAAAGTCGTCTCCACCAAATCGATAGTTATCATCTCATCGAAAGATCGGGACACCCTCGCCTCTATCAAGTGGTATCAGTTTTTAGGTTGCTCGATGAGAATTTCTAGTTTTTCCTAGATTAGATTTATTTTCTTACCTATTGTCCAAGAAAAAACCACAACAAGTTAGATCTATTCATCCTTTGTCCAAGCCAGTCCGAGCCTTTGCAATTTTCTTTCCATTGCTTGCATAGTTAAATTATCGGTTGCATCGTCATGTCGAGTTGCTGGTCTTAGTGTTTAGTTCTTTTAGAGTTTCAAGTTCTATTCATATTAGTCACGCCGCCGCTGCATCTTTATCCCCTCCACTGTCCACCACCCATTCATCAATTTCCACCACATGCTACCCATTGTTCATTGTCAAAATCATAGTTGAGGTCGTTCACATCTTCGCTAGATCCAATCTGCATCTTATCTAGTTTGTCTTGGAAAGAGGGAGAGAGAAAAAAAGGCAAAAAAAAAGTTAGAGAAAAAAAGGAGAGAAAGAAAAAAGTGTGAGTAAAAAAAAGAGAGAAGAAAAAAATTCGGATCTATCTAGACTTAATCTCGTAGTTGATTTTGGATTGAAATCTGTTTCGTGCACTGTTCAGTAAAACAGCCATAACTTCCTCATACGAAGCCCGTTTTGGCTCCGCGAGTACTCAAATGAAAGCTAGTGACGATCTGCATCTAAATAGTTGGAGAGACTAGTGCAATATTTGGCACCTCAAAATCGTCTTCTAAATAGGTGTTTTTGCCCTCCGAAGTTCGCAACACAGCTTGTTCCAGTTTTTCACGCCAGTTTTAGAATTTTTTGACTCCTCATTTCAACTCGGAACTGAGTGTTTCTTTTTGCATTTGAAAGCTTGAGTCAGTGCCATTCTTGAGAAAAATTATCAGAAAATTGGCACAGAGAAAAGTTTGAGAGAAAGTTGTTGTATATCCTGCTTGGCAATTGTTTTTCATCATTATCTTTACTGCTATTGTGATCTTCACTTATATCTTGTCGTCCAGAGCTACTTAGTATCCTTCATTGATGCTAGTTGTGCTACGCCGTGACCTCATTATTGTTCTAGGCTCGCGTCTCTAGTACGGTCTAGCCTAGGAGCAACACAGTACCGTCATTGAGCGTTTATTCAACATTGCATCTCTGAATTGATTATTGCTAATCTTTTGCTACCATATATAGCCAACCCAGCTCCACATTTTTCTACACCGTGTATACGTATGTTCCCCTGGAAATCGCTTTACACAATCTTCAGAGTTATTTGACACCGCTGGTTGCCTGTCACCACCTGCCGCATGGGAAGAACTTGCAAGATATTGATATTTTCTTTACTGTGAGCACTTTACAACCACATCCTAGTAGTTCATAGGAAAATTATTCTCGAATTTTGTTTCTTGTTTCTACTAATCATGACAGGTTCCGGAGATAGAAGTTCTTGGACAACGGACACATCTTCACCATCGCGAGAGTTGGGACAACACACACAAGCATATGGTCAGGTCATCTCTTTACCATCATTTGAGGGTAGATTTAATCCTACTATTTATCTAGGTTGTGAGCTTGAAGTAGAACAAGTTTTTAGTCACCATGGTTTTTCTAAACTTGAGAGAGTACGAGCAACCACTAGAGCTTTTACTGGTTTTGCTTCTGTTTGGTGGAGTGTACATTGTAAGAAAAGCATTGATAACCAATCCAAAACTTGGAAAGTTTTGAAAGCTATAATGAGACAACAATTTTTTCCTCCTTACTATCGTCGTGAATTGCTTTGCAAATTGGAACAATTAAAACAAGGCACTAACACCGTTCATGCTTACTACCAAGAGTTCAAATCTTATATGCATCATTGTGACATAGAAGAATCTGAGGATGATACAATGAATAGATTTTTTGGTGATTTGAACCATGATATCCGAGCAAGATTTCATTATATTCCTCATTGCATTACTGGTATGTATGTGCGCGCTTGTATCTTTGAGAGATAGATACAGGAGGATGCATTGGGTGACTACAACAACTACTATTCCAGTTCATGCTCACCACCGCCGGTTGGTTCCTCCACCGTTGCACCTACTAGAGCATCCCCACCTCGGATTGTGAGCGCGACATCATCTCAAGAGTATGGTACATTGTCAACGTCCATACCTACATCAGCTACGTCTTTGCGACAAGGTAACAGTAAAGGTATTGATGATATAACTTCACATGAGAATAATGCATGCCTAGTTAACTTGAATGCATCATGTGTTGAGTTACCTGTTGATTTGAGCACACCACCTATTTTAGAGAATCTTGTTACTGTCATGAATGCGTCATGTGATCAAACAATTGAAATACCAACAATTTTGAGTGCACCCATTGAATTAACTATTGATGCAAAAGAACCAATGTTTAATCATTTTGATATGACCTCTAATCTTGGTGATGATTCTGTATCAAATGACTTATTGCATGTTTGCTTATTTAAGCATGTTGTAGCATGTAAATTTGATGCAAATAAGGTTTATTCACCAATGTTGGGATGGTTTAATGATGAACATTGTCAATCCTTTGATATGAATAAGAGCATCACTTATATGTGCAAACTGAGTTGCAATATTTTCATGTCTTCTACTTCTTGTGATAATATTTTGGTTTCAGATTTTATGAGCTATGAAAGTTACTCATGTATACATGTGTCATTTGTGCAAAAACCAAGGGAAGTAAAAATGGATGACATATACATACACAACATGTAAACCTTCTCTCTTTTGTTAGCCACATTTCAGATTAAGCAACGCCGAGGACGGCTTTGTTTTGAAGAAGGGAGGATGATGAGGACATGACTACCTTGGAAATGACCAAAAATATTGCATACATGTATATCTGTGTGGTGTATGGGACATTTGTACAATCCACATATGAAGATAAGGGAAAAAGAGAAGTTTAGGTGCTGTTCAAAAAGTCATCTCACGTCGCTTTTGGGCCAAGAGAAGATAGAGTCCAAGTCTCTCACGTTTTGGATTCAAATTCGGACTGCACAGACATACCTGACTCAAAATGCCAACACCGTTTTCATACGACCTTTGAATTGGGTGATTCTTTTTTGTTTAAAAGTAGATTTCGTGCTCTTTCCAACCCAATTAGATTCACCTTCAAATTCGTCCAGAGCGTTGAGTTATGGACGAAACAATCTGACATTGCAGCAGAATCCTAGTCAAACTACAAGCCCAAAGGTGTTGCATCACCTCCACTTGGGCCCATGAGCCTTGTTTGACCTAGGGTTAGTTTTAGGTTGCCTTGGGATGTCCACCCACCGGCTTAGCCGCCACCCCTTGCTCCTATATAAGTAGATCCATCTAGTAGCTTTTTCATTGGGATTTGTTTAGTTAAAAGTTAGCCATTGCAACTTCGTGTACTTCATTTGTGTCCAACGACCAGACGAAGACTGTTTACGGATCCCCACAGTTATCAATATTTCATATATATTGGTAATATTCAGATTGCTTTATCATATTCTTGCTCGTTCTTCGATTGCTTGCAGGAATAGACCTTCGTGATCAGGCTGACCGTGCTTCTAGCATCGTCGATAACCTCAAGAGATTGGTTTAGCGATTGCTAAGGCGCAACGTCATGCACGTTTGTAGCCGGATCATCAAAGTCGTCTCCACCAAATCGATAGTTATCATCTCATCGAAAGATCGGGACACCCTCGCCTCTATCAATTGATTGTAAGGATTATGAATTCTTTGTCGACCCATAGTTAATTACTTTGGTTGAATCTGATCCTTTCCATGGTTATGAAACTGATACTGTTGTGGCACATCTTACTAAGTTGAATGGCATAGCTACCGCTTTTACTTATGATGAGAAAACTCGCTACTACTATATTCTCAAATTATTTCCATTCTCACTAAAGGGTGATGCAAAAGCTTGGTACAATACTCTTGCTCCTAGTTGTGTGAGTAGTCCCCAGGATATGATTTATTACTTCTCTGAATTTTTTTTCCCTGCTCATAAGAAACAAGATGCCTTGCAGGAAATATTTAACTTTGTGCAAATTGAAGAAGAGAGTCTTCCACAAGTTTGAGGGAGGCTTTGCCAATTGCTTAATGCTTTGCCTGATCATCCTCTTAAGAAAAATGAAATACTTGATATCTTCTATAATGGACTAACCGATGCTTGTAGGGATTTCCTAAATAGTTCTGCTGGTTGTGCTTTTAGGGAACGAATTATTGGGCAAGCTGAAGAATTATTGAATAACATATTGAAAAATTATGATGATTGGACTCTTCCTGAACCATCGCTTAAACCAACTCCAAAGAAGTGGGGTATCTTATATCTCAGTCCGGAAGATATGCAAGAGGCAAAGAAATCTATGAAGGAAAAAGGTATTAAAGCTGAGGATGTCAAAAATTTACGTCCTATTGAAGAAATACATGGGCTTGATACACCACCATTGCCTAAGGTGGTAGAGGTAAATTCTCTAATGAAATTCAATGATAATGACAATCCTAACAATATGCACCCTAGCCAATGTCTATATGAGTTTGAAAATTATATTAGAAAACACGATCACTTCAATGCAAATGTTATGAAACAATTGAAATACAGTTCCGATACGATTGCTCGCTTGAGTGACTTGTTATTTAGAATCTCAAATGATGTTAGAGGTGTGGAAAAACATGCTTCTATGGTTCAAGCCCAGTTAGAACAAGTTGCTAAATCTCAAAGAGAGTTGCTAGATGAAATGAACAATAACATACATGACTTTGCTGTTAGAGTAGTAACTAGAGGAGGTAAAATGACTCAGGAGCCACTTTATCCCGAGGGACACCCTGATACGTTTATTTTGCATCATGCATTTATACTGATATTTAATGCATTATGGGCTGTTATTACACATTATATCACAATACTTTTTGCTTATTCTCTTTATTTTACAAGGTTTACATGAAGAGGGAGAATGCTGGCAGCTGGAATTCTGGACTAGAAAAGGAGCAAATATTAGAGACCTATTCTGCACAACTCGAAAAGTCCTGAAACTTCACAGAGATTATTTTTAGAATATATAAAAAATATTGGGAAAAGAAAGAACCAGAGGGGGGCCACCAGCCAGCCACAAGGGTGGAGGGCGCGCCCTACCCCCTGGGCGCGCCCCCCGATCTTGTAGGCCCCCTGGCAGGCCTCCGGTGCCCATCTTTGGCTATATGGTGTCTTTTGCCCTGAAAAAATCAAGAAGAAGCTTTTGGGACAAAGCGCCATCGCCTCGAGGCGGAACCTGGGTAGAACCAATGTAGGGCTTCGGCGGAGCTGTTCTGCCGGGGAAACATCCCCCCGTGAGGGGGAAATAGTCACCATCGTCATCACCATCGATTCTCTCGTCGAGAGGGGGTCAATCTCCATCAACATCTTCACCAGCACCATCTCCTCTGAAACCCTAGTTCATCTCTTGTATTCGATCTTGGTCCCAAAACCTCAGATTGGTACCTATGGGTTGCTAGTAGTGTTGATTACTCCTTGTAGTTGATGCTAGTTGGTTTATTCGGTGGAAGATCATATGTTCAGATCCTTAATGATAATTAATACTCCTATGACTATGATTATGAATATGCTTTGTGAGTAGTTACGTTTGTTCCTGAGGACATGGGAGAAGTCTTGTTATAAGTAATCATGTGAATTTGGTATTCGTTCGATATTTTGATGAGATGTATGTTGTCTCACCTCTAGTGGTGTTATGTGAACGTCGACTACATGAGACTTCACCATTATTTGGGCCTAAGGGAAGGCATTGGGAAGTAATAAGTAGATGATGGGTTGCTAGAGTGACAGAAGCTTAAACCCTAGTTTATGCGTTGCTTCGTAAGGGGCTGATTTGGATCCATATGTTTCATGCTATGGTTAGGTTTACCTCAATACTTCTTTCGTAGTTGCAGATGCTTGTGAGAGGGTTTAATCATAAGTGGGAGGCTTGTCCAAGGAAGGGCAGCACCCAAGCATCGGTGCACCCACATACCAAATTATCAAAGTAACGAACGCAAATCATATGAGCATGATGAAAACTAACTTGAAAACAATTCCCATGTGTCCTCGGGAGCGCTTTGCTTCATATAAGAGTTTGTCCAGGCTTGTCCTTTGCTACAAAAAGGATTGGGCCACCTTGATGCACCTTAGTTACTTTATTTGCCTGTTACTCATTATGATTTATCTTATCACAAAACTATCTGTTGCCGATAATTTCAGTGCTTGCAGAGAATACCCTGCTAAAAACCACTTGTCATTTCCTTCTGCTCCTCGTTGGGTTTGACACTCCTACTTATTGAAAGGACTACGATAGATCCCCTATACTTGTGGGTCATCACACCCAAAAAGAATTGAACAAGACTCTCAAACATCTAACACTGATGCACGTAGTCCTTCTAAAAAGAAAAACAAGAAGAAAAATGATAGGACTTTGCATGCCTCTAGTGAACCTGAAGTCGAAAAACCTCCTGATAATGAAGTATCTTCTCTGCTGTTGAAACTCAACCTGGTAGTGAACACTCACCTTCTGATAATGAAAAAGTTAATGATGAGGTTCATGAAGATAGTCAACCAAATAATGAAGAACCAGACAATGATGTTGAGATAGAACCTGTAGTTGATCTTGATAACCCACAACCTGAAAATAAAGAGACTTTGTTGCTAGAAAACAATGTAAGGAAAGAGAACCTTGGGTTCAAAAACCTCTTCCCTTTCCCCCGAAGTCAACTAAAAAGAAAGATGATGATGAATTTGAACGCTTTGCTGAAATGATAAGGCCAGTCTTTTTGCATACTCGCTTGACCGATATCCTTCAAATGCGTCCTTATGCAAAGTATATGGAAGACTTCATCATCAATAAGAGAAAAATACCGGAAGCTGAAATCTCCACCATGCTTGCTAATTACACTTTTATAGACGGAGTACCTAAGAAACTTGGAGATCCGGGAATACCAACTATACCTTGCTCCATCAAAAGAAATTATGTGAAAACTGCTTTATGTGATCTGGGAGCTGGTGTTAGTGTTATGCCTTTCTGTTTATATAAAAGACATGATTTGAATAAACTCACGCCTACTGAAATATCATTGCAAATGGCTGACAAATCTACTGCCATACCTATCGGTATTTGTGAGGATGTGCCCGTTGTTGTTGCTAATGTTACTATTTTGACTGACTTTGTTATACTTGAGATGCCCGAGGATGACAACATGTCGATTATCCTTGGTAGACCCTTCTTGAATACTGCAGGGGCTATTATTGATTGCAATAAGAGCAAGGTCACTTTTCATATGGTAATGAGCATACAATGCACTTTCCGAAGAAACAATTCCAAGTGAATGGTATTAATGTTATTGAAAAATCTCCAACAATCATTAATGGAAGTTTTCAACTACCTCTACCTACTGCCAAAAAGAAATATGAAATGCTTATTGTTGGGGACATTCATATCCCCGTTGAGGTAACTTAGTGATTTACGAAAGTTCTTCGGTTTCATGCTAATCGAAAGTCATTGTTAATAAGACCTGATCAACCTTATTAATGGATCATTTTTGAGAGGTATGAAGTTGATGAATTTAGTAAGAACTACCTTTTGTCCCAACCTTTTATTTATATTTTTATTAGTTGAGTAAAATAAAATGCCATGTTTTGTCTATTTTTTGAATTTACCGCGGAATAAAAAATGACCCCAAAATAAAAGTTCTCATAATACTCTGAAAATTTAATATGATTTTCTTCTAAATATTTATGAATTTTTGGTGCAAATAATATCAGAGGGAGGTGCACCAGGTGGGCACAACCCACCTGGGCGCGCCAGGACCCCACGCGCGCCATGGTGTGTTGTGTTCCCTTATAGAGGGAAAGGTGTCCCGTCTTTCGATGAGATGGTGGCTATCGTTTTGGTGGAAGCCAATTTTGACGATCTGACTACGAATGTGCGAGGACGTCGCGCCTTAGCAATCGCTAAACCAACTCCGAGAGGTTACTGACCACGCCGGAGCACGATCAACCTGACCACGAAGGTCTGTTTCCTGCGGGCAAATGAAGAACAAGCAAGAAACTAAGATTGCAATCCAGATATTGCGAATATAAGAGGAAAGCTTTATTGATCGAGGTGAGGTTCTGTGACACCTTTGTCTGGTTGTTGAACACAAACGAAGTAGGCGAAGTTGCAGCTATGGCGAACTTTAATCTAAACAAAACCCAAAGTCTAAACGATGCCCTAAGGGTTGTATATATGGAGGAGAGAGGGGGGAATTTCGTGGCCCTTGGAGGAGGGGTCTGAATCCAACCCTAACTCTTGTTTCCCCACACATACAGACTCTAAAAATAGCCTATAATCAAGTATTTCGAAATTAAATGGGCCTATCCCAAAAGTAAGGTGACACAACACCTAGGATAGCCTCTGGATGAAATTTATGAAGTGGCATCTTGTATATTTCGTCCAAGGCTTCATGCACTCATTATGGTGGCTTCAAAGTCCTGGAATCATCACTTGTAACTCCGTTGTTGTTCCCCTTGCGCACGCCATCATCTCCATGATTGAACTTTCTCCAAGGTTCATCTTTCTTGTCCAAGCTAGGCCCTTCATTTGTAAGCAAAACAAATGTATCCAATTTAGGCAGCATCATATTCTTATGAACATTATAATCATTACCAAGAAACGAAAGTACCTCGTAATTTAATTGGCGTGCGCAAGCTCTAGTAATTGGTCCAGTATGTATAGCAGCAGGGGCCGTGGGTGTAACAATGGTATTGATGTCCTCATCATCGTTCCCTTCTTGAAATGAAGTCGTCCTCGATAGAAGCTCATCTTCCTCACCCAAATGTAACATCCCAAATTTTCAATTTGGAATGTTATACATAGATCACCCATGCATATCATGTTTTATTGCTTTTCCGTTCCGTAATCCTCGAAATCCTAAGCAGCTCAAGGACCCTCGGAGAGAGTTGGGGATTTCCCAATCTTCATATTTGATTCTTTTATCAAATAATGAAAAGAGGATTTGATTTTAATTATTTCTCTGCAAAAAATATTGGAGGAAAAATATTAAAATCATTAAATTTATTTTTATTTGATAATATGACTTCTCCAAAATAAATGAAATATTGGAGGAAAAATATTAAAATCATTAAATTTATTTTTATTTGATTTTATTCGGATTTTATTTGCATTAGAAAAATTGCATGTTTTTCAAAATTGCATTTTAGGGCCAAGAAAATGTTCATCTTGTTCTAAATATTTTATTTAGACGGTGAAAAAATTGTTTTGGCATTTTAGGTTTTTTTCCAGGATTTTATTTCGGTCGGCGAAGTTTTTTCTTTAAAAAAGAGGTTCCGCGCCGACTGGGCCTAAGGCCCAGCCGCGCCAGGCCGCCGCCTCCTGCGCGCGCGTTACCGCCGTCGCCGCCACTCGGACCGGAGTCCGAGTTGGACTCCGCCTCCGCCGCGCCTTGCCCCCTCCTCCAAGTCACCGCCCCGCCCCTTTATATACGCCGCCACCCCCGCCCCCAACACCACCACCACCGCCGCCTAGCCCCGTCGCCCCTGCCGCGCGCAGCCGCCGCCGCC
>NC_041386.1:323877346-323907329 GCF_002162155.2 Triticum dicoccoides
CGCCGCCGGTTTTTTTATAAAAACCGTTTGGTTTTTTATTCAGAAACCCTAGATCCGTTTTTTTTTGGATTCGCCGGTTTTTCTCGGTTCTTCCAGTTAGCGGACGTTCGTCCGTACATTTGTTTTAACAAACGGTTTTCGCCCGTTAGTTACAGCTAACAAACGCTCGTTCGTTAGTCTGTTCGTGAGTTTTCTTTTATCGGATTTATTCCGTGATTTTTCTGATCGTGATTTCTGATTCGATCTTAGTTTCTATTTATCTTTTCACTCGTTTAATGGAATCAGGCGATTCAAGCGCCTGGAGTTTCGTCTTGAAACCCTCTTTCCGTTTAACCAACTCAAACAAGTTTTTGCTACTGTAAAATTTGACCTCGTTTCAGATTAGTAAATGAAGCTTCTTTCTTTCGCCGTTTGAGTTTCGTTGCTCCGTTTGATTTGATTCTTTTTGCAAACCGGAGTTCTTAATTTGAACTTTCTGGTCAACCTCTCTTATTTGAGTTTTGCTTGTGCATCGCTGCTTGTTACTTATGTATGTTATTGTTTGCTTGCGATAGAATTTCCGGAGTGCGAAGCGTGTTACTACGAGTCTCTAGGATTCGTGGATCGTCAGCAAGGCAAGTAACACTTTGATCATATCCCATTATTACCCAGTTTTTATGCATTAGTTTGAATCCTCAAACATTGCATGATTAGGATGTCATTAACTTGTGGGTTGGGAAGTAGTTGCTGAGGTAGAACCTATTGCCCTGTTACATTCAAACCCTTGGGAGTTACTTCTACGTATTGCTTATTACTATGCTATGCTCGTAGACTTGGTTTGGGTTTGAGTGAAATTCATGTCAGATGTGAGATTGTTAATTAATGGTTCAACTTAAGGTGGCAACTTAATCAAACAACTGGGTGGATTGAGGCACCTGGGGAACCCAGTGTTGTCTATTTTTTTGGAAATCCCGGGGTACCCGTGTGATCTTCCTATGGACCGCCACCCAGGCTCAAAGGGAACTGAGGTGATTCATGCTAGAAATTTCCGTGTGCAGCCACAAGCTATTATGGGCTCTAGCATAGTTGAGTAAGTTACGTGAAGCTCTTGAAGAGGTAGATCAGCAGGTAGTGGGTTTTGTAGGTTTGGTATGGTCTACCCGGAGTAGAGAGTTAATGCTTCTGAAAGACTGTGTCTCGGTCATCCATTTCTCAAACACCATGTAGTGCGAGAGATCCAACGGAGGCGATCGAGTCTTGTGGGGAAAAGTGCGCAAAGCTCTACAGTGTATACAATCTAATCATGGTTAGCCGTGTCCCCGGTTATGGACAATTCTTGAGTATCTAGTACTTGGGTTATCACATGTATCTCACCATGCTTAATTAATACTGTTGGGATGTTAATCACTTTAATTGGGATTGAGTTGGGGATACCTTCTCAATGATGTTTCAACCACCATGATAGTAAAATTAAAATCTATTCCGTTGTTGTACGGAAAAATTGGCTTTTCGCAAAAACTACAACCATACAGCTTTCCACCAGCCATATATGCATGTAGTGATAGCATTATTCTGTTTCTGCTCTACTGTGTTATATTGCCAGTATATTCCATGTGCTGACCCGTTTTCGGGCTGCAACGTATTATGTTGCAGACTTTTCAGACGAGGAGTAAGGTTCGTTAGGTCATTGCCGTGCAGCTCAGCTATGTCATTGGAGTTGATGGATTCACCCTATCTTCCAAGCCTTCCGCTGTTATCGCATTAGATGGCCTTAAGCCATATTATTGTAATAAGTTCTCTTTGGAGATGTAATAGTGTGTGATTGCTACTCTGTTATAAATCCTTCGAGTACTGTGTGTGTCAGCATTACCGATCCAGGGATGACACTGAAGCACAGAGACTTGACCATCTGAGGTCGGGTCAGTACAAGATGGTATCAGAGCACACGCTGAGTGTAGGACACGACCACTAAGATAAACCTAGGTCACACTTCTCTTCTTATTTCTGACTCCTCTCCACTTTCTAGTCTTTAGGATGACGGAGATGAAGAAGAAGTTTGCACAAGCGGATGAAGACACACCTTTTGGACGCCACTTGAAGGAAGTCACTAGGTACTTGAACATTGGAATACCAAGCTTCACCGGGACGTACAACGCCACTTTACCTGAAGAGGAGTGCTGGATGATTCAAGTACAAGTTCCAGGAAGGACTTTCTCGCCAACTTCTAAACCCATAGAATTTTCCTTCGACGCACCTACCTAGAGTTTAGGAAAGAGTATGGTAGCTCATATCAACATGGGACGCATTGGAGAAGTTTACAACAGGGAGCTTAAGGACACTATTTACCAAATATGTGGGCGCCGAGACGAGCAATGGGAAGTAATCAGCACTAAGAAGGATAGATCCATTGCAGCTTTCATCCCGGAGTTAAACCAGCACATTCGACGTCAGGAGAACCAGATGTGTGCGGACATGATGGACTTGAAGAAGGCGAAGACTAGGATCATCAAGCTGGAGGAATAACTCAAGTTTACCCGCGATGGATATGAGGAGGAAATCAAGACCCTACTGGAGAAGAATGACGACTTAGTCAAGAAGATCGTAGTATTCATGGGAGGACCAGCACCAATAGAAGAAGAAGAAGAACCCAAGGAAATACGCCCCGAGGACTACATCATCATCGACGACACCGACTCCCACCCTAGTGATGATGACTTTGAAGACGAAGCTAGAGCAGACATCATGTAGTCTTCCACCGATCAAAATTTCTAGATGACTACCATATATTAGTAGTATTTCCCCCATGTATATAGTAGTAGTGCGCACTTTTGCGATAGTTCTAGACCGTTTGTATGCCCTTGCTTGATTGATTGAGTGAAATGATTGTGTTTGTCTCATGTGCATATGGGTAGTGTTTTCTCATTAGACCTCTTCTATTCTAAATCTCTCCCATCTAAACCCCTCAGATGCCTCCGAGACATGACACCGGTTTTGCCTTCCCACCGGAGCTCACCCAGTTGATCCAGCAGCAGAATGCCTTGATGCAATTGCTAGTTCAGAACCAGGGCAACAACAATAACAACCCACCGCCAATGGACAACCTAGCCCGTTTTCTAAGGTTACAGCCGCCAGTGTTTTACCGTGGCACCGAGCCTATAGTTGCTGATGATTGGCTACGCCGAATTTGAAGGGAGTTGAACACCGCAGGTTGCACAGATGCTAAGAAGGTGCGCTTTGCCGCACATCAATTGGATGGACCAGCAGCCTCATGGTGGGAGAATTACACATCCACTTTTCCTATAGCCAATGTCACTTGGGACCAGTTTCAGCAAGCTTTCCGCACATCCCATGTCTCCACTGGAGCTATGCAAATGAAGAAGCGGGAGTTCCGCAACTTACGCCAGGGGAACCGTACTGTGGCTCAGTACATGGATGAGTTTAGCAAGTTATCTCGCTACGCCCCTGATGATGTGGCCACAGATGCCGCGAAGCAGGAGAAGTTTATGGAAGGGATGAATGATGAGATGAGCATGCAGTTGATGGTAGCAACCTTCAACAACTACCAGGAGTTGGTAGATAAGGCTCTTATGATTGAAGGGAAACAGCAGCAGATTGAGAGCCGCAAGAGAAAGTATGGACAAGGGAAGTATAACTCAGGAGCTCGGCAGAAGCCTCGCCTAACCCCGAACACGGGAGGACTTATTCACAACCATGGAGGTCACAACCACACTGGAGGAGGATCACATAACCACAGTGGTGCTAAGAATGGGAATGGGAATGGAGCTAACAACAATCAGAACCGCTCCAACCCGTCCACTCCCGCCAAAAGAGACTTAAGTCAGGTTACCTATTTTAAGTGCGGGAAGACAGGGCACTATGCCAATGATTGCCCCGAAGGAAGGAATGGAAACGGAAATGGAAGCACTGGGAAGAAGCCCAATCCATTCAAGAAAGGATAAGTGAACCACGTTAACGTGGAGGAGGTTGAAGAGCAGCCGGACGCGGTAATAGGTAAATTTTTGGTTAAGTCATTTACCGCTCTTGTTCTTTTTGATACTGGTGCATCGCATTCATACATATCAAGGGGATTCATGGATAAGTTTAAAATACCAACCCAAACCCTTAGGACCCCTCTTTTAGTGAGTTCACCCGGAGCAGAGTATATGGCTAGCCGATGGTGTGACCAGATACCCTTCACCATTAGTACACATGTTTTTCCGTCCGACCTAATTATCTTGGAGTCACAAGGATTGGATGTGATATTGGGTATGGACTGGATGTCAAAGTTTGGAGGAAGCATTGACTGTGCTAGTAAGTCGATTTATCTCACCACCCCGGAAGGAAGAAGGATTAAGTATGTATCTAGGCATGTGCCTAGGAGGAGTCAAGTGAATGCCCTTACGGGAGTTGTTTAGGAGGAAATGCCTGTAGTGAAGGATTACCCGGATGTTTTCCCAAAGGAGTTACTAGGAACAATTTTTGATAGTTACAGCTAATGGAAGTTTTCGCCCGTTAGTTACAGCTAACGAACGCTCGTTCGTTAGTCTGTTCGTGAGTTTTCTTTTATTGGATTTATTCCGTGATTTTTCTGATCGTGATTTCTGATCCGATCTTAGTTTCTGTTTATCTTTTCGCTCGTTTAACGGAATCAGGCGATTCAAGCGCCTGGAGTTTCGTCTCGAAACCCACTTTCTGTTTAACCAACTCAAACAAGTTTTTGCTACTGTAAAATTTGACCTAGTTTCAGATTAGTAAACGAAGCTTCTTTCTTTTGCCGTTTGAGTTTCGTTGCTCCGTTTGATTTGATTCTTTTTGTGAACCGGAGTTCTTAATTTGAACTTTCTGGTCAACCTCTCTTATTTGAGTTTTGCTTGTGCATCGTTGCTTGTTACTTATGTATGTTATTGTTTGCTTGCGATAGAATTTCCGGAGTGCGAAGCGTGTTACTACGAGTCTCTAGGATTCGCGGATCGTTAGCAAGGCAAGTAACACTTTGATCATATCCCATTATTACCCAGTTTTTATGCATTAGTTCGAATCCTCAAACATTGCATGATTAGGATGTCATTAACTTGTGGGTTGGGAAGTAGTTGCTGAGGTAGAACCTATTGCCCTGTTACATTCAAACCCTTGGGAGTTACTTCTACGTATTGCTTATTGCTATGCTATGCTCGTAGACGTGGTTTGGGTTCGAGTGAAATTCATGTCAGATGTGAGATTGTTAATTATTGGTTCAACTTAAGGTGGCAACTTAAAATTAACATCTGGGTGGATTGAGGCACCTGGGGAACCCAGTGTTGTCTGTATTTTTTTGGAAATCCCGGGGTACCCTTGTGATCTTCCTATGGGCTGCCACCCAGGCTCAAAGGGAACTGAGATGATTCATGCTAGAAACTTCCGTGTGCAGCCACAAGCTATTATGGGCTCTAGCATAGCTGAGTAAGTTACGTGAAGCTCTTGAAGAGGTAGATCAGCAGGTAGTGGGTTTTGTAGGTTTGGTATGGTCTACCCGGAGTAGAGAGTTAACGTTTCTGAAAGACTGTGTCTCGGTCATCCGTTTCTCAAACACCATGCAGTGCGAGAAATCCAACGGAGGCGATCGAGTCTTGTGGGGAAAAGTGCGCAAACCTCTGCAGAGTGTACAATCTAATCATGGTTAGCCGTGTCCCCGGTTATGGACAATCTTGAGTATCTAGTTCTTGGGTTATCACATGTATCTCATCACTTTTAATTAATATTGTTGGGTTGTGAATAACTTTAATTGGGATTGAGTTGGGGGTACCTTCTCAATGTTGTTCAACCACCATGATAGTTAAATTAAAATATATTCCTTAGTTGTAGGGCAAAATCGGCTTTTCACAAAAACTATAACCATACAGCTTTCCACCAGCCAAATATGCATGTAGTGATAGTATTATTCTGTTCTTGCTCTACTGTGTTACTTTGCCATCATATTCCATGTGCTGACCCGTTTTCGGGCTGCAACATATTATGTTGCAGACTTTTCAGACGAGGAGTAAGGTTCGTTAGGTCGTTGCCGTGCAGCTCAGCTATGCCGTTGGAGTTGATGGACTCACTTTGTCTTCCAAGCCTTCCGTTGTTATCGTATTAGATGGCCTTAAGCCATATTATTGTAATAAGTTCTCTCTTGAGACATTCGATGTAGTAAGTGTGTGATTGCTACTCTGTTATAAATCCTTCGAGTACTGTGTGTGTCAGCATTAATGATTCAGGGATGACACTGAAGCACAGAGACTTGACCATCTGAGGTCGGGTCGCTACATATAGTGATTTTAGGGGGGAGGGGCAGGGCCCTTACTGCCCCCTGTCTTCGCCATTGTGCACGCGCCTGAGAGATGAAGCAGAAGGCATGGATGATGAGAGGGGGATGTTGGATACATAATTAATGTGGGTGTATTAGCTATATATGTTAATCCTATATAGAGAGGCATAGATTGATCGATGTGGACGTGGGAAAGAGGGTGAGACCTCACTGGATATATCGATTGATCGGTTTGTGTGGAAATCTATGAAATACCTAGCTATATACACACATACATAGAGGAACATCGATCGTTGCACATGCACGCTGAGAGATAAAGAATGCTCGATATGATGGAGAGGGGGATGTGTGTTGGTGTGTGCCTTCATGGGAAACCGACCTGAAGAAAAAGATTGCATGCGTGCGATGGATAATGCCAACTGGTAGTGTGTGTGCATGCATGCACGAGAGAAAGTTAGTGGTACAATTATGAAGAGAAGACTACTGTGTGGGTGTAAAAGAATAGCTGAATAGGTGAGGTCACAATCAATGTAAAGTTGAATTCAAATATTTGAATAAGAGATCCTGATGTTTGAAACCCATGCATGAATGAATATGACAGAGATCTGCGTGGTGCGGTTTGGAAACGAGCATGTTGTAATGTATACACATTGAACAAGGTCAGACTGATTTGAATTTGAGATACCGATGGCAGACATCATTTGGCTACGTCGCATCCGTGCATGGTCACACTATTCTAATTGGAGATGATGGGCGGCTTTTGCATCACATATCTATATCTATACCCCTATATATATTATATTATATTTTTTATATTGTGTGCGGGTAACTTTAACTTTGAAAGATGGTCGTTGGATGAGGCGAATCCGATGGTCCAAACATGGCAAATTTGAGCACTACTGGCTGTTTGATATCATCTAGATTCCACCAGATTTCGCCACATGTATAATCTAGAAGACTCCATGGTTGAACTTAAGAATAATGCACAAACATCAAAACACAAGCACTTCTTATTTGTTCTAGAATCTTTCGTATCAGAATTGCCCAAATGTTTTTCTACATGATTTGCCATTATTTGTTTTTACTTTATGTCTTACGACGCACAATTCCATGAATCTTAAAATAGATTAGCTTTCTTATAAAAACTAGATGATTTTGAATCAAATGAACTATAATAATTAAACGAACATCTACATCATGCATATATGACTCAAAGCTTGCATGCTATAATGTGGTATTTATTCATAATTTGGTTGCCAAATCTCATGCGTGCAATGCACGTGTACCTTACTCTAGTCTAAATGGTCTTTGTGTGTGTGTTGTGCGTGTTGAGGTGCAAATTGTCTTTTTTTGGGGTACACGTTAAGCTTGTTCTTCCGAAATTTCAAGCCGCGCCTTGTTATGCCGAAAATTCAAGCTAGCGTCTCTGTCTATCGTGCTGCGAAACTCCCGGCTCTTCAACCTGTGCCTTGTTAGCTCGAAATATTTAAGATATATCTTTGTCTTGTTGTGCTCCGACAACTCCCTCCATCTCAACCCGCGCCTTGCTATTCCGAAATTACAACGCGCGTGAAAACTCCCACCTCCTGTGAAATCCCGAGACGCAAAATGCCCGTGGTACCTCTAAACCGAAAGAACCGCCTCAAATCGTTGGGGGTACTTCCGTAATTTACCCCACATTTCGGACAAGCGCGTCTCTAAGCCATGGTTCCCCACTGCCATCCCATCCGCCCACCCATTCGAACACCGAGGCTGCAAAAACCTACGACGAAACCCCACACCCTGCTCCATCCGCCACCCAGCCGGAGCCTCTTCCCCGACGACGTCGTCCACAGCAACACCTTGACGTCCCTCATCCACCGTACCAGATGAGGATCCGTCGTCGATCTCATCGTCCCGCCGGTTCAGCCACCCCGTCCTCCACCTCCAAGGAGCTGCCCCGACGTTCCCCTCGTCTTTTGCGCCACCTCCATTCCCACACCGCCGTCTTCACCTGCACCACCGGAAGAGCATCATCATCACCGTTTCCTCGGATGAAGCTGCGGCCTAATCGGCGCCACCAAAGAGGTTGTACACTAATCGCCGCATTTTCTTCTTGATTCGATCTCACGGTGCTGCCGGCGCTCGGTCCCGAGCCGACATGGCGCGGCTCATCCACGGCGGCATCGCCGGCCACTTCCTCCACGGCGCCGCTCCCTCGGCGGCGACGTCCACATCAATAGGACCTGCTGCTGGTTTAGCTCTCGCTCGCGCTGCTGCTTTGCTCTTGCTCTCGGTCCCCTGCCTGATCTGCTCTTGCTATTGCTCTTGATCGCCCTGCTGCTCTCGCTCTTGCTCTTTCTTGCGATGCTGCTCCAATTTAGCTACACTTCACTCCGATGCCGCCGGGGTGAAGAAAGAACCAGCCGCAGCGGGGAGGGGGGCTCGCCGGAGAGGTGGTCACCGGCGGTGGCGGGGCGTTGGCGGGGCGGTGGCGTGGGGATCGCCGGAGAAAAAGCTCGGCACAGGGGGGCCTAGAGGGATGGCCGGGGCGGCGGCGGACCGGCGGTGGGGAGTGTTTTCGTGGCGGGCGGGGCGGCGCACCATCGACCGTGGGCGGCGGGGGGCTGCTGTTTGGCCGGCTCAGGGGGGGTGGAGGTTGAAGATGAACCGCAGGCCCTTGATTTCGTATCCAATGGCTGCAAAATCGACTGACCAGAGATGAAAAAGTCAGTCGACCGACGTGTAGCCTCACCTTGCTAGTGCGTTCAGTTTCGACAGCAAAATTCAGTTTCAATAGTTAAGTTTAGTTTCGACAGTTAAGTTCAGTTTCGACAGTTAAATTCAGTTTCGACAGTTAAGTTCAAAGATGAGCGGCTGATGTAGTTTACATCTAGCACTTTGTGGTTATGTATTTTACGTAATGTATTGGAGATGCTAATAGAATTCCACTCAGGTTAACGTTGTTCGTTGTCTCTCTTGTCCTGCTTCAGCCTCGGCGTCGTACAACTCACCGGAGCTGCTCCAACGACGAAACCCTCCAACACAACGGAGCAGTACGTCGGGCTCCATCTCTAGACGCCTAAGATCTTCTTCCCCTCCTCTGACAGCCAAGTCAGCCGAAGCATCCTCAACGGACAACCCAATCACGCTGAGATCGACATGGCTTTGCCAAAGAGGTTGTACACTTGTTGCATCTTTTTTTAGTCTACATGTTATATATATTGTCCACTGAGCACTCGTAGTAACGGGAAATATGATTATTTTATCCTACTATATGACAAGTAGTGAGGTACCAGGCAACTTAGCTATCCGTGATGGACTCTCTTGAATGCCATCATTATTTATCTCTGTGTGTTTGAGCTGTGCATTTGTCGATGGGCCTGGGAGTTGAGCTAGTATGGCACTGGCCTGGGTCCAAAGTAATAGAAGTAGCACAAAAACATTTTTTTAGTGTAGGATTTTCCTTGCTCAAGCCCGCCTACTAGAATCGCCAGTGCTTGAAAGGAAAAGTGAATGAAAAACATCGGAATTGGAAAGTTTCCTATGGTACTACTGTTCATGAATTTGGTGCGAAGTAATGGAGCAAAGGAAAACTGTAGGATTTGTTCCTTTAGTGTCTCCTTGAAAGAAAAACCATAGGAATTCTAGTTTCCACTTCTCCTCCTTTTCATATTCGTATTCATCAACCACAAGTCTAAGAGATAGTAGCATAATAGCATTATAACCATACATTTTCTTGTGGTTTGACTTAATCTCACCATGCTTTTTTTGCATCCTGTGATCTTCCAATTGTTGTGAATCAAACACCCAGATTGGAAGAAATCATGTGTTTTTAAATTCTTTGTTTTGCACGTGCATTCCTATCCTATTCCTGTCTATTTCCTATCCCTGCATTGTTAGAATCCTCAAATTCAAACAAGCCCTTACTCAATTACTTCTGTTACAGATATGTCTCAAAGAAAACCTTGTGTGGTTTGTCCTGCTCCTGCGCCACTGTGTTCCACCCCAGCTCAGCTGCTCCAACGACGGAAGGGTTCACCACAGCAGGGATCCGCTCTCCAGATTGTCTTTCGCCGCCTCAGATCTTCTTCCCCGCCGCTGGCAGCCACGGCAACTGCATTACCATCATCAACTGAGCAGATGACCTTGAGGACTACATGGATCCGCAAGAGAGGTCACACTCTTCCGTGTCTGCTTACGTTATGCATCGCTTAATATGATGACATGCTACATTATCATCGTGTTCACCTATTAGACTCCGAGTCATGTCCAAACTAATGCTGAAACTTGAGTTTTTAAATGGTTGTGGGGTACATATTGGGGCAGCAATCAGTACTATCTATCTACTATCTGGTTAATCTCCGGTGTCTACTATGAGTTTCATGTTGGGTGCAAACAAACATTAAAGGAGCCATTATCTGTATTTTTTAACTAAAGCTATTATCTGCCTGCTATCATTGGTTTTGGGTCTATCCACAGTTTGCTACCATCACTCTGGATTTGTGCATGCACTCCTTACATAATCTCACTATGTTTTATTCCTATGCATGCCAGTTATTGTACACAATGGAACTGATCATGTAGAGCAAAAGAGACGAGCCTTGCGTGGCAATAAAATTTCATGCAGACGTCGTTCCATGGTGGGCGCAAAGGCAGCCCCCCTCCACCCATTTTGGATCGTAATCAAGAGGAAGATAATTGTTATGAGGGGGACTCAGAAGGAGAAGACCACTCCTATTTACCCCATGAGGTCTTCGCTCTAACTTGGCACGCTGATGTTGGTAATATCATGCATATGGTGCCTTGCATTGCTTACTGTATACATTAAAGATGTCATCTTCTTAGTTTAGACATGCTTTGTGTCAATGCCATCTGTTTAGTTTCTTTATCGTATATGTGAATCATGCAATGCCATCTTGTCTAGCCAGGCATCATATACATGAATTTTGCAATGCCACCCTGGTTAGCCAGTCATCTTATATGTGAATTATATCATGCCATCATTTTTTTATTACGTGTTAAATTTGTCAACAATTTTAGTACATTCAATTACTCTTCCTGTGCATCAGCCATTTGGCACGGTCATTGAAAAATCTAGAGTGGAAACAAGGTCTTCAGAGCAGACAATGCTATCTGACGAAATGCATGTCTTTCTGGTTACTGATAGCTCCTCAGAGGAGGATTCAAAGATAGATGACCAGTCATATTTCCCCCCCCCCCCCAAGGTGCATGCCCTAACTTGGCAGGGTTATGTTGCTCATATCGTGCGTATGGTATCTTGCATTGCTATGTCATTTGCTTAGTTTAGACATGCTTTGTGTGAATGCCACCTGTTTAGTGTCTAATTACCATATATGTGAATTATGCAGTGCCATCTTGTTGCAAGACATTATATATGTGAATTATGCAATGTTATCTTGTTGCAAGGCATTATGTATGTGAATTATGCAATGAAATGTTGTTTAGGCAATCATCATATATGTGAATTATATCATGCCGTCCTTTTTTTGTATTTCTCATTGCTTTTGTCGACAATGTTTGTATATTCAACTGCTCTTCCTGTGCATCAGCCATTTGAATTGGTGATGGAGAAATCTGGAGTGAAAACAAGGTCTTCAAAGCAGACAATGCTACCCGCTGAAGCAGATATCTTGCTGGTTACAGATAGCTCTTCAGAGGAGGATTCAGAGGCGGATGACCAGTCCTATTACCCCCCTGAGGTGTATGCTCAAACTTGGCAGGGTTATATTACTCATATAATGCATATGTTGTATTGCAATGCTTATTTTTTACATCATATACACAATATTGAATGCCATCTCCTTAGTTGACACATCATATATGCGATTGCCCTCTGCTCACTTCCTTAGTATATAAATCATATATTTGAATTATGGCATGCCATGATGTTTACATAGACAGCATGCATCTGAATTATGGCATGCCAACCCATTTTTTAAAGACATAATATAGTTATACCATCTCATCCTATTTACATAGTCATCATATTTAAATTATGTCATTCTATCCGTGAATTATATCATGCCATCATGTTTCCATCGACGGCATGTTTGTGATTTATGGCATGCCAACCACTTTAATAGACACATCATATAGTTATATCATGTCATCCTGTTTACATAGTCATCATATTTTGAAGTATGTCATTCTATCCTATTTAGTTAGCCATCATACATGTGAAATTGTGTCATGCTATCATGTTTAATTAGCCATCATATATGTGAAATTATGTCCTGCTATTCTGTTTGCTTAGACAACATAAATGTGAATTATTTCATGCCATGTTTTCTTCCCTACTATCCATTGCACCTATCTATCTTACAATGTATGTACATTCAATTACTGTTCTTGTTTATCAGCCATTTCAATTGGAGGGAGTGATGGCAGTATCTGTGGGAGTAAAAACATGGTCTTCAGAACAGATCGTGCTACCTGTCGATGCAGATAGAACCACGGTTGTACTTGCCCAAGAACCAGCCCCACCACACATAACCCACACTCCTGCAGATTGTACCCCTACCTAGTTGGACAGAGAACCAGCTACACCCCTTCTAACCCCAACCCCAGAAGATAGACACCCAGTTCCTGTTGACACAGCACCGTCTCCACCACAGAGCACCCAAACACGAGTAGTTCGTAAGGCAACTACAGTGCCCAAATCACGAGGACCACAACTCCGAACCCGAAGTCAACGCTTAAAGCAGAAGAAGAATTGTTCTCAAGTCAGGTTCCGTAGCTATGGTTCATACTACTTTGCTCTTGCATCACTGTATTTACTAATACCAACTAATTTCAAATTTGAAGGATGTAATTGAAACTCCAATGGCGCAACAAGTATGTTTTAAACCTGTTTCTTCAACATGTTTGACTGTTTGCTGTTGTAACTTGCTCTATGTTGATTTCAGTTTCAATTGAATAAACAGTTATGTTATCATGCCATGCACATTACAAGTGTTGTTATTGATGTGTTGTTTCCCACACTTATATTGTGTCTACGCTGCTTTGTCTTGAATAGATATGATTTGAACTGTATCTATCTTGATTTGGCAACATAAACTAGAATGATATAGACCATACAGTGACCATACTACATAGATATATGTTTGTTTCATGTTGTTATCCTGTCCACCTTACTACTGAACTGGTTTACCAAAATGAGTTTCATATACTACATTGTAAACCTGAGATGTGTTTGTTTGTTTCTCTTTTAGAACACGGGTAAAATATTGGAGAAGAGTACCCTGTTATGCAACAGTAAAGGAAGTAATGCAGATAAGGTTCAAGATAGTGAGACATCACTGTTGGTCTCCAAAAAAGCTGATAAAAACTATATTGAAGACACTGAGACAACCCCAAAGTCCTGTCTTGATGTAGTGTTCGAGTTACTGGCTACCACTGCTGGCACCAGCTCTTTGAACTCATTGCCTGAATAAGTTTGGCTTCTTGACTCTCAACTTCAAGTTGAAAGACATCGATCAGATGTTATGCGACAAGAAGCCGAAGGACTGAGGAAGTCCCTGCAGAATTCAGATGCATACTTTCTGGTGCAACAGCAAGCGTTGGAGGACTTAAAACAAGAGAAAGTTAATAAGCTTGATAAGCATCTTGCCAGCATTATGGGTACCCAGGATATTGTTTCTTGAGCTCTTCTAAAGTGGTTTCAGTTCTAGACTTGTTTTGCTGCGACGTTTATATGCTGCTGTGTTCCCTATATTTGCACTGGTGGCGAACTTTGATGCCCAGTGGATGTAATATGTGTAATAGCCGTGATAGCCTAGTGTAAGTTGCTTGCTTATTTATTTCCTTGTTGTCTTGTTTATTTGTTTGCTTGTAGTTAGTGCAGTTCTTTTTCTGCGGTTTGCTAGTGGCTGCAATAACCTATTTTTTTAAAACTAGGCCACAATAAGCATGGGCTAATATTTACTGTAGTGACACTGGGCCTCCTACGGGCCGTAGAAACAGTGGGCCTTCTACGGGCCGTAGAAACAGTGGGCCTTCTACGGGCCATAGAAACAATGGGCCTTCTATGGGTCGTATCATCATTCGGCCTTCTACGGGTCATATCATCAATGGGCCTTATACGGGCCGTATGATCGATTGGCCAAACATGGGCCAAACAGACCGCATTCTGGCCATAAATGGGCTAGAGTTGGAATCGTCCGTTCATGGGCCGACCATAACGGGCCATCATTAATAGGCCGTATTTGATGATGCTATGAGAACGGCCCAACGTATTAACGGACCACAAACGGGCCGACTGTAACCACGGGCTGAATTTGGCCCACAAGCAGAAAATGGCAGTAACGGGCCATAAGTAAACGAATGCTGGAATGAGCCCAAGAATAAATGGGATCTGAGAAGGCAGAAAGATAACATGGGCTGGAGACGTCCGAACGGATTAACGGGCCATAAATGGGTATAAAGTGATACAATGTTCATTACGGGCCAGTTTCACCACGGGCCGTTAATGGGTGTAAAGTGATACACTGTTCATTATGGGCCATTTTCACCACGGGCCGTTAATAGGCCAACAGTTACATAGGGCCTCATATGGGTCGAAAGACGTCATGGGCCATACATGGGCTAGAAGTGAAAATGGGCTAGAATCATATTGGATGGCCCAGATGACGCTACTGGGCCTAATTCGGATAGGGCATAACGAGCCTTGGGTTAGCGGGCTGTAAATGGGCTATATGCGAACAGGTCGTTAACAAGCTTTCCATGGGCCGGCCCGCCACCTTTTGACCAAGTCAAATGGGTCGGCCTTTTCACAGGAATGGGCCTCTGTTGGGCCGTGCCACGTGTCAACGTATCATAGGCGCCTTCTGTCCAATGAGTGGATGACATCTGTCCCGATGATGAGCCGACACGTGTTTCCTCCAGCTAATGATGATTTTACACGTAGAAAATCCCCATTGGTTGGGGCTGTTAACGGGTTATCAAATCCAAAACCCGACCCGATAGCTTAATGATGTTCCGTTACGGTGGATGCCACGTGTTGGTCACCCCTGACAAAAGCACTTCTGTGACGCGCGATTTATCGTCATGGAAGTGGGCACTTCCGTGATGATAATGTTGGTAATGTCATGGAAGACTTCTACGACAGCATAGGTATGACTATCTCGATTCTATCATAAATTTGTCATGGATGTACATGCATGACAAAAAACGCGACCTACTGTGACAAACACGTATCATCACGGAAGTGTATTTTTTTGTAGTGATACTACTTGACCCCTCTCTCGTGTGCATACATAGGTGTGAGCGGAGCTACACATTCATCGAGGAGGAGTCCAAGAATAAGAGGACATCTACACCATCCAAGAGGGAAGCCTAGAAGCGGAGAAGGAAGCGCCAAGAAGAAGGCAGCAGCTCCCAGGCGACCCCGTGCGCACGGGCCCCTCCAACCCCGTGCCCACGGGCCTCCCAGGCTGGCGGTCCTGAAGACCCCGTGCGCACGGGCATGTACCGTGCCCACGGGACCCCCGTGTCCACGGGCCCCACGGAGCCTGTGCGCACGGGCTCATGCGTCAGGTCTCTGGATACCCCGTGCGCACGGGCTCCACTTACCCCGTGCACACGGGGCCCCCTGTGCGTGGCTGTTGGGCTTGGCCCCTGTATCCCCATCTCGTCCCTACTTACCCCTTCATCCCTTGGACCTATATATACTTCCCCTTCCTCCTCCATTTAGACATAACTAAGAATAAATCTAGATATTAGAGCTTAGCTCATGTACCTCTCCTTGTGGGATTCCTCTTGAGAGAGATGACTCCATTGGAGTACAAGGCCTCCATTGGAGAAGATCCCTAGTGGATAAAGCCGCCATCTAGGGAAGGATCTATCTAGATCATCAAGCCCCCGTCTCCTTCATAGGATTTGGGATGAACTCTACCATGTATCTTGTTTCCCTTTGATTGTTCATGTATCTTGTGGATCTTGTGTGTTTGTTGGTCTAGTGGATGTGTGATTGGACTTGTTCTTGAGTGTTACTCTTGTTTTCCCTCTTGTGTTCATCTTGTTCTTGGAGATTCACACTCCAATTCATGAAAGATCTCCACTTAGGGTTCCACCCTACAACATCTTGGTAGCAG
The DNA here is from genome assembly GCF_002162155.2 of Triticum dicoccoides. Taxonomy (NCBI): domain Eukaryota; kingdom Viridiplantae; phylum Streptophyta; class Magnoliopsida; order Poales; family Poaceae; genus Triticum; species Triticum dicoccoides. The sequence goes on from NC_041386.1 coordinate 323,893,703, forward strand.
AGCCATGGTTTCTCACGAAATTGGAGCCCCCCTTCTTAGTTTTCTAGCCTAATTTTGCTTGTTCTTGCCCAATTTCGAAAATTCCCCACAAGAAGAGCCATACCAATTTTTTGTTGTGATTTGAAGTTTTTGTTGATTTTGATCCGTGGATCTGATGTATATCAATTAGATCTACCCCCTCTTGCGTCCCCATACCCAAATTTTTCTTTCCCCCTTCGAATTTGACCCAAAAATCGTGAAATTTCCGCCTACCCCGCGCCCACGGGCTCCCAGCCCCGTGCCCACGGGCCCCTGCGTAGTCCCAGGTGACCCCGTGCCCTCGGTACATGTACCGTGCACATGGGACCCCGTGTCCACGGGCCTTGGACCCCGTGCACATGGCCCTCCCGGAATCAGCCGCGTCTAGTTTACGTTTTCGGTCATAAGTTCCACTCCTGAACTCCGATTTGGGTGTTCTTTGGCTCGTTGAAAAGCTAGCGACGTGCCCGAGATGCTCATCATGGTTTTACCACCATTTGACTCCATCAACTTTCCTCCATTTTTGCATCTTTTGCATAAGCCATCCGCCATAACTTCCGCACCACCACATACAACTTCCACAAACTAACCCTTTTTGGTTCTTATGGCATTTGCGGTTGGTTGAGTTGTGATTTGAGTCTCCTAAGGTGTTTCGGCTACTTAGGGACGGTTACATCTTCATCCACCACTGGTGACTTGTATCGGTCCATCAACTACATCCACCACGAGCTTCCACATCGACGACGACCATCCATCCTTTGAGACCATCTTCAACCGGAAGCAAGGCCGGTTACCCAGCGACTTCATGAAAGGTTAAGTGTGATGAAGGTATCCATTCCATCATAAACTTTTCCTTCCTTGTCATTACATCTTGATAGCCCCACCATCTTTGCGAATACCTTCATACCTATTGAGACTAGCTATCCGAGTGTTGCCGGGCTTCGCGAAAACTTGTACACCATAGTGATACGATATCATATTATTGCATCATTGGACATATCATATAGTGCAATTGCTTGCTCCCGTGCATATCTTGTGATACTTATCTCATGTTGCAGTTGAGGCTCAATAAACATAGTGGAAAGGAAGATAAAAGCAAAAAAAAAACTTTTAAGCAAGAAAAGAATGATCATAAGCTTATAAGCAAAGAGTGTTGAGCATGAAAAGAGATACTTGTGCATGAGGATACATGGAATAGGAAACATTTAGCTTGCATACGTATAGGTTGGTGCCAAGTGGTGAATCGTGCCCAAGTGTGCAATCAAGCTAGTGCTCTCCTAGTGTTTGTGCAACACGAGCTTAGTCTTTGTTAGGCAATCTTGTATTGCTCATCCCTATAGTTGCACAAGCCCCATTATCCCATCGTGTGTGTTTCTTTATTTCCCTACTCTATATTTGTGATCACTTGTTTTGCATTTTGAGTCCTTTGGATTTATTTCAACATTTACAATATCTTGGACTTCAATTTGCATGAAATATGTGCCACTTGTCCTAACCAAGCCCCTCGACAAGCTTTACTTTGTAGGTGTGAGTGAATAAGTCCGGTACCAATTCCACTATTCTTTCATTTCACATTGAGTGATACGAGATACATCCACAACGTTGGGAAAAGGTAGATTGGTATTGTTTATCTCATTTCCTACTCACCTTTGTCTAGTCTTGTGATGGATAGGCAAAGCACATCATCTCCGGTCTACAACCACGACGACGAGTTCAATGTTGTGAAGAACTTCATCGACGCCAAGATGGACAAGAAAATGGAGGAGCTCAAGGCCCTCATCAAGCACCGCAAGCGATCTTCCTCATCTTCGAGAAGATGCTCAAGTGCAAAGACTCCCGAGCTACCATCTTCGGCAAGTACACAGAAGCATCGACATCGACATGACCATGAAGAGCGAGCTTTAGGACAGGCGTTGGCTGCTCTGCCAACCCCGTGCACACGGGCCCTCGACCCCCGTGAACACGGGACCCTGTGCACGCGGCCTCCTGTACCCCCGTGCACACGGGCTACACAGAGCCACGACTTCGACCTCAAGACTACGGCTTCTTCAACACCTTTGGCATCTTCGCCAAGTGACTTCAAGGCATCTTCACCTTTGGATGTACGACATCTTCACCTACTCCACGAGCTCAAGTCCACTACTCCCTCGAGCTACTACGACATCGACATCACCGAGGAGATTCCATTCTTTGGGTCTATTCACCCCCATGAATACCTCAAGTGGGAGTGCAAGATGGACGACTACCTCAAGCTACATCAAGTACCCTTCGACGATCAAGTGAAGTGCGCCACAAGTACCTTCCATGACTATGCATCGACATGGTGGATTCATAGACCTTCAACAAGCTTCACCATGACGTGGCCCATGATGAAGAAAACGATGCGGCGAGAATTTGTGCCTTCCACATACACGGAACATCTTCAACGCTAATTGGAGAACACCATACAAGGATCCATGTCCCTCGATGAGTACTTCAAGAACATCAAGGAGGCCTTGCGACGTGCTAGCATGGACGACCCCATTTGGATGAAGTTCTACTTCATGATGGGATTGAACAACGACATCTCCGAGACTATCTTCCTCGAGAACTACAAGTCCCTCGACGACAACTACATTGGTGCTCTCAAGGCAGAGCAAGAACGAGTGAAGGCCAACTCTACTCGACCCCGAGCTCACTTCGCATCGACCACGCTACAAGATGGTGAGAGAGATGATGTGCCATCTTCGGCCTTCATCCGCGACGAGAGTGATGATGTGCCATCTTCGACCTTCATCCACGGGGACGACTACGAGACGGTTGAGCATGGGATTTTCCCTTCGACCACGGCGACATATAATGACTTGAGTGACTTGTGCCACCATATTGAGAGTGAGAGTGACTTCACCACGAGCCCCATATAGGACGAGTTGCCCCAACTCCCATGTGAGGAGAGCCACAACCCCCGGCACTTGAGTGAGATGAGTGACTCCACCATATGTGAGTTTGAGTGCACCTACCTTGAGGGAGTGAGTGAACCACCACATAGAGAGAGTGAGATAGTTGATAGGTCATGTGAGGCCACTTTCAACTCTAACGACTTGACCTCTACCTCTATTGTGTCTTCTCATTTGGTGCTAGGTCCCATATATGATGACGAGCCAATACATGATGACTTCGTCCTTCCTTTGGACAAGACGATGGCCATGGTGGAATATGATGCACCCCCCACATGGTTCCATCAAGATGAAGATGATGACCACCATTTGGTCTTTGCCACCTCACCTACACCACATGAGTGGAATGAGAAAGGTAATATAGGTGAAGGTGGTGCTCTTGTCCCACTAGTGGACATTCTTGACATTGATTGCTTGCATGATGTTGACCAACCTATTACCATGCTTCATGCTAGTTCGACTTCCCCATGTGATGATTTACCCATTTATGATGAGTTTGATGATTTCCATGAGGAGTCTAGTAGTTCTGATGCCATGTTACATAGGATTTCTTGTGATAATTCTCTTGGTCACATCATGTTTGACAATCCGCTTGATTTGTCATATGCTATGCATGAGATCCATCATATGTCATATTTGCAATCTCATCGTAGTGACTATGCATATGCCATTAAAATGAACCGAATTTGCACATATGGCATAGATGACAAGCCCATGGTTATTGGCATTTCTTTTCCTTGTGATGATATTGATATGCTTCCTTTACATCATTTATCTCATATGCCATGCCATGACCACCTAGCTTCGGATATGCATTGTTTTGGACGTTGTCCATTTTCTCCATATGATGTTCCCGATATTGCTCATGAGGAGACCCCCATAGTTTCCTCATACATTTTAGGAGATTTTGATCCATCCCATCCATTGCATGTTCCTCATACTTGTGTGCACCATATGCTCCCTATGAATAAAAATGCTATTGTTGTGCCACACACTTGCTATAAATTCCGTCCCAATCATGTTGAACACAATAACTATCATTGCAAGATGGATGACATGTTTCTCTACCGTGCCTCAAATTTCTTTGAGAATTCTTTATCTTGTGCTAACTCACACATGCACATACACATCATGATGGGTGATGTGTACATTTACCACGCATACACGTTCTTTCGTTTGTGTCTCTTTTGTGTAGGTACCCATGAACACTCGTCAACCTAAGAATCCCATGAGTTGACGAAACGAGCTCTAGAGAGCAATGATGACTTGGGATCCCATGGATTGTCCTTACCACCACTCCCTTTGCGTAAAGACTTCGCGCATCTCTTCTACACGACCCTCACATGGTTATGGGTTATTTAACACTTCTCACTTTATGCCCATATTGCCATGTTCACTTTGCATGATATTGCCATTCCTATACCTTTGCCATGCATTTGTGACCCATGCTTTGCATTGCACATGTTTCTTAATTCGCATACTTGTATGAGTATTTGCAAGCTTATTGGAGATATTGCTTGTTGTTGCCATGTTCCATTTGTGCCCCATGCCTATGATTTACTATGATCTTGCTTGGTGTTCGTGCTTGCGATATGTCATGTGCATTGCCTATGCCTATGATTTCCTCACATGACATGATTGCCATGATTTCCTCTAGTATGTTGCATCTTCGCACTACTAGCTTGCACAACTTGATTACTATGATTGCTTTCCATGTTGCATCCAATTCTTGGATTACTTGCTCCTATCATATGTTTGGTTGCAAAAATGTCACTTCTTCACATACGCTATGTCCCATTGCTTGTCACAAGATTGACTTGATTGCCTCACACATGATGAACAATTGCTCTTTCCATTGTGTTGAGTGCCACACGATTTTCACTACACCCCATGCACGTTATGCTTGGATTGTCCTGCAGTTGCCCCATGTGTTTAGACACTTCATTTCCTTTGGTGTTGTGAATGATTCCTATGCCTACCATCGCCCTTTTGTTGAGCACTTTGTGCACCCTTGCTATGACCATGAGGTAGATGCTTATTCTCTTGACACACATATTTGCATCACTTCCTTACAATTGCATGCTTGTCCCCATGATATCTTTGCTTGTGCTCGATTGATATGCTTACATGCCATGTCACAATTCTTTGTCACACCATATGCTTTGCATGATGACGACACTTGTTTGGTGACTCACCTCTTGAATGCTTGGTTTTGCTCTTACGCCAACCACATTTGTTTTTCCAAGTGCTTGTTATCTTTGCTCCTTTTGAAGGAATTACAAGATGGTGCGACATTGGAGAGTGCCCATTTGAAACTACAAGATGATGAATGCTTGGTAATCGTCAACTTCTACACGGCAACATCATCTCTTTCCCATGGTGATTTGGATTTCAATCCGAGGTCAGATCTTTCCCAAGGGGGAGGGGATGATGTGGAGCATCCTATGGACATCACCATGTCAAGAGTCCATTTGCCAAGTCACACGTGCCACATCTACTTCATACATACAAAGGTGAATCATCTCCTTTACACATGTCCACTTGTACCTTTCGAGGATGGTATACTACTTGACCCCTCTCTCGTGTGCATACATAGGTGTGAGCGGAGCTACACATTCATCGAGGAGGAGTCGAAGAAGAAGAGAACATCTACACCATCCAAGAGGGAAGCCTCAAAGCGGAGAAGGAAGCGACAAGAAGAAGGCAACAGCTCCCAGGCGACCCCGTGCACACGGCCCCCTCCGACCCCGTGCCCACGGGCCTCCCAGGCTGGCGGTCCTGAAGACCCCGTGCGCATGGGCGTGTACCGTGCCCATGGTACCCCCATGTCCACGGGCCCCATGGACCCCGTGCGCATGGGCTCATGCGTCAGGTCTCTGGATACCCCGTGCGCACGGGCTCCACTTACCCCGTGCAGACGGGGCCCCCTGTGCATGGCTGTTGGGCTTGGCCCTTGTATCCCCATCTTGTCCCTACTTACCCCTTCATCCCTTGGACCTATATATACTCCCCTTCCTCCTCCATTTAGACTTAGCTAAGAATAGATCTAGATATTAGAGCTTAGCTCATGTACCTCCCCTTGTGGGATTCCTCTTGAGAGAGAAGACTCCATTGGAGTACAAGGCCTCCATTGGAGAAGATCCCTAGTGGATAAAGGCCCCATCTAGGGAAGGATCTATCTAGATCATCAAGCCCTCATCTCCTTCATAGGATTTGGGATGAACTCTACCATGTATCTTGTTTCCCTTTGATTGTTCATGTACCTTGTGGATCTTGTGTGTTTGTTGGTCTAGTGGATGTGTGATTGGACTTGTTCTTGAGTGCTCCTCTTGGTTTCCCTCTTGTGTTCATATTGTTCTTGGGATTCCCCCTCCAATTCGTGAAAGATCTCCACTTAGGGTTCCACCCTATAACATAACCCCTAGCCATTTTGCGTCACTTGCCTATCAAGACTAGCCTTTGAGTATTGCCGGCAACGTTACTTGTGCACATTAGTGATCCGCCCATACATTACATACGTACCATACCATATTGGTATCGTCTTTGTATCATATCATCTCTTGTGCCTCAAGTTTGTTCCCACATATACCCAATCGCTATCTTGGTTTGTGCATTCCGCATTGTGGACATATACAAAAAAAGAGAATAAACTTTTAAGAAAAGAAAAAGAGTGAACAAAGAGCTTGTAAGCAAGTGCCATAGCATCATACCACATTGCACATAAGATTGTCATATCCGATTATCTTAGATCATACCACCGGAACATCATACACATAGCATACTTGGGATAGAAGTTCATACATTTTGCATCGTATAGGTTGTGCACAAGTGTCATATTCGCCTATAGAGAAATCGTGCTAGCATCTTTCTTGAGTTGTGCAACATGAGCGTTTTCCGTGGATTCCACATTTTGTGCTCATTCCTTGGTTGCACGACCCCATTTATCTATCTGTGTGTGTGTTTTCGTGTGCCACATATTGCTATTAGTCTACTTGTTTCACTTGCAAATTTTTGAATCTCTTTCAACATTATTGACTCTTGCTAACATTTTACATTAAATTTTTCGTGCCACTATACTCACCAAGATCCACCATAAGCCTTATTTGTGTAGGTGTGAGACACCGACAAGAATTGGTACCAATTGTGCTATTTCCTTGTTACATCATCGAGTGATCATTGATCCATCTTCAACATCGGTCAAGGTACATTTGGTATAAGTTCTTCTCCTTTCTCCACTCATATTTGCTCGAGTATTGTGATGGATAGGCAAGGCATTTCATCTCTGGTCTTCGACAACAATGACTGCGTGAACAACTACATCACCAAAGTGTCAATCTTCGATCTACAATGACAAATGCAAGGCGCACAATCAAGATTGTGAGAGCGCATCGAGAACCTCTCCATCAACATTCGTCACTCCGAGGCAAGGAAAAGGGACTACATCGACAACAAGCTTTCCGCACAAAAGGAGGAGCAAGATGCAAGGATGGAGGATATTCGGACCTTGTTGATCAACCGTTCTTCCCCTTCATCATCCTCAAGGCGGCGACATTCAAGTCACAAGTCTTCGGAGCACAAAAATGATGCAAGCTCAAGTCATCCACATCCACATCTCCATGGTGACCACCATCGCATTCATGATCCACCTCGTCATGAAGGGCAAGTCACCTCCAAGCAACATGTACACGACGACGACGAATGACATCTACTACGAGCTCAAGTGCGACAACACCAACATCATCATGACGATGCTCACCAAGCGCAAATGCACAAGTCCCAACAAGCCCTACTTCATGCCGAGTCCAAACGTCATGAGAAAAAGAGAAGACCGCGAGACAAGCACCACCAAGACGGAGCTACGGCTACACCAACCACTTCGGCATCTTTGCCAAGTGCTATCAAGGCATCTTCGCCTTTGGACGTACGGCATCTTCGCCTACTTGCCATGAGTTCGCCTACATCGACATCTTCAACTACAAGGCGACCACCTATGAGCGAGGGCGACACTTCCATCTTCGGAAGCCCCTCAAGCAAGATGGCCGAGCATGGGACATTCCCTTCGGTCATGGAGACGAGCTAAGAGGTGCCACATCATATGGGCCTCCTATAACAAGACGGTCGAGCTAGGGCCATCCCCTTCGACCACGGCGACGAGCATGAACCTCTTCAACTACATGAAGACTGTGCCCCAAAAGGAGTCATTCTCCGAGTCAAGCTACGAGACCGCACATGAGACCTTATCTTCGGTCTTAGAGGAGAGTGATGATGTGCCATCTTCGGCCTTCATCCACGGCTACGACTATGACATGATTGAGCATGGAAACATTTGCACCTACATCTCTCCACAACCCCATGAGTGAGATGAGTGACTCCACCATATATGACATTGAATGCATTTACTATGAGAGGATGAGTGTGACCACCACTAGCCCCACACTTGAGAGCATGCCACACATCCCATGTGAGGTTGAGAGCCATTTGAGTGACTCCACCAACCATATGAGTGAGAGCATCCGAGAGGGAGTGAGTGAGCCACACCACTTAGTGAGTGAGGTAGTTGACACGGCACGTGAGGCCACTTTGATTTCTAATGACTTAACCTCTACTCCTAGTGTGTTTTCTTCTTTGGTGCTAGGTCTCCCACATGACGACACACCTATCCTCGAGAAGTCCATACCTCCAATGGAGACGACCATGGCCATGATGGACGATGATGCACCCCCCACATGGTTCCATTAAGAAGAAGATGACAACAACTTGGTCTTCGACACCTCACCTACAACACATGAGCGATGCTCCAAAGGTAACATAGGTGATGATGCTTCTCTTATCCCACTAGTGGACTATTTTACGACTGATCGCTTGCATGCTAGTGCGACTTCCTCATATCATGACTTACCTATTTATGATGAATATGATGACGAGCATGTCGAGTTGTCTAGTTGTGATGCTATGCTCCATAGGATATCATGTGAAAATTCTATTGGTCACATCATGTTTGACAATCCATTGAACTTGTCATATGTTATGAGTGAGATCTCCCATATTGCATCATTTCAATCTCAACATAGTAGCTATGCATGCCCCATTAACATAAATCCCAGTTTCACTTATGGCATAGATGACGAGATGATGATCATTGGCTTTTGTTTTTCATGTGATGATATTGTCATGCTTCCTTTACATGATTTGCGCAATTCATCTACTATGCCATGCCATGATCACATAGAACCAAATATGCTTTGTTTTGGATGTTATCAATATTCTCCATGTGATGTTTCCATTAATTCTCATGAGGAGACCCCCATAGTTTCCTCATACATATTAGGAGATTTTGATGCATTCCATACTTTGCAGGACTCTCATAATTGCTTGCACCGTTTGCATTCCATGAATAACAATGCTCTACATATTTCTTGTGATGCATTACACAATTTGAGTCTCCATTATGCTATACATAACAACAAACCTATCATGATGGATGACATGTTTCTATATCACGCATCTCATTTATTTGAGCATTGTCTATTTTCTGCTAACCAACACCTGCACGTGCACACCATGATGGATGATGTGTACATATACCATGCAAACGCAATTTTCCTTTTGTCTTTGTTTTGTGTAGGTACTCACATTTACTCATCAACCTCTCAATCCCAAGAGTTGACGAAATGAGCTCTTGAGAGCAAAGATGACATGGGATCACGTGGACTATCCTTACCACCATTCTCTTCATGCAACGACTACGCGCATCTCTCTCACTTGGCTCTCACACGGCTATGGGCTATATACTGCTTGTCGCATCATGCTCATTTTATTGTGTTCACTTTGCATGCTATGCTTGCTTCTATGCCTTTGCCATGCAATTGTGACCCTTGCTTGCATCTACCCATGATTCACCATTATGCTACTCCTATGTGTATTTGCATGCTTGGTGGAGATCCTTGTTGTTCTTGCCATGTTTATCATGTGCCTCATGCTATTGATCCTATTTTTCTCATATCCTCCTTTCATGCTTGTGATATGTCTTGTTCATTATTCGTGCCCACAATTTGCACACACGACATGATTGCCATGATTCCTTGATGTAGGGTGGAACCCTATACGTCCGATCTTTCACGAAAGGAGCGGATCCCAACTAAGAACATGAAGAACACGGGGAATAACGGAGAGAAATTACAAGGAAAAACACTCAAGAACAAGTCCAATCACACATCCACTAGATAATCAAACACACAGCATCCATAAGGTACATGAACAACAAAGGGAAAGATACAAGGTAAGGTTCATCTCCAAAAGGAGGTCTTGATGATATCCTAGATGGATCTTCCCATGAAGGGGTCTTGACGATATATGCCGCATGATCTTCTAATAGATGGAGGTCTTGGCCTCCAATGGAGTAGTAGTCTCTCTCTCTCTCAAGAGTAGAGTGGTATAAGGAGCAAAGCTCTCTATCAAATGAGCTATCAATTTGCTAACCCTAGAAAGGATGAGGGGAAGGTCTATTTAAAGTCTAAGCCACGAAGGGGTAAGCGGAGAGAGAGAGATACAAGGCCAAAGGCCTGGCTGTGCACCGGCAGTGTCGGACGTCCGGTTGGCGTCGGAAGTCCGGTCGCTCGCGGGGGTCCGGTCATTCGGAGGGCGTCGGACGTCCGTCGTTTTGCTTTGGGATGGGTGGCACCGGAGTTTTGGTGAGCGTCAGACATCCGGTGCCTGGGACTTGTCGGATGTCCGGTGTTCGTCGATCGTCCGGCGGCTGCAGAGGGTCGGATGTCTGGCTGCTTCCGGTCATCCGATCGCTATAGACTTTGCAGCTCCTTCTTTCGTCTTCTCTTCCAGGCTTCCCTCGCGGATGGTGTAGTTGCACACTTGCGCTTGCACTCCTCCTCGTCATCCGTGCATTCCGACAATACATATGCATGCACACGAGTGGAGTGTCACGTAGTATACCATCCACGAAGGGGTCAAGTGAGCATGTGTAAAGGAGATGATTCACCTTTGTGTATGTGAAGTAGATGTCACACATGTCACTTGCCGAATGGACGCTTGACATGGTGATGTTCGTAGGATGCTCCGCATCATCTCCCCTCCCTTGGCAAAGATCTGACCTCGGATCAAAATCCAAATCACCATGGGAAAGAGATGGCATCACCGTGTAGGAGTGGTCGATCACCAAGTTCTCGTCATCTTGAAGCTCGAAATGGGCACTCTCCAATGTCGCACCATCTTGGGATTCCTTCAAAAGGAGCAAAGACAACAAACACTTGGAAAAACAAATGTGTTTAGTGTTAGTGCAAAACCAAGCATTCAAGAGGTGATTCACCAAACAAGTGTCGTCATCATGCAAAGCATATGGTTTGACAAAGGATTGTGACATGGCATATACGCACATAAATTGAGCACAAGCAAGGATGTCATGGAAACAAGTATGCAAGTGTGAGGTAGTGATGCAAATGTGTGTGACAAGAGAAGAAGCATCTAACTCATGGTCATAGCAAGCATGCATAAAGCTCTCAATGAAAGGTCTATGGTAGGCATAGGAAGCATTCACAACACCAAATAAAATGAAGTGTCTAAACACATGGGTGAAGTGCAAGACAATCCAAGCATAATATGCATGGGGTGTAGTGAATATAGTGTGGCACTCAACACAATAGAAAGAGCAAGTGTTCATCATGTGTGAGGCAATCAAGGCAAGCATGTAGCAATCGATGGGACATGGCATATGTGAAGTGATGACATTGTTGGAGCCAAACATATGAGATGTAGCGACCAGACCTCAAACAGTCTGATCTCTGTGCTCCAGTGTCATCCCTGGAACAGTAATGCTGACACCACATAGTACTCGGAGGATTTATAGCAGAGTAGAAATCACACACTTATTACATCGAGTGTCTCATAAGAGAACTTAGTACAATAAATATGGCTTAAGGCCATCTAATAACGATAACAGCGGAAGGCTTGGAAGATAAGTGAGTGCATCAACTCCAACGGCATCACTGAGTATAGAACCACGACCTAAAAACTCCTTAATCATTGTCTGAAAAATCTGCAACATTAACGTTGCAGCCCGAAAACGGGTCAGCACATGGAATATGCTGGCAAGGTAACACATAGAGAGTAATGGAATGAAACAACTATACTATATGCATATTTGGCTGGTGGAAAGCTCTACAGTTTTTGCGTAAAGCCAATTTTTCCCTACTTCAAAGGAATAAAATTTATTTAACTATCATGGTAGTTCTTAAACATTGAGAATGGTTGACAGCATTCTCAATCCCACTTAAGCATCATCATTAAAATAACCCAACAAAATTAATTTAGAGTAACATGTTGAGATTCACATGAAAATCCAGGTACTAGATACTCAAGATGTCCATAACCGGGGACACGGCTAATCATGATTAGTTTGTTACACTCTGCAGAGGTTTGCGCACTTTTCCCCACAAGACTCGATCGCCTCTGTTTGGTTTCTCGCACTACAGGGTGTTTGAGAAGACGGATGACCGAGACATAGTCTTTCAGAAGCGCTAGCACCTTACGATCGGGTAGACCGTACCACCTACATCCCCTACATCTGCTAGTCTACCACTGTAAGAGTCCGCACAACTTAGTCAACTATGCTAGAGCCCATAATAGCTTGTGGCTGCACACGGAAGTTTCTAGTATGAATAGTCTTATGATCCCTTTGAGCCTGGGTGGCGGTCCAAAAGAAAACAGGCAAGTCCTGGAATACCCAGGTGCCTCAATCCACCCAGATGTGTGTTTAAGTTGCCATCTTAGATAAACAATTAATTAACAATCTCACATCTGTCATGAATTTCACTCACCCAATTCACGTCTACTAGCATAGCATGGCATAATAAGCAAACGTAGAAGTAACTCCCAAATGTTTGAAAATAAATAGGTAATAGGTACTACCTCATCTACTTCCCATCCCACAAATTAATTAGATCCTAATCATGCAATGTGTGAGGATTGATCTAATGCAATAAAATTGGGTAGTAGAAAAGTATGATCAAAGTGTTACTTGCCTTGCTGATGATCCGGGAAACCTAGCGATTCGAAGTAACAGGCGGCGCACTCCGGATACTCTATCGCAAACAAACAAACAAGCATACAATAAGTACTCATCTAATGCACAGGCAAAACTCAAACAAGAGATCTAACCAGAAGGTTCAACTGAAGAACTCCGGTTGGTTTCGTAACGAAAGACAAACGGCGAAAGAAAACAACTTCGTTCTAGCAATCTGGATCTAGGGCAAATTTTTCAGTAGCAAAATCTTTTTTAAGTTGGTTAAACGAATAGAGGGTTTTGAGACGAAACTCTAGGCGCTTGAATCGCCTGATACCGATAAACGAGCGAAAAATTAAACTAAAACGAAAATCGGATCAGGAATCGCGATCAGAGAAATCGCGGATTTAATCCGAGAAAAGAAAACTGACGAACAGTTAATTGAACGGACGTTCATTAACAGAAACTAACCGGTGAACGTTCAGTAAATAAATAAACCAGAAAAAATAAACCGATCTAGGGTTTTGAAAAAAAAACTAAGGCGAACGGCGGCGGGTATACCTCCGGCGAGGCACTCCGGAGGCGGCGGCGGCTATGCAGGGCGGCGGGGCGACGCAGCAGCGGCGGCGGCGGTGGTAGCAGCGCAGGCGGCGGGGCG
>NC_041386.1:323909737-323912019 GCF_002162155.2 Triticum dicoccoides
GGTCATAATTACTCTTTTGGCGGGACTGAGCAGTCTTGAGATTCTCGCGAATAATGCGGACTTGATCTTCGGCATGTTGGATAATATCCGGACCAAAGAGTGGACGTTCCCCAGTTTCTGACCAGTTCAGAGGGGTTCGGCACTTTCGTCCATATAACACTTCGAAGGGGGCCATCTTCAGACTAGCTTGATAGCTATTATTATAAGAGAACTCAGCATACGGAAGAGATTCCTCCCATTTCTTGCCGAAGGAAATAACACAAGCTCGAAGCATGTCTTCGAGAACTTGGTTGACACGTTCAACTTGCCCTTGTGACTGAGGATGAAAAGCAGTGCTGAAAGACAGATGAGTGCCCATAGCTTCTTGGAAACTTGCCCAGAATCTTGAAGTGAATAAACTGCCACGGTCTGAACTGATAACCAGCGGAATACCGTGAAGCGATACAATTCTGGACATGTAGAGAGTTGCAAGCTGACTAGCAGTGATCGTTTCCTTGACAGCCAGAAAATGTGCAACTTTAGAAAGTCGGTCAATGACGACAAGAATAGCATCATTGCCTTTCTGCGATTTGGGGAATCCAGTAACGAAGTCCATCTCGACATGGTCCCATTTCCATTCAGGAATAGATATAGGTTGCAGAGTTCCAGCAGGCCTTTGATGTTCTGCTTTGATACGATGGCAAACGTCACATTCAGCAACATAACGAGCAATGTCTTGCTTCATGTTAGACCACCAGAATCTCTGACGAATGTCTTGATACATCTTCGTACTACCAGGATGGATACATAGAGGCGTATCATGAGCTTCTTTCATAACCTCCTGAGTCATATTCAGGTTTTCCTTCTTACACGGCACCACTAGGCGGCCTTTGAAGTACAAGGCGCCATCATCAGCAATAGTGAAGGATGAGGGACTTCCTTCTTTGAGGTCTTGCTTAATCTTGTAGACTTCAGAGTCAAATCCCTGCATTGTCTTTATGGTGCCCACGAGATCGGGTTCAACAGCTAGGGTATAGAGAGAGCCCTGGGAAACAACACGGAGATTCATCTTGCGGAACTCCGGAGGAGGGGGGGCGAGTGCACCCGGAGGAACAATATGGAGGTTTAGCTTTTTGAATTCTTCAACAAGTGAAGGCTGAACTTTGTGAACCTGGAGGTGGTTGCAGTAAGACTTGCGGCTCAAGGCATCAGCCATTACATTAGCCTTGCCTGGGGTATAGGAAATACCCAAATCAAAGTCTGCAACAGTCTCCATCCATCTCTGCTGACGGAGGTTCAGGTCTGGCTGAGTAAATAGATACTTCAGACTTTGATGGTCGGTGAAGATCTCGCAACGATTACCGAGAAGGTAATGTCGCCACTGTTTCAGTGAATGGATAACAGCAGCAAGCTCGAGGTCGTGAACTGGGTAGTTCTCTTCGTGAGGGCGCAATTGCCGAGAGGCATAAGCAACCACTTTGCGCTCTTGCATTAGGACACAGCCTAGTCCTTGACGGGAAGCGTCGCAGTAAATGACGAAGTCCTTCTTAGTATCAGGAGGAGCTAGTACTGGGGCAGAAGTTAACTTGTCTTTGAGTGCCTGGAAACTTTCCTGACATTTATCTGTCCATTGGAACTTGACGCCCTTATGCAATAGGTTAGTCAGAGGCCTGGCAATCTTGGAGAAGTTCTCGACGAATCGACGGCAGTAGCTGGCGAGACCGAGAAAACTTCTGACTTGCTTAACGTTCTTCGGAGGAGTCCAATCGAGAATAGCCTGAACTCGTTCAGGGTTGACGGCAATACCATCCTTAGAGATGACATGCCCAAGATAGGTTACTTCGGGAAGCCAGAATTCACATTTGGAGAACTTGGCATAAAGCTGATGCTCTCGTAGCTTTTCCAGCACGAGGCGAAGATGTTCAGCATGCTCCTCTTCGTTCTTGGAAAATACCAGAATATCATCCAGATAAACCACGACGAACTTGTCGAGGTAATCCATGAATATATAGTTCATCAGGCGAGAGAAGGTGGCTGGAGCATTGGTTAAGCCGAAAGACATGACGGTGTACTCGTATGAACCATAACGAGTCACAAATGCGGTCTTGGGGATATCCTCCTTACGAACACGGATCTGGTGGTAACCTAACCTCAAGTCGAGTTTAGAGAACACTGATGATCCAGCTAATTGATCATACAGATCGTTGATCCGAGGAAGAGGATACTTATTCTGAATGGTAGCTTGGTTTATAGGACGGTAGTCTTGGACCAATCGGTTTGTCCCATCTTTCTTCTTGACAAAG
>NC_041386.1:323912544-323917750 GCF_002162155.2 Triticum dicoccoides
AACGTTCAATGCGTTTAAGGCATAAAGCCTGGCCTCGGCATTCCGAACCAGATGAGCATCATAGCTAATTATTTCATCAGAAGGGTGTAGCAGATGGACGGTCTTAGTGGCGCAAACGATAGAAGCAGTATGCGCCTTTAACCAATCCATTCCCAGAATGAGGTCAATGTTAGACGACTTCAGTATAATGGGCGAGGCACGAAACTCCAACCCTTCGATTTCCACAGGGACGTCAATGCCAACCATGGAGGTCTGACATTGTCCCGCGGGGGTTTTTACCACTACCGAAGTGTTCATCTGCTCAAATTTAACATCGTGCTTGTATGCAAATTCTTCTGACATGAATGAATGCGATGCACCTGTATCAAATAAAACGGATGCTGGTACTGAATTTACGAGGAGTGTACCCATCACAGTAGCGGGCTGGTCTTGAGCTTCATTCAGATCAATGTGGTTGGCATGAACACGGCCATAAGACTTGGCATTGTTGTTGCGGGCCTGGTTGTTTCCACGGCCAGCGGCTGGAAGGGCCAGTTGATTCTGATTCTGAATGCAATCCCTAGCACGGTGACCTGGTTGACCACACTTGTAGCACAGGCCATTATTGGGAGTGGGAACAGGAGCTTGGGGTGGCGGAGCTGGAAGCCTTGGCAGCCTAGTTGGAGCAGCCGGCAGACGAGGTGCAGCATAAGACTGCCTTGGGGCAGGTGCGGTTGGACGGTACATGCTGTTCGGGATCCATATCTTACGCTTCTGCGAGGGCGGGCCCGAAGATGAGCTCGTGTCACGGTTGCGCCTTTGAGAGCTCTGGTGTTCTTGCAGACCAGTCTCGACATTGATGGCCTTGTTCACCAAGGTGGCGAAATCGGCAAAGTCATGCACTAGAAGTGTGAGCTTGATGTCAGCTTGAAGGCCTTCACGGAACTTCTCCTGTCTGCGAGCATCAGTTGCAATGTCTTCTTCAGCATAGCGGGATAAGTCCAGAAACTCCCGCTGATAAGCTTCAACAGTCTTGTTGCCTTGGGTGAGGTTGCGGAACTCACGCTTCTTCCTGTCCATGATTCCCTGAGGAATGAAACGGGCACGGAAGGCAGCCTGAAAGTCTGGCCAGGAGATGATTGTCCCAGCTGGCAGAGTACGCCTGTGGCTGTCCCACCATTGAGCTGCGGGTCCTTTCAGGAAGAAGGAAGCAAAGGTGACATAGCTGGCAGGGGCTACATCAGCAGACTCCATTTCATAGGTGATGTCACGGAGCCAGTCATCAGCATCCAGCGGCTGGGTTGAGCTGCGGTACACACTTGGGTTGAGGCGTATGAAATCCTGCAGAGTTGTTGTGTTTGGATGCTGGTTCATATTGGGGCGAGGAAACTGAGCCATCACGTTTTCCATGAACTGGCGATTCATCTCAAGCTGTTGGATCATACCAGCCATGTACTCAGGCGGTGGTGGAAAGTTGCCACCACGACCACGACCAGCTGGTCTAACCATCCTGCTAATATATAACAGGGGTAGTTCAGTATTGAGAAATTTGCATAGACAAGAGCCATTCATGATGAAACATGCATAATGAAAGGAGCACGACAGATACCACATAGATAGTCGGCATAACTTACTAAAGGGGTCGGACATAGAGTTCAGTACACAGAGTTCCGTACATAGACTAAGTCATCATAGGCGGCACGCAGGCTCGCGGGTGCATCTAAGACTAATGAACAAGACTACATCAGTCCCAGGAGGTACTGTGAAGGTAGCTGTAACCTGACAGCTGGTAGTGAGGCAACGGATAGTCCTCCACGTCAGTGGCCTGGGGGCTGCGGATACTCTGGTGTAGAACCCGACGCTCAGGTGGCAGAAGAGGACCAAGTGTGGGAGAGTAGCCTCCCACCTCTGGCCATCCGACACCGTGGGGCATCACGGTCCTGGCTGGGTAGATCGCAGAACGCGGTAGCTGTCCAGATCGGACAAAGGGGTGCAACCGCGTCAGAGCCCTGTAAAGGTGCTGACGAGTGGTGTACAACTCGTGGCGAAGAGCTCTGTTAGCTCGGTCCAGCCCATCAGCATGCAGAACCAGGCGCTGATGGTGGAACGGCTCTCGGGTGACGGTGGAGTAGGCGGCAGTGTAGTATCCCTCCGCACCAACGTCAGATGCGATAGGAATGTGCCTGAAAGGGGAAGTGTCCAATGCCTGATACTCTCCACGAAGACGTGTCAGAGCAGCATGAGCCGCATCGTGGACTGCCATCTCGATGGTCACTCCAACACCATGAGCGGTGTGCAGCACGGTAGTGGACTCATACTCCCGAGTGTAGAGGTGGACGATGGCACGGTACTGCTCCTGGTTAAAGTCCTGGTACTCCTCGTAGACGGTGTACTCAGGGTGCCAGCGATAACCCAGATAGGTCATCATATCAGCTAGCACAGCAGGTGATCCTGAGGCACCAATGGCCGCAGTGTGGCGCACGACCTGCCTCGCGGGTTCCATCTGAAAACAAAGATGTTTCAATGGAGTCAAATGACAACACGGGCACTATTCAAAATGCTATCCTGCAAAATAACTATGGCTTATCCAACTTTGGGGTGAACGTGGTAACGGGATCCTAAAGTCAGAGTTAGCAATTTCGTTTAACCCGAGTAGAAAAGAGTTCAGAGTCCCAGAGCAAGGTCGAGGAGTAAAAGATCCTAGTACCACCCGATGGCGACGTGGGCCCGTAAGGCACACAGCCAAGTTAGTAAAAGTTTTTGTAATGTCTAGACTCGACTTCGGCCAAGGAGTGTGGAAGGGGGATTCCTACAGGCAGTCGGCTCTGATACCAACTTGTGACGCCCCCGATTCAATCGTACACTAATCATGCACGCAAATGTGTACGATCAAGAACAGGGACTCACGGGAAGATATCACAACACAACTCTACAAATAAAATAAGTCATACAAGCATCATAATACAAGCCAGGGGCCTCGAGGGCTCGAATACAAGTGCTCGATCATAGACGAGTCAGCGGAAGCAACAATATCTGGGTACAGACATAAGTTAAACAAGTTTGCCTTAAGAAGGCTAGCACAAACTGGGATACAGATCGAAAGAGGCGCAGGCCTCCTGCCTGGGATCCTCCTAACTACTCCAGGTCGTCGTCAGCGGGCAGCACGTAGTAGTAGGCACCTCCGGTGTAGTAGGGGTCGTCGTCGACGGTGGCGTCTGGCTCCTAGACTCCAGCATCTGGTTGTGACAACCAGGAAGAGAGGAAGGGGAAAAAAGGGGGGAGAAAGCAACCGTGAGTACTCATCCAAAGTACTCGCAATCAAGGAACTACACTACATATGCATGGGTATGTGTGTAAGGAGGCCATATCGGTGGACTGAACTGCAGAATGCCAGAATAAGAGGGGGATAGCTAGTCCTGTCGACGACTACGCTTCTGGCAGCTTCCGTCTTGCAGCATGTAGAAGAGAGTAGATTGAAGTCCTCCAAGTAGCATCTCCAAGTAACATCTCCAAGTAACATCTCATAGCGTAATCCTACCCGGCGATCCCCTCCTCATATCCCTGAGGTAGAGCGACCACCGGTTGTATCTGGCACTTGGAAGGGTGTGTTTTATTAAGTATCCGGTTCTAGTTGTCATAAGGTCAAGGTACAACTCCAAGTCGTCCTGTTACCGAAGATCACGGCTATTCGAATAGATTAAACTTCCCTGCAGGGGTGCACCACATAACCCAACACGCTCGATCCCATTTGGCCGGACACACTTTCCTGGGTCATGCCCGGCCTCGGAAGATCAACACGTCGCAGCCCCACCTAGGCAAAACAGAGAGGCCAGCACGCCGGTCTAAACCTAAGCGCACAGGGGTCTGGGCCCATCGCCCATAGCACACCTGCACGTTGCGTACGCGGCCGAAAGCAGAACTAGCCCCCTTAATACAAGAGCAGGCTTACGTTCCAATCCGGCGCGCGCCGCTCCGTCGCTGACGTCTGAAGTGCTTCGGCTGATACCACGACGTCGGGATACCCATAACTACTCCCACGTAGATGGTTAGTGCGTATAGGCTCGTAGCCAGACTCAGATCAAATACCAAGATCTCGTTAAGCGTGTTAAGTATCCGCGAACGCCGAACAGGGCCAGGCCCACCTGTCTCCTAGGTGGTCTCAACCTGCCCTGTCGCTCCGCCACAAAAGATCCACACAGAGGGCCGTCGGGACAAAGGTCCTTTCAGCCCCCAATCCGTGAATCACTCGCGGGTACTCTTCGAGCTGACCCGACTTTAGTCACCATCTGTATAGTATGTATGTATGTATAGTATAGACCCGTGATCACCTCCCAGGTGATCACGGCCCGATAGTATAGCAAGGCAGACTGACAAGAATGTAGGGCCAATGATGATAAACTAGCATCCTATACTAAGCATTTAGGATTGCAGGTAAGGTATCAACAGGTGTAGCAACAATGTCAGGCTATGCATCAGAATAGGATCAACAGAAAGCAGTAACATGCTACACTACTCTAATGCAAGCAGTATAGAGAAGAATAGGCGATATCTGGTGATCAAGGGGGGGGGCTTGCCTGGTTGCTCTGGCAAGAGAGAGGGGTCGTCAACTCCGTAGTCGAACTGGGCAGCAGCAGCGTCGGTCTCGTAGTCTACCGGAGAGAAGAGGGGGAAGAAACAATGAATACCACGTAAACAGATGCATATCGATGCATGACATGTCAAGAAGCGATGCTAGGCGTGCCCTAACGTGGTATAAGGTGGTACTGGTCAAGGGGGAATCATCCGGGAAAGTATTCCCTGTGTTTCGTGTTTTCGGGCAGAGGAGCCGGAGGGGGAAAGTTGCGGGTTCGATAGGTTAGGGGGGTGTGGTGGACGAACGGACTGCGTATCCGGGTTCGCCACGTCGTTCTGAGCAACTTTCATGTTGAAAATATTTTAATCCGAGTTACGGATTAAAAGATATGATTTTTAAAAGATTTTAATAATTTTGGAATTTAATTATTTATTTAATTAATTCGAAAAAATGTATTTATGACGTCAGCATGATGTCATGCTGACGTCAGCAGTCAACAGGGGTTGACTGAGTCAACCCTGACATGTGGGTCCCGCATGTCATTCTCTAATATCTAATTAACCTAATCAGAGTTAATTAACATTAGTTAATTAGGTTAATTAGTGATTAGTGCTAATTAATCAGAATTAATTAGATTAATTAATTAATTAATTA
>NC_041386.1:323919409-323977390 GCF_002162155.2 Triticum dicoccoides
AGGGGTTAAGTGGGGGCGCCGGTTGGGCCGGGGGAAGGGCTGGCCCAGATGGGCCAGGGGAGGTTCCCTCCCTCTTTTCTTCTTCCTTTCTTTTCTTTTATTATTTTCCTTTTCTGCTTTCTGTTTTAGTTTAATTAAAATGCCAAAACATTTTACAAAAATTTGTGCACCCCACCATAATTAGGTTTGCTATTTTAGACAACCCCCGAACAATTTAGTTTTCGTTTGTGAAAACTTTTATTGTTTGTTTTCGTTTTAAATTTGAAATTCGAACTAGGTTCCGAACTAACGCGAGTTTATCCACAGTAACCGAGGTGACGTGGCACCATTAGCGGGGATTACTGTAGCAAGATCATCCGGGCGTTACAACAATAGAGGTAGAGGTCAAGTTTGAAAGGATCGATATGGTTGACTAGAGGGGGGGTGAATAGGCAACTAACAATTTTTAGCTTTTCTTTAACAATTTAAACTTTGCATCAAAGTAGGTTGTCTAGATATGCAACTCGGTGAGCAACCTATATGATGCAACGAGGATAGGTACACAAGCAAGCAAGAGATATGAAACAAGTAAGCTTGCTCAAATAAAGGCACGAGATAACCAAGAGTGGAGACGGTGGAGACGAGGATGTGTTGCCGAAGTTCCTTCCCTTTGAGAGGAAGTACGTCTCCGTTGGAGCGGTGTGGAGGCACAATGCTCCCCAAGAAGCCACTAGGGCCACCGTATTCTCCTCACGCCCTCACACAATGCGAGATGCCGTGATTCCACTATTGGTTCCCTTGAAGGCGGCGACCGAACCTTTACAAACAAGGTTGGGGCTCTCTCCACAACTTAATTGGAGGCTCCCAACAAAAACCATGGAGCTTCACCACAATGGAATGTGGCTCCGAGGTGACCTCAACCGTCTAGGGTGCTCAAACACCCAAGAGTAACAAAATCCACACAAGAAAGTATGGGGGAAGCAAATATCCTTTGGTGGAAGTGTAGATCTAGGTCTCCTCCTTCAATCCCTAGCAAATCAACAAGTTTGAGTCGCTAGAGAGAGAGATCGGGCAAGAGAGCTTGAAGGGCATTAATGGTGGAGTGAGAGAGGTCAAAGGTGGCAGTGGTAGGTGGGATAAGCCCCCTTAAATAGTCACCCCTCATTTCCAACCGTTACTGCGTTTTTTGCACTGCAGCGGTACAACCGGTCCTCGTCCCGGTACAACCGGGACTCACGGTGTAGCTGCAGAACCCTACCAAGCGGTACAACCGGACAGGCGGGCGGTAGTACCGGCTAAGAAAAATAATCGGACTAACCGCCTGGCTACCGCACAACCACCGCATCAAAACAGGAGCTTGACCGGTACTTGGGCGGTGCCTGGCCGGAACAACCGCATGGCCTTGAGCTCTTGGGCAGCTAAGTACTGAGCGGAAGAACCGCTCGGACCACCGGTGGTACCGGTCATCGTGGAACGACCGGACCAACCGGGCCACTACCGCCCAAGAACCGCATCAAACCAGAAGCGAGAGCGGTACTTGAGCGGTGCATGGACGGAACCACCGCCCCAGCTGTTGCAGAGCATGGTGGCGGTACCACCGCCCGGAGGTAGCGGTACAACGGCTCGAGCAAAGCTGGTGAGAGACAAGACCCAGTGGTACAACCGCTCTAGAGAGCGGTACAACCGCTGGGCAAAACAGTGAGTAGAAAAGAGGGGAAGAGGCAAGGAAAACTCTCTCTCCCACACACACCTGAGGAAGGCAAAGAGAGGGTGAGAAAAGTGTACGTGAACTGATTCCCCCAGAGCTTCCTAATGAGGATTCCCTCTTCATAGTACGGGTACTCTACGACCAAAGAAAATAAAAGCGTGGCGGACACGTCTTCGATCTTTTCCTTCGAGAGAAAATAGCAATCCGATGTAAGCCTAAGCATCGAGAACCTGAAACATATAGCACACGATTAGACCACAAAGGATTGTCATCATCATCCAAAACATAAAGTAGGGAAATGCCCTTTCAATCTCCCCCTTTTTGGTGGATGATGACAACAACACGATTTGCAAGAGATAAGTCAATGAAATCTAGACGGAACTCCCCCTGAATGTGTGCCCCAACAAGTACTAGCTGATAGAAAGCATGGGCACACTTTCAGGACTAGACTCCCCCTAGATTTTATAGACTCATCACTCTGAGCTCAAAAGGATAGACAATAAAATACTTAGAGGCAATAATAACGATAATGACCTACGAACGGAAAGGTAAACGGAGTAACAAGTCTCACACACAGCACGGAACGAAACAGGTCCACAACCAAACACAAAACACGAGAAAAACCCAAGCAAATCCCCGAGACCTATAGAACCCTCCCCCCCTTTGGCATCAAGACACCAAAAAGGAAAAGAGCGAAGCTAGCGACCCAAAGCTCAGGTGTACTCCTCTGACTCCTTGGTTGCATCTGTATCTTCATCATCAGAGTCGTCATCGTCGTCGTGATCAGATTCTTCCATGGCATTGTCAGCTGCTTCAAATGAGGATGATGGCTGGGGAGGGGCTTCATCATCAGTCCAGGTGCTATGGGTAGAGATCCAACGCTCCTCTGGGGTGATGCTCTTCTCAGAGCCACTCTGAACCTGCATGTTGAGGTGCTTCATCATTGCAATTTGGCGATGCCGTGCAAGCTTCTCACTGACAAGTGCCTCATACATCTTCTTCTGGATGTCGGCCTGGAGACAAAAGGTCTTCTTCACCTTGGCAGTAAGTTTGGCCACCCACGAAGGCTGGGCCCCTGGCTCCAGCTCAAAGTCCTCATTGTCAGAAGTAGCATAGACATCCTCAGGAGCATGTTCAGGGAAGCGAGGCTCGGCATGCTTCTTCTTCTTAAGGAGCTTGACCTCATGAACAGTGAGGTTGTCTGGAGAAGTGAGGAGCTCTCCAGGACGACGAACAGCCCACACAGAGTTCAGAAAGCACATGACAAACGGAGCGTAGATTGGGACTTTACGGTAGATGACCATGTTGTACATCTCATGCCACAGCCAATTTGACACATCAAACATTGCCCCTGTCCCCACCATGGTCTTCATAGCAACCATCAAATCAACCAGATAGCCATGAATCTCATCTTGATTGCCCACCTTGGGCAAGAGCACATTGCGGAACACTCGGTGCATGATGTCATAGACCTTCTCCAAATCCTTGGATTCTCCAATAATCCCACGGCCCCGAATGTACAGAGGGGCAAGCTTCTCCTTAGGCATGGACTCAGGAAAATCATGAGGGCGAATGCCACCCCTTCCTTTCAGACCAGTATCCTTGTACCCAATAGCATTGCAGAAAGCCTCCAGGGAATGTGAAACAATTCATCGCAACACATGAAGGTGAGAGTGCGCGGATCATCTTCCCCAAAATGAACCGTGGCATAGAACTGATGGATGAGTTGAGCATCAAAGTCACAGTTGACTGACATGATCTTGACAAGATCGAACTCCTCGCAGAGAGCTAGCGCCTCACCAAAATACTCCATGTTGTTTCTCCAATGATCAAAATCAATTGTCCACTGCTTGGCATATCTATTCTTGTTGTGCTCAAAGAGTTCATGAACAATCCGCACTTGCATCTCATTCCGGAACTGAACAGTGGTCCAACGGGGAGCAATGGGAGCCTCATACGGATTCTTTGAGCAGAAGGCTTCCCAATCCTTGGCTTTCCAATGATGCAACGGCATAACCACACGTTGCTTAGCAGCTGTAGACTTTTTACGGTGAGTGGGCTTGGTGGGAATCACAACTTCTTCTTCATCATCAGACACAACCGGGCGCAAGGTCCTTCGTGCCCTCTTCTTGGTCCTGCAAGGAGCAGAGCGAGAACTAGAGCCACCTGAACACACACACGAAAAGAACACACAAAAACCCAACAAGGATGAGAGGATTGCACCTACTAGCAGAAAAGGAACAAGTTGCAACAACAGAGAAGAGAGAATAGTGCTTAGTGGTTGATATACTCCAGTTGTACTGGATCTTCCGCCGGTAGTACCGCTCCAGCGGTTGTACCGCCCGTAGGGGCGGTAGAACCGCTGACAGTGGCACTACCAGGGAAGATAGATCTAACCGAGGCATACGAATCACACAAGTAATATTCCGAATTCTAAGTGCTGCAAACAAGACAGGAGGCTAACAAAGAACTCTTCTAAGCCATAGATCAAACACTAAACGCGGAAAGATAAGTAAAGCCCTAGACAAGGAAGAACCCTAAAAAAAATCTAGAGGCAAAGAACACGAGGCATTACCACCATCCATGGGAAGAGATCGGGAGGCCTCCACGGAGAGAATCCACGGAGAGCCAAGGATCCGAAGCGCGAGACGCACTCCGGGGCAGCGGTAGAGATGGCAGGCGCCTAGGGCAAAAAAAGAGGAACGAGGACGAAGGGAAAAAGACAACCCTTCAGCCCCGTCGAGTATATATAGGCCCGTACACACGCCCCGGTAGAACCGCTTAGGGGAGCGGTTGTACCGCTCGTCTGGTACAGACCGGTGGATGGAGGCGGTACTTCCGGTGCCTGGGAGGCAGCGGTAGTACCGCACAGCATCAACCGGTAGTACCGGACGTGGGTTACCATGGGTTTGTGCGGTGGAACCGCCCAAGCACTGAACGGAGACCCTTGGGATGGCGCAACCCGGTACCAGCGGTAGAACCGCTCGTGGTACCGGTTCTACCGCCCGACCACCTAAGCCCAAGCCAAGATCAAAAGAGTGCAATCTGAAGGGAGGAAGAAGGGGCACAAAACAGGAGAGAAACAACACCCTAGGAGAACCTAACACAAAGAGCAAAGAGAGAAAGAGAGACAACAACACGAGAACAACAAGGCTAACTCCAACCTCCCGAAGAGAGGACGGTGGCCGAGGCCACCTATGTTTGAGT
The DNA here is from genome assembly GCF_002162155.2 of Triticum dicoccoides. Classification (NCBI taxonomy): domain Eukaryota; kingdom Viridiplantae; phylum Streptophyta; class Magnoliopsida; order Poales; family Poaceae; genus Triticum; species Triticum dicoccoides. The sequence continues at coordinate 323,924,304 of NC_041386.1, forward strand.
CAATTGGTATGGCACCGCGAAGAATTATCCTTGGGTCCATGACCAAAACTCATCTTTGAAGCACAAGTACCATCAAATATGGCTAATGTGAAAGACACAATCAATTTATGCATAATGGGGGGAGGGAGAGTTCATTGAGAGAACAACACTCCCCCAATGTCCATGCCTACACCTAAACTAGACAACAAATTGAGCGTGGTAGGGTGTGCAAGGGTTCAAGCCACATTGCTCGAATCAATGATATTTAGCTCATGCCTTAACTCATGAAATCTTGCTTCATCTAAGGGCTTCCTGAAAATATCGGCAAGGTTGTCATGAGTGTTGACATAATTGAGCTCGATCTCTCCTCGTCTAATGTGATCCCGGATGAAGTGATACCAGATCTCAATATGCTTCGTCTTGAAATGTTGCACCGGATTGAGAGAGATCTTGATGGCACTTTCATTGTCACACCAAAGAGGCACTTTGTCACAAGTGACACTGTATCCTTTAAAGTTTGCCTCATCCATAGGAGTTGAGCACAACAACTATCGGCGGCAACATACTCCGCCTAAGTGGACGAGAGAGACACACAACTTTGGTTTTTGGAAGACCAACTTACCAAAGAGCAACCAAGGAATTGGCACCCTCCGGAAGTGGACTTCCTATCCACTTTGTCTCCCGCCCAATCGGAATCCGAGTACCCTACAAGCTTGAAGTTTGATCCTCTATGGTACCATAGGCCAAAGTTTGGGGTATGAGCCAAATATCGAAAGATTCGTTTGACCGCCACATAGCGACTTTCCTTAGGTGCGGCTTGAAACCGTGCACAAATTCCCACACTCAACATGATGTCCGGTCTAGATGCACAAAGGTAAAGCAAGGATCCAATCATGGAACGATATACCTTTTGATCCACCACTTTACCATTGGGATCTAAGTCAAGTTGGCACTTGGTGGGCATTGAAGTGGAAGCCGGCTTGACGTCACTTAGCTTGAATCTCTTGAGCATGTCTTGAGTGTATTTGGATTGATTGATGAAGGTTCCTTCTCTTCTTTGCTTCACTTTGAACCCTAGAAAGAACTTCAACTCTCCCATGGAGGACATCTCGAACTTTGAGGTCATGAGAGCGGCAAATTTCTCACTGAAAGCTTTGTTAGGAGAACCAAAGATAATATCATCAACATATAATTGGCACACAAACAACTCCCCTTTGACCTTCCTAGTAAAAAGAGTGGGGTCGATTAGCCCAACTTCAAAACCACGGTCTTGTAACAACTCGGTAAGGTGGTCATACCACGCACGTGGGGCTTGTTTAAGGACATAGAGCGCCCTATCGAGTTGATACACATGATCTGGAAAGTAGGGATCCTCGAACCCGGGGGGTTTCTTGATGTAAACCAATTCATTAATGGGACCATTAAGAAAAGCACTCTTCACATCCATTTGTTATAACTTAAAATTATGATGAGAAGCATATGCAATTAACATGCGAATGGATTCAAGACGAGCAATGGGAGCAAAGGTTTCACCGTAGTCGATACCCTCGACTTGGGAGTAGCCTTGTGCTACCAAACGAGCCTTGTTGCGAATGATAATCCCATGGGAATCTTGCTTGTTCTTGAATATCCACTTGGTTCCAATGACGTTGTGGTTCCCCATTGGCCTTGGCACCAATCTCCACACTTTGTTGCGCTCGAAGTTGTTGAGTTCTTCGTGCATGGCATTGAGCCAATCCGGATCTTCTAGCACCTCATAGACCTTGTGGGGTTCCACACAAGAGACAAACGCGTGATGCTCACAATAATTTGCTAATTGTCTACGAGTGCTTACCCCCTTTCTTAAGCTTCCAAGCACATTCGTCATGAGATGATCCTTGGTGGAGAACTTGGATGCAATCTTGGCGGCATGATGCTCTAATTCCTCCTCGGTGGTGAGTTGAGGAGCGGTTACTTGATCATCTTGAGCGTCGTCATGAACTTGTTCTTGATCTTGAACTTGCTCGGGGGAGAGAACTTGACCTTGGGCATCACTTGGTGTGTCAACACCGTCTTGAGTATGATCTTGCCCTTGGTCTTGTTCATGAGGTTGAGGGCCTTCACTTTGTTCTTCGGAAGCGTGTGGGCCTTGGGTTGGTGATGGATCCACTTGAGTGGAGCATTGTCCTTCTCCTTCGTCCACAAGGGGTTCCTCAATGGGTAGGATAAAACCAACACCCATTCTTCTTATGGCTTGAGGAGGAATTTCATCACCTACATCACAAGTGCCACTTTGCTCCACTTGGGAGCCGTTATTCTCATCAAACTCCACGTTACACGTCTCCTCAATAAGTCCCGTGGATTTATTGAGGACACGGTAAGCATGAGAGTTTGTAGCATAACCAACAAATATGCCCTCATGAGCTCTAGCCTCAAATTTGGACAACCGAACACCTTTCTTGAGAATGAAACACTTACACCCGAATACCCGGAAGTACTTGAGGTTGGGCTTGTTACCGGTGAGTATCTCATATGGAGTCTTGTTCAAGCCCTTGCGGAGGTAGAGCCGATCGGATGCATGACACGCGGTGTTGATGGCTTCGGCCCAAAAGTTGTACGGAGACTTGAACTCCGCCATCATGGTCCTTGCCGCATCCATCAACGTCCGGTTCTTCCTTTCCACAACACCGTTTTGTTGAGGGGTGTATGGTGCAGAAAATTGATGCTTGATTCCCTCATCACTAAGAAATTCATCCAAGGTGTAGTTCTTGAACTCGGTGCCGTTGTCACTTCTTATTGTCAAGATCTTTGCATTGTGTTGACGTTGTGCTTCATTTGCAAAGTCTATGACGGTTTGTTGGGTCTCGCTCTTCCTCTTGAAGAAATACACCCATGTGTACCTTGAGTAGTCATCCACAATCACCAAGCAATACTTCCTACCTCCAAGACTATCGAAGGATGGAGGCCCAAAGAGATCCTTGTGAAGGAGCTCCAAAGGCCTCTTTGAATAAATGATAGTCGTGGGAGGGTGAGCCTTCTCATGTAGCTTTCCTTCGATATAGGCACTGCAAGCACGATCTTTAGCAAAACTAACATTCGTTAGTCCACGGACATGGTCCCCCTTGAGGAGACTTTGCAAAGATCTCATATTGACATGGGCTAAACGGCGATGCCAAAGCCATCCCACATCAACTTTAGCCATTAGGCATGTCGCGGTCTTAGTGGGTCGCTCCGAAAAGTTAATCACATATAGACCGTTCTCGACATGCCCAACAAAGGCTACTTTAAGAGTCTTGCTCCACAAGAGGGCCACGGTATCGATATCAAAGAAAGTAGCAAAGCCCATGATTGCAAGTTGACGAACGGAAAGTAAATTGTATGCAAGGGACTCAACAAGCATGACCTTCTCGATCGTGAGATCATGAGAGATGACCACCTTGCCAAGTCCCAATACCTTAGAAGATGAGGCGTCACCCCACTCGACATTGGTGGGCATAGATGGAACCTTGTGCACGTCCACCACCAAGTCCTTGCTTCCGGTCATATGATTTGTAGCTCCGCTATCAAGAAACCATGATCCACCACCGGAAGCAAACACCTACAAGAGATCAATGCTTGGTTTTAGGTACCCATTTTGTAATGGGTCCTTTGATGTTAGTAACAAGGGTCTTAGGAACCCAAATAGACCATTCAATGTATTCATGAAGAGAACTAACAAATTTGGCATAAACATGCCCATCACTAGCACGGCATAACACATAAGAAGGATTAAAATCGCCGGCTTTGTTGGGAGGGGTGACATTGCCCTTCTTGACATTGTTCTTCTTCTTCTCCTCGGGGGCACTCTCTCCCTCCCTCACAAAGGTTTGCATGAGAGGAGGAGGTCGTTTGGTCTTGTCATTCTTCTTCTTGTTCTTGGAGTCGGGCACGTACCCAACCCCTTCCTTGGCCACAACTCCCTTTTGGTTGATCAAGAGATCGTTGAGGTTCTTCTTGCCTTGTATGCAAGTCGCAAGACCTCTCTCAAGTTGCTCCTTCAACTTAGCATTTTCCTCAACAAGATGTATATGCTCACAACACGGGTTAGTAGCATTTGCATTATCAATTAAAACCATATGAGGAAAAGTTGCTTTCTCCTTAGTTAGCTTCACTTGGAGTTGATCATGAGACTCCTTGAGACTAGCGTGAATACCCTTCAAGGCCTTGTGGGCCTTAACTCCTCTTTGAGTCTAGCAAGATCAACCCCGAGTTTGGCCTTCTCGGAATTTAGCACACGAGAAACAATGAGGTCATGATCATAATCTTTATTTCACTTAGCATGATCAACGTTGTGTGACTCCTCAAGAGCCAAACAAAGACCACGCTCTTCCTCAAGAGCATTTGAAAGATCCGAGATCTCATCGGCATAGTCACGACAATGCCCTTCCATCTTAGAGATGGTGTCCTCGTGAGCCTCGATCATGTCATTGGCTTCACCAAGTTGTTCCAAGAGAGCAACAAAGTGCTTCTTGGATTTTCCCTTGAGTTTGCCCATAAAGGCCTCAAACTCGTTAGCCTCCACATTAGCTCCCTCAAGTTCATTAATGAAATCCGTCGGGGAAGGATGATTAATGATGGTAGTTTTGATGTTGGAGGTTACCTTGTTGGTGGCTTTAGCCATGAGGCACTTAGTGGTGATGCTCTCGTTGGGTGAGTCGAAGAGAGACACCCGTGACGTTGTTGCAATGGCAACGGAGGCCATGGCAACCGACTCATCATCTACATCATCGTCATCATCCTCATTGTACTCTTCTTGCACAACCAAAGCCTTGGGAGGAGTCTTCTTGGAGAAGTTGTTCTTGTTGGGGAACGACTTGGCCTTGTCCTTTCGGATGAGCTTGCCACCATTGTCTTCCCTCTTCTCATACGGTCATTCCTCAACGAAATGACTCACGTTGCCGCAATTGTAGCAAGTCCTTACATGTTGCTTTCCCCTTGTACCACTCGAGTTGTTTTTGCTAAAGTTTGGCCTCGAGTTTTTCTTGCTCCAAAATTGCCTTGAAGCAAGTGCCATGTGTTCATGATATGCATACTTCGTATCTTCGGGGTTGCTCTCCTCTTCTTCCTCTTCTTTGTCTTCCACGATGAGCTTGGCCTTCAATGCAAGGTTAGGCTTCTTTGCCCGTTGAGAACGGAGCACCGCATTGTCGGCGGTCTTGTCCAAAATGTCCATGGCCACAAACTCATCCAACACTTTGCTTGAGGTCAAAGTGTGGAAGTCCGATCTTTGACGAATGACGAAGGACATGGCCTTGTGATAGGGCATCATTGCCTTGAGGAATTTGCGCTTCATCCAATTGTCATCCGTGTCCTTGCTCCCGTGATCTCATAGTGAGACCGCGAGTTTGGTTACTCCCCGATAGAGCTCCCGAGGTTCTTCATCTTCCTTCATTGCAAACTCATCGGCCTCATCTTGTACCACTTCATAGTTGGAGCGTTGAATGCTTGCGCTTCCCCGGTAGAGAGACACGACACAATGCCATGCATCCCAAGGAAAAGGATGAACATGAGGTAGGTCTTTGGGTGGAATTGCATCTTGAATGATGAAGAGAGCATTCTCATTGAATTGATTGTCCGCGGCTTCTCGAGGAGTGAAGTTGCTTGGATCATGTGGATAGAAACCTTCTTCAATGATTCTCCAAAGGTTAGTGTTCACATGATTTAAATGACGTTTAAGGCGGTAAACCCAAGAATCAAAATCCTCATTTTTCACAATCTTAGGGGGAGGACCGGCATGATTCAAACGAGTGGAAGGAACTGGTCCACCATAAACAAGTGGTGGTTCCACATGGGCAAAGATGCCGGTGCCATTCTTGCCACTAGAAGAAGGAGCCTTTTCACTACTAGCTTCCCCCTTGTCGGGGATAGCATCCGTCACCTTGTTGGCGGGATCACCCACTTTCAACGGTGCAGTGGATAGTTTAAGCCCCTCAAGAAATTTAGTAAACATGCTTTCGACTTTGGTCTTCATGGAGGTTTTCAATGTCTCCAAGGCCACATTGAACTCCTCACGAGAGACCGAAGTTCCCCCATCTCCCGTAGATGAGATCGGATTCACACCAGAGTGTTCCTCCACACCGTCTACGGTATCAACCATACTCTTTGGACGGTAAAGTCCTTAATAAAGAGACGAGGCTCTGATACCAATTGAAAGGATCGATATGGTTGACTAGAGGGGGGTGAATAGGCAACTAACAATTTTTAGCTTTTCTTTAACAATTTAAACTTTGCATCAAAGTAGGTTTTCTAGATATGCAACTCGGTGAGCAACCTATATGATGCAACGAGGATAGGTACACAAGCAAGCAAGAGATATGAAACAAGTAAGCTTGCTCAAATAAAGGCACGAGATAACCAAGAGTGGAGACGGTGGAGATGAGGATGTGTTGCCGAAGTTCCTTCCCTTTGAGAGGAAGTACGTCTCCGTTGGGGCGGTGTGGAGGCACAATGCTCCCCAAGAAGCCACTAGAGCCACCGTATTCTCCTCACGCCCTCACACAATGCGAGATGCCGTGATTCCACTATTGGTGCCCTTGAAGGCAGCGACCGAACCTTTACAAACAAGGTTGGGGCTCTCTCCACAACTTAATTGGAGGCTCCCAACAAAAACCATGGAGCTTCACCACAATGGAATGTGGCTCCGAGGTGACCTCAACCGTCTAGGGTGCTCAAACACCCAAGAGTAACAAAATCCACACAAGAAAGTACGGGGGAAGCAAATATCCTTTGGTGGAAGTGTAGATCTAGGTCTCCTCCTTCAATCCCTAGCAAATCAACAAGTTTGAGTGGCTAGAGAGAGAGATCGGGCAAGAGAGCTTGAAGGGCATTAATGCTGGAGTGAGAGAGGTCAAAGGTGGCAGTGGTAGGTGGGAGAAGCCCCCTTAAATAGTCACCCCTCATTTCCAACCGTTACTGTGTTTTTTGCACTGCAGCGGTACAACCGGTCCTCGTCCCGGTACAACCAGGACTCACAGTGTAGCTGCAGAACCCTACCAAGCGGTACAACCGGATAGGCGGGCGGTAGTAACGGCTAAGAAAAATAACCGGACTAACCGCCTGGCTACCGCACAACCACCGCATCAAAACATGAGCTTGACCGGTACTTGGGCGGTGCCTGGCCGGAACAACCGCATGGCCTTGAGCTCTTGGGCGGCTAAGTACTGAGCGGAAGAACCGCTCGGACCACCGGTGGTACCGGTCATCATGGAACGACCGGACCAACCGGGCCACTACCGCCCAAGAACCGCATCAAACCAGAAGCGAGAGCGGTACTTCAGCGGTGCATGGACGGAACCACCGCCCCAGCTATTGCAGAGCATGGTGGCGGTACCACCGCCCGGAGGCAGTGGTACAACCGCTCGAGCAAAGATGGTGAGCGACAAGACCCAGCGGTACAACCGCTCCAGAGAGCGGTAGAACCGCTGGGCAGAAACAGTGAGCAGAAAAGAGGGGAAGAGGCAAGGAAAACTCTCTCTCCCACACACACCTGAGGAAGGCAAAGAGAGGGTGAGAAAAGTGTACGTGAACTGATTCCCCCAGAGCTTCCTAATGAGGATTCCCTCTTGATAGTACGGGTACTCTACGACCAAAGAAAATAAAAGCGTGGAGGACACGTCTTCGATCTTTTCCTTCGAGTGGCAATAGCAATCCGATGTAAGCCTAAGCATCAAGAACCTGAAACATATAGCACACGATTAGACCACAAAGGGTTGTCATCATCATCCAAAACATAAAGTAGGGAAATGCCCTTTCAAAGTTGTTAGAAATGCAAATGGCACATGCCCTATCAACTATCACACTCTCTCTATGTGGTGGTTCACTCACTCCCTCAAGGTTTGTCCACTCAATCTCACGTATGGTGGAGTCACTCATCTCACTCAAGTGGTGGGGGTTGTGGCTCTCCTCACATGTGAATTGTGGCAACACATCATATCTGGGGCTAGTGGTGAAGTCACTATCACTCTCAATATGGTGGCTAAAGTCACTCAAGTCATCATATGTCGCCATGGTCGAAGGGAAAATCCCATGCTCAACCATCTCATTGTCATCGTCGTGGATGAAGGCCGAAGATGGCACATCATCACTCTCGCCTCCTAAGATGGAAGCATCCTCCGTGCTCGTCACCATGTCGCATGCCTCCAAAGCATGTTCCTTGATTGGCTCCATAGTCGTAGTTGTCGCCACACCGTCTTGAAAAAGAGTCGAAGTAGACTCGGCACCATCAATGCCACAAAGAGGGATGGTGCTGAAGTCAAACTTGGGACCATCGTCTTGGAGCTCGTAGGGCTTGGACATCGTGGTGGTACTAGCCTCATGCTTGTCGTCTTGGAGCTTGGTCTTAGAGAAGTGTGCTTGGGGTCGAGAAGCCTTGGCCTTCATGAGTTCTTGTTTCACCTTGAGAGCACCAATGTAGTTGTCGTCGAGGGACTTGTAGTTCTCAAGGAAGATCGTCTTGGAGATGTCGTTGTGCAATCCCATCATGAAGTGGAACTTCAATGAAATGGGGCCATCCACGCCGGCTCGTCGCAAGGCTTTCTTCATCTCCTTGAAGTACTCGTCGATGGACTTGGATCCTTGGGTGGTGTTCTCCAATTGGCATAGAAGTTGTTCCATGTAGGTTGGAGGCACGAACTCTCGCCGCAAAGCTCTCTTTGTCTTGGGCCAACTCATGTCATAAGTCTCCGAAGGTGCGTGAAGCCACTATGTGGACGCGTAGTCTTGGAAGTTCCTTGTGGCGCACTTCACTTGATCTTCGGGAGGAACTTGATGTAGCTTGAGGTAGTCGTCCATCAAATGCTCCCACTCGAGATACTCCTCAGGTTCTTGAGTACCATAGAAAGGAATCACATGGTCGATGTTGAGGTCGTAGTAGATCATGGAAGTCGCGGGCTTGAGCTTGGGGAGATTCTCTTGAGGTGCTTGTGGGCGAAAGTGCCGTATGTCCGTAGGCGAAGATGCCTTGAAGTTGCTTGGCGAAGATGCCAAGGGAGATGGTGAAGTCGTTGAGCGGTTGTTGGTGTTGAGCTCTTGACCTTCACGTCCTTGTTGGTGATGGTGTCGATGCCGATGTGATTTTTCTGGAGATGGTAGCTCGGAGACATGTGCTTTTGGGCGTCTTCTCGAAGATGAGGAAGATTGCTTGTAGGACTTGATGAGGGCTTTGATCTCCTCCATTTGAGCTTGCATCTTGGCGTCGTTGGAATTGTTAGTGGCATCGAACTCGCTGTTGTTGTTGTAGACCGAACATGAAATGCCTTGCCTATCCATCACAAGACTCGAGCAAATGTGAGTGGGAGAAAGAGAAGAACTATACCAAATGTACCTTGACCGATGTTGAAGATGGATCAATGATCACTCAATAGTGTAACAAGGAAATAGCACAATTGGTACCGATCTTGTCGATTTCTCACACCTACACAAGTAAGGCTTATGGTGGAGCTCGGTGAGGATAGTTGCACAAAAATTTGATGCAAAATGTTAGCAAGAGTCAATAATGTTGAAAGAGATTCACAAATTTGCAAGTGAAACTAGTAGACCACTAGCAATGAATGGCACACGGAAACGCACACATGGATAGATAAATGGGGTTGTGCAACCAAGGATGAGCACAAAATGTGGAATCCACGGAAAACGCTCGTGTTGCACAACTCAAGAGAGACGCTAGCACGATTGCTCAATAGGCGGATACGACACTTGTGCACAACCTATAAGATGCAAAATGTAACAACTTCTATCCCAAGTATGCTATGTATGTATGGTTCCCGATGTTCTTCTCGAGGTGATCCAAGATGATGTTATATGCAATGTGGTATGATGCTATGGAACTTGCTTACAAGCTTCTTTTGCTTAAAAGCTTATTCTTTTTTTATATGGCCACTTTTGCACAATGCACAAACCAAGATAGCAATTGTATATATGCAGGAACAAACTTGTGGCACAAAGGATGATATGATACCAAGATGATACCGATATGGTATGGTATGTATGCAATGTATGGTGTAGATCACTAATGTGCACAAGTAACATTGCCGGCAATACTCAAATGGCTAGTCTTGATAGGCAAGTGACGCAAAATGGGCTAGGGGTTAACAATGCAATGGCAAGGGAATATACAATGGAGGGATACCACGATACCAAGATAATATGGAGGTTACCGTCTATGTCGGTGATGTGTGGCGGTGATCTTGATGGATATACCAAGATGATGGAGACTTGTCCTGATAGAGGCAAAGGTGTCCCGTCTTTCGATGAGATGATGGATATCGCTTTGGTGGCAGTCGACTTTGACGATCCGACTACGAACGTGCGAGGACGTCGCGCCTTAGCAATCGCTAAACCAACTCCGAGAGGTTATTGACCACGCCGGAGCACGATCAACCTGACCACGAGGGTCTGTTTCGTGCGAGCAAACGAAGAACAAGCAAGAAACTGAGATTGCAATCTGGATATTGCGAATATAAGATGAAAACTTTATTGATCAAGGTGGGGTTCTATGACGCCTTTGTCTGGTCGTTGAACACAAACGAAGTACGCGAAGTTGCAGCTATGGCAAACTTTTAATCTAAACAAAACCCAAAGTCTAAACGATGCCCTAAGGGTTGTATATATGGAGGAAGAGGGGGGAATTTCGTAGCCCTTGGTGGAGGGGTCCGAAATCAACCCTATCTCTTGTTTCCCCACACATACGGACTCCAAAAATAGCCTATACTTATGTATTTCGAAATAACATGGGCCTGGCCCAATAGTAAGGTGACGCAGCACCTAAAATAGCCTCGGGACGAAATTTATGAAGTGGCATCTTGTATATTTCGTCCAAGGCTTCATGCACCCATTATGGTGGCTTCAAAGTCCTGAAATCATCACTTGTAACTCCGTTCTTGTTCCCCTTGCGCATGCCATCATCTCCATGCTTGTTCTTGCTCCAATGTTCATCCTTCTCCAAGCTAGGCCCTTCATTTGTAAGCAAAACAAATGTATCCAATTTAGGCAGCATCATATTCTCATGAACATTAGAATCATTACCAAGAAACGAAAGTACCTGGTAATTTAGTTGGCGTGCACGAGCTCTAGTAATTGGTCCAGTATGTATAGCAGCAGGGGCTGTGGGTGTAACAATTGTATTGATGTCCTCATTAGTTGAATTCATTGAGACTTTCCCTTATGTCATTAAACACAAGAAGGGAAAAGAAAATGTTATTGCTGATGCATTGTCTCGTCGCTATACTATGCTTTCACAACTTGACTTCAAAATATTTGGTTTGGAGACCATCAAAGATCAATATGTGCATGATGCTGATTTTAAAGATGTAATGCAGAATTGTAAAGAAGGAAGAATGTGGAACAAGTTTGTTGTTAACGATGGATTTGTGTTTCGTGCTAACAAGCTATGCATTCCAGCTAGCTCCGTTCGTCTTTTGTTGTTGCAGGAGGCGCATGGAGGAGGATTAATGGGACACTTTGGCGTGAAGAAGACGGAGGACGTACTTGCTACACATTTCTTTTGGCCAAAGATGAGACGGGATGTTGAGCGTTTTATTGCTCGCTGCACTACATGTCAAAAAGCTAAGTCACGACTCAATCCTCATGGTTTATATATGCCTTTGCCTGTACCTAGTGTTCCTTGGGAGGATATATCTATGGACTTTGTTCTAGGTTTACCTCGAACAAAGAAGGGGAGGGATAGCATATTTGTTGTCGTGGATAGATTCTCGAAAATGGCACACTTTATACCATGTCATAAAAGCGATGATGCTGTTAATGTTGCTGATTTGTTCTTTTGTGAAATTATTCGCTTGCATGGTGTGCCAAATACTATTGTTTCAGATCGTGATACTAAATTTCTTAGCCACTTTTGGAGATGTTTATGGGCTAAGTTGGGGACTAAACTGCTTTTTAGTACTACTTGTTACCCCCAAACTGATGGACAAACTGAAGTAGGCAATAGAACGTTGTCTACTATGCTTAGGGCTGTTTTGAAGAATAATAAGAAAATGTGGGAGGAATGCTTGCCTCATATTGAATTTTCTTATAATCGTTCATTGCATTCTACTACTAAGATGTGCCCTTTTGAAGTTGTGTATGGTTTCCTACCTCGTGCACCTATTGATTTGTTGCCTCTTCCATCTTCGGAGAAGGTTAATTTTGATGCTAAACAACGTGCTGAATTGATTTTAAAAATGCATGAGTTAACTAAGGAAAACATTGAGCGTATGAATGCTAAATATAAACTTGCTGGAGATAAGGGTAGAAAACATGTTGTGTTTGCACCTGGAGATCTTGTTTGGTTACATTTGCGTAAGGATAGATTTCCTGATTTGCGCAAATCAAAGTTAATGCCACGTGCTGATGGTCCCTTTAAGGTGTTAGAGAAAATAAATGATAATGCATATAAACTTGAGCTGCCTGCAGATTTTGGGGTTAGTCCCACTTTTAACATTACAGATTTGAATCCTTATTTGGGTGAGGAAGATGAACTTCCGTCGCGGACGACTTCATTTCAAGAAGGGGAGGATGATGAGGACATCAATACAATTGTTACACCCACAGCCCCTGCTGCTATACATACTGGACCAATTACTAGAGCTCGTGCACGCCAACTAAATTACCAGGTACTTTCGTTTCTTGGTAATGATTCTAATGTTCATGAGAATATGATGCTGCCTAAATTGGATACATTTGTTTTGCTTACAAATGAAGGGCCTAGCTTGGAGAAGGATGAACATTGGAGCAAGAACAAGCATGGAGATGATGGCATGCGCAAGGGGAACAAGAACGGAGTTACAAGTGATGATTTCAGGACTTTGAAGCCACCATAATGGGTGCATGAAGCCTTGGACGAAATATACAAGATGCCACTTCATAAATTTCGTCCCGAGGCTATTTTAGGTGCTGCGTCACCTTATTATTGGGCTAGGCCCATATAATTTCGAAATACATAAGTATAGGCTATTTTTAGAGTCCGTATGTATGGGGAAACAAGAGATAGGGTTGATTTCGGACCCCTCCACCAAGGGCCACGAAATTCCCCCCTCTTCCTCCATATATACAGCCCTTAGGGCATCGTTTAGACTTTGGGTTTTGTTTAGATTAAAAGTTCGCCATAGCTGCAACTTCGCGTACTTCGTTTGTGTTCAACGACCAGACAAAGGCGTCACAGAACCCCACCTTGATCAATAAAGCTTTCATCTTATATTCGCAATATCCAGATTGCAATCTCAGTTTCTTGCTTGTTCTTCGTTTGCTCGCAGGAAACAGACCCTCGTGGTCAGGTTGATCGTGCTCCGGCGTGGTCAATAACCTCTCGGAGTTGGTTTAGCGATTGCTAAGGCGCGACGTCCTCGCACGTTCGTAGTCGGATCGTCAAAGTCGACTTCCACCAAAGCGAAATCCACCATCTCATCGAAAGACGGGACACCTTTGCCTCTATCACTCCCCTTCTTGAAATGAAGTCGTCCTCGATGGAAGTTCATCTTCCTCACCCAAATAAGGCTTCAAATCTGCAATGTTAAAAGTGGGACTAACCCCAAAATCTGCAGGCAGCTCAAGTTTATATGCATTATCATTTATTTTCTCTAACACCTTAAAGGGACCATCAGCACGTGGCATTAACTTTGATTTGCGCAAATCAGGAAATCTATCCTTACGCAAATGTAACCAAACAAGATCTCCAGGTGCAAACACAACATGTTTTCTACCCTTATCTCCAGCAAGTTTATATTTAGCATTCATACGCTCAATGTTTTCCTTAGTTAACTCATGCATTTTTAAAATCAATTCAGCACGTTGTTTAGCATCAAAATTAACCTTCTCCGAAGATGGAAGAGGCAACAAATCAATAGGTGCACGAGGTAGGAAACCATACACAACTTCAAAAGGGCACATCTTAGTAGTAGAATGCAATGAAGGATTATAAGCAAATTCAATATGAGGCAATCATTCCTCCCACATTTTCTTATTATTCTTCAAAAGAGTCCTAAGCATAGTAGACAACGTTCTATTGACTACTTCAGTTTGTCCATCAGTTTGGGGGTGGCAAGTAGTACTAAAAAGCAGTTTAGTCCCCAACTTAGCCCATAAACATCTCCAAAAGTGGCTAAGAAATTTAGTATCACGATCTGAAACAATAGTATTTGGCACACCATGCAAGCGAATAATTTCACGAAAGAACAAATCAGCAACATTAACAGCATCATCGCTTTTATGACATGGTATAAAGTGTGCCATTTTCGAGAATCTATCCACGACAACAAATATGCTATCCCTCCCCTTCTTTGTTCGAGGTAAACCTCAAACAAAGTCCATAGATATATCCTCCCAAGGAACACTAGGTACAGGCAAAGGCATATATAAACCATGAGGATTGAGTCGTGACTTAGCTTTTTGACATGTAGTGCAGCGAGCAATAAAACGCTCAACATCCCGTCTCATCTTTGGCCAAAAGAAATGTGTAGCAAGTACGTCCTCCGTCTTCTTCACGCCAAAGTGTCCCATTAATCCTCCTCCATGCGCCTCCTGCAACAACAAAAGACGAACGGAGCTAGCTGGAATGCATAGCTTGTTAGCACGAAACACAAATCCATCGTTAACAACAAACTTGTTCCACATTCTTCCTTCTTTACAATTCTGCATTACATCTTTAAAATCAGCATCATGCACATATTGATCTTTGATGGTCTCCAAACCAAATATTTTGAAGTCAAGTTGTGAAAGCATAGTGTAGCGACGAGACAATGCATCAACAATAACATTTTCTTTTCCCTTCTTGTGTTTAATGACATAAGGGAAAGTCTCAATGAATTCAACCCATTTAGCATGTCTACGATTCAGTTTAGCTTCACATTTAATATGTTTCAAAGATTCATGATCAGAATGTATAACAAATTCTTTGGGCCATAAATAATGTTGCCATGTTTCTAAAGTCCGAACAAGAGCATATAATTCTTTATCATAAGTAGAATAATTCAGACTAGGCCCACTCAATTTTTCAGAAAAGTATGCAACAGGTTTGCCATCTTGTAATAACACACCTCCTAATCCAATTCCACTAGCATCACATTCAAGCTCAAAAGTCTTATTAAAATCAGGAAGTTGGAGTAAAGGAGCATGTGTCAACTTATCTTTCAATACCGTGAAGGCTTCTTCCTGTGCAGTACCCCAAAGAAAAGGCACATCTTTCTTTGTAAGCTCATTGAGAGGTGCAGCAATGGTGCTGAAATCTCTCACAAAACGCCTATAGAATCCAGCGAGGCCAAGAAAACTCCTCACTTGTGTGACCGTTTTGGGCTGCGGCCAACTGTCAATAGCTTCAATCTTGGCTTTATAACCTTCAATTCCCTGTGGAGTAACAACATAGCCAAGAAAAGATACTCGGTCGGTGCAAAAGGTGCACTTCCCAAGGTTACCAAACAAACGTGCATCACATAGAGCAATAAAAACAGCATGTAAATGTTCCAAATGTTCTTCCAAAGATCTGCTATAAATCAATATGTCATCAAAGTAAACTACCACAAATCGTCCAATGAAAGCACGTAAAACTTCGTTCATTAATCTCATGAAAGTACTAGGTGCATTAGTTAACCCAAAAGGCATGACTAACCACTCATATAATCCAAACTTAGTTTTAAATGCTGTTTTCCATTCATCTCCCAATTTCATACGAATTTGATGGTAGCCACTACGCAAATCAACTTTGGAGAATATTGTAGAGCCACTCAATTCATCAAGCATATCATCTAGCCTAGGAATATGATGACGATAACGAATAGTAATATTATTAATGCCTCTACAATCAACACACATACGTGATGTACCATCCTTTTTCGGCACTAGAATAATAGGAACAACACAAGGACTAAGGGATTCGCGTATATAACCTTTGCCGAGAAGCTCTTGTACTTGACGCATAATCTCCTTCGTCTCCTCTGGATTGGTACGGTATGGTGCACGGTTTGGCAGTGAAGCACCGGGAATTAAGTCAATCTGATGCTCAATCCCTCGAATAGGCGGTAATCCCGGTGGCACGTCTTGTGGAAAAACGTCAGCGAACTCCTGAAAAATGTTAGTGACAGCAGGAGGCAAAGAGGAAGGCACGTCCTCGAATGAAAATAATGCCTCTTTGCACACAAAAGCATAGCAAACAGATTTGCTAAAATCTAGCTCATCAATATCAGATTTGGTGGCAAATAAACATGCACTTTTCAATTTAATTTCAGAAGCAACACTAGATGGTTTATTATTAGGCTTCATTTGTTGCTCAAATTCTTTTGCCACAATCTGATTTTCACTCTTATTCTTCTCCTGTTTTGCTTTATTAGCTCTATTAATATCATCTTTCAAAATGGAATCAGGAGTCATAGGAAGCAAAGTAATATTTTTATCCTTATGAACAAGAGTATAGTGATTGTTCCTACCATGGTGTACAGAATTTTTATCAAATTGCCATGGTCTACCAAGTAATAAGGAACATGCTTGCATAGTTACCACATCACAATCAACATAATCAGCATATGTAGAGATACTAAAATGCACATGAACAGTACGTGTTACCTTAACCTTGCCGCTGTTGTTGAACCATTGGATGTAGTAAGGATGTGGATGTGGTCTTGTGGTGAGAGAAAGCTTCTCCACCATCTCCATGCTAGCCAAGTTGTTGCAGCTCCCTCCGTCTATTATGACGCGCACAGAACGTTCCTTCACAACTCCCTTGGTATGGAACAAATTGTGCCTCTGATTTTGCTCAGCTTGTGTGACCTGCACACTCAAAACACGTTGAGCAACTAAACATTCATACCTGTCAGCGTCTTCAGGAGCCATGTATTGCGTCTCATGATCAGAATCATCTCCACCATGTTCTTCACGTGTAATAAGAGCCAATGTCTCCTCATCATAGTCACTAGCGGACTCATATCCACCACCCTCGGTAGCAATCATCACACGCGGAGATTTGCATTCTCTCGCATAGTGACCTCCTCCCTTACAACGACGACAAATAATATCACTTGTGTGCCCTGTTGATTCCCTGGAAGAAGAAGAACTCTGTGCAGGCCCGGTAAGTGCGCTCTTGGCAGATAATGGTGGTTGTTCCTGTTTTCTTATATCACGGCTGTAGGAGGCACCTGATTGAGGTGCTGGTGCAGTTGAAGTAGAAGATGCACGCGGTGTCCATGATGAAGGTCGGCCTGCAGAAAAGTTAGTTCGCGCCAATGCTTGTCGATCCTGCACTTCACGTTCAGCTTTACAAGCAAGATGGAATAAACGAGTGATATTAGTATACTCCTTATAGTCTAGAATGGTCTGAATCTCTCTATTTAATCCACCCAGAAAACGTGCAAGCATAGCTTCATTCTCCTCAACAATACCACATCGAATCATGCCAGTTTGTAATTCCTGATAATATTCTTCTACAGAATTTTTTCCTTGTCTTAAACGCTGCAATTTTTGAAGCAATTCACGTTGATAATATGGTGGAACCCAACGCGTACGCATAGCGGTTTTCAAAGCAGCCCAAGTAGTTGGAATAGGATATAATCTACAATGTTCAGACCACCAGACACATGCAAAACTAGTGAAAGCACAAACAGCAGCAGCAACCCGTCTCTCCTCGGGATATTGTAAACATGTAAAACGTTGTTCAGTTTCTAACTCCCAAGTAAGATATATATCAGGAACATATCTACCCTCAAATGGTGGAATATTCAATTTCAGTTTAGGAATATGGACATCATCTCGTACCTGAGGTGGTGGTGCAGGCCTACCATTACGAATATATACCTGAGGTCGACCTGCTGGTGGTGGTGCTGGTGGTTGCACGTAGTTCTGATTTTGAGCAACCTCATCCTCGTAATCTCCCACATAATCATCCTCCTCCGCATCAGTAGCAGGAGCCACAGAAGTATCAACAGCAGCACCAACAGTTTGGCCAAACGCAAGAGGAACACGGCTCGCTCGGCGGAGGTCTATTTCGCGATGTGGAGGTAGTCGTTGTTGTTGTTGTTGGAGAGGTGCATTAGGTGCAGCGGGTGGTGGTGGTGGAAGACGCGCAAGCAATTCATTAAACTTGTTATCGAGCTTTGTTTCGAACGTCTTCTCCATGCCATCTATCTTCTCCATGGCCTCTTCAAATCTGTTTAGCACGTCTTGCACCTGTTCACTCATCATTTGCTGAAATTTATCATGCAAATCCTTATTCGTCATGTTCTCCCAATCAGTCTCGTCGGCTTGTGATCCTGGCATGGTTAGCAGCAATAGAAACACACAAGAATATGATCCTACAGACTACTAACAAGAGGTGGTGGTGGGTGTCACAAATCCGTCAAGCAAATCTCAAATTCTTACCAGTTCTTACCCAGCAGCAGGCGGTGATCGGCAACCGTTGTAGTCAAAAACTCTCAAAGCTTGGATAGAGCGATTACCAGGGAGAGTCAAACGCACGACGTAGATGTATGTGGAGCTGGGAAGGCTTATAATATGGTAGCAAAAAGGGTCAGCAATAATCAATTCAGAGATGCAAAGTTGAATAAACGCTCAACGACGGTATTGTGCTGGTCCTAGGCTAGACTGTGCTAGAGACGCGAGCCTAGAACACCAACAAAATCACGGCGCGGCACGTAAACAAGGGAAAAGCACACTCTGGAATTTTTTTTTTCGCTCTTTTTTTTTTGCGAAAAATCACTATAATGGCGAGTGTCTCAAAACTCTTCCTAGCTCAAACTGACAGGATGGGCATGAAATTTTTTCGACCAATTTTTTTTTGACTGCCCGGACCCAAAAACTGGAAACGGGTCAAAAAAACTTCCTATAATGGCACCTGTCTCAAAACACTCAGAAACTCCTAAAAATAGGATAGCCAGAATTTTTTTCGAAAAATGTGTTTTCGAAAAATTTTGGGCCTAAACGGAGCGTGGTTTCCAGACTCTAGATGGATCTCGAAAATAAACCTAATATGACAAGAACTCGGATTGGTGGTGGATATATGATGGTAGATGGCAGCGGTGGTGGTATATGACAACTGTGGTGGTATATGGATACGGATTCGAAGCGGTGGCGGATAAGCGGTGGTGGTAGATGGCAGGGGTGATGATGATGGTGCGGAGGCGGCGTGACAACTTATGACCAGAACTCGAAACTCTAAAAGACTAGACTCTAAGACCAGCAACTAGACACGACGATGCAACCGCAAATTCAACAAAGCAAAACCCTAAAAAGATTATGCAAATGCTCAGATTGGTTTGGATATGATGAACTAACCCTAATTTTTTTTGTGGCTTTTTCGTGGACTATAGGTATGAAGAGCAGACTCGGTCTAAACTACGAAAAACTGTAAAATCTCACCGAGCAACCTGGAAATCTGATACCACTTGATAGAGGCAAAGGTGTCCCGTCTTTCGATGAGATGATGGATATCGCTTTGGTGGCAGTCGACTTTGATGATCCGACTACGAACGTGCGAGGACGTCGCGCCTTAGCAATCGCTAAACCAACTCCGAGAGGTTATTGACCACGCCGGAGCACGATCAACCTGACCACGAGGGTCTGTTTCCTGCGAGCAAACGAAGAACAAGCAAGAAACTGAGATTGCAATCTGGATATTGCGAATATAAGATGAAAACTTTATTGATCAAGGTGGGGTTCTGTGACGCCTTTGTCTGGTCGTTGAACACAAATGAAGTACGCGAAGTTGCAGCTATGACGAACTTTTAATCTAAACAAAACCCAAAGTCTAAACGATGCCCTAAGGACTGTATATATGGAGGAAGAGGGGGGAATTTCGTGGCCCTTGGTGGAGGGGTCCGAAATCAACCCTATCTCTTGTTTCCCCACACATACAGACTCTAAAAATAGCCTATACTTATGTATTTCGAAATAACATGGGCCTGGCCCAATAATAAGGTGACGCAGCACCTAAAATAGCCTCGGGACGAAATTTATGAAGTGGCATCTTGTATATTTCGTCCAAGGCTTCATGCACCCATTATGGTGGCTTCAAAGTCCCGAAATCATCACTTGTAACTCCGTTCTTGTTCCCCTTGCGCATGCCATCATCTCCATGCTTGTTCTTGCTCCAATGTTCATCCTTCTCCAAGCTAGGCCCTTCATTTGTAAGCAAAACAAATGTATCCAATTTAGGCAGCATCATATTCTCATGAACATTAGAATCATTACCAAGAAACGAAAGTACCTGGTAATTTAGTTGGCGTGCACGAGCTCTAGTAATTGGTCCAGTATATATAGCAGCAGTGGCTGTGGGTGTAACAATTGTATTGATGTCCTCATCATGTCCCTAAGTAGACGAATCACCTTAGGAAACGGAAAAACCGCAAACTCAAAATCTCAAATGTCAAATGTCAAAATGGTGGTAGCAGGATGCAGTGGTGGTTGCGGAAGCTCAAAGGGATTGCAGAAGTGCAACGATGGGTTGTGGAGTATGCAATGCGGAAATGGATGGTAAGGTGGTGGACTATACATGGTGTCGGAGTAGGAAGCACGGTCCCTAAGTAGCCTAAACACCTTAGGATACACAACTCACAACACAAACAAATTTGGGTTAAGTCGGGGTGGTGGAAGTGTATGGTGGGCAAGCCTATGCGGATGTTATGGTGGTGGTGGTTGATGAAGAAGCAATCGTCCCTAAGTAGCCTAAACACCTTAGGAGACTCAAGTGATAACTCAAACAACCTCAAATGCTATAAGGAACAAAAAGGGTTAGGTTGCGGAAGTCGGTGGTGGTGTAGCGGATGATGTGGTGGAAGCCCTAGGCAAAGATGCCAACATTCATAAAGATTGATGGAGTCAAATGGTGTTGGTGGTATTTTTGTGGGCAGGGTAATGTTAAGAGCTTCAAAATGAGCTAAAGAACGTCAAAATTGGAGTTCGGATGAATTAGTTATAGCCGAAACAAGAATCAGGCGAAATCTGCAACTACAGGTTACGAACGTCCATAAAAGGACGGATGTCCGGGGGGCGGACGTCAGGGCGGGCTCGGAAATCCGTAAATTTGGCTTGGGTTAGGGGTTCCGGATGTCCAGAAAAGGTCGGACATCTGGTCGTTCCAGGGGCTCCGGACGTCCGTAAAGTGTCGGTCGCCCAGTGGGTCGGGGTCAACATGAGATGCGAGATACGGGGCGCGATTTTCGGTTGAATTCGGGGATTTTGGGGTCAAAATTGATGAGATTTCATGGGTGAAAGATGGGGAAACTTGGGGATATGCTAGATCCACTTGAAACCAAGCAAATCCATGGATCAAAATCAACAAAACATCATCAAACCAACAAATCACAAAAAAAATTGGGGCTATTTTTGTGGGGAATTTTCGAATTAGGGATAAAACAACAAAAACTAGGCTAGAAACACAACGGGGAGGCCCGAAATCGTGATCAACGTGGCTCTAGATACCAAGATGATGTAGGGTGGAACCCTAGACGGCCGATCTTTCACGAATGGAGCGGATCCCAACTAAGAACACGAAGAATACGGGGAAGAACGGAGAGAAATCACAAGGGAAAACACTCAATAACAAGTCCAATCACACATCCACTAGACAATCGAACACACAAGATCAACAAGGTACATGAACAACAAAGGGAAAGATACATGGTAAGGTTCATCTCCAAAAGGAGGTCTTGATGATATCCTAGACGGATCTTCCCATGTAGGGGTCTTGACGATATTATCCCGCAGGATCTTCTCCTAGATGGAGGTCTTGGCCTCCAATGGAGTAGTAGTCTCTCTCTCTCTCTCAAGAGTAGAGTGGTACAAGGAGCAAAGCTCTCTACCAAATGAGCTATCACTTTGCTAACCCCAGAAAGGACGACGGGAAGGTCTATTTATAGTCTAAGCCACGAAGGGGTAAGTGGGAGAGAGATACAAGGCCAGAGGCCAGGCTGCGCACAGGCAGGGTCGGACGTCCGGTCCCTCGCGAGGGTCCGGTCGTCCAGAGGGCGTCGGACGTCCGTTATTTTGCTTCGGGATGGGTGGCACCGGATTTCCGGTGAGCGTCAGACGTCCGGTGTCTGGGACTTGTCGGACGTCCGGTGTTCGTCGGTCGTTCGACGGCTGTAGAGGGTTGGACGTCCAGCGGCTTCCGGTCGTCCGATCGCTGTAGACTTTGCAGCTCCTTCTTCCGTCTTATCTTCTAGGCTTCCCTTGCGGATGGTGTAGTTGTACACTTGCGCTCGCACTCCTCCTCATCGTCCGTACCATTCTGACAATACCTATGCATGCACACAAGTGGAGTGTCACGTAGTATACCATCCTCGAAGGGGTCAAGTGAGAACGTGTAAAGGAGATGATTCACCTTTGTGTATGTGAAGTAGATGTCGCATGTGTCACTTTCTGAGTGGACTCTTGACATGGTGATGTCCGTAGGATGCTCTGCATCATTCCTTCTAGTATGTTGCATCTTCGCACTACTAGCTTGCTTGGCTTGATTCACATGATTCCTTGCTTTGTCGCATCACCCATGTT
This sequence comes from Triticum dicoccoides, assembly GCF_002162155.2. Taxonomy (NCBI): domain Eukaryota; kingdom Viridiplantae; phylum Streptophyta; class Magnoliopsida; order Poales; family Poaceae; genus Triticum; species Triticum dicoccoides. The sequence goes on from NC_041386.1 coordinate 323,946,762, forward strand.
CCATTCTTACTTGCTTTCTTGGGTTGTTGACATATATGTTCATGCCTCTCACATGATATATTTTGGTCATTGTCGCTTGCGTCCAATTGTTGCATCTATGCTTATTGATCGTGGATACTTGGACACTTTACTTGTGATGCATGCTTGCGTTGATTGAGCCTATTGTATTTGGTTGTTCTCGCATCATCATATGCCTCCATACTATGAAATGATTCGTTGTCCTTTCTTATGATGAGCATGATGCATCCACTTGTTGGGTATTTTACCACACGAATGATAGGTTTTGCATCTCCGCTAACCTCATTTGTTTTTCCGAGTGTTTGTCATGTTCTTTCATGTCGAAGGATTCACAAGGCAATACCGTCATGACACAATTTGGTCATGTGAAGGCATACACCATGTGCAACACTAACATTTGCGAGAATCTCCTAAATGTGAACTCCTTCCCTTTGAGCCATCCTCAAATATGCATATTGGATGGGTCACTCTTTCATTGTTGTTTCCTTCTTGTTGTCTACATGGTACATCTCACGAATGGAGGAGCGACATTGAAGATTGGCTCTATGGACCTTCACTTTGAGGAGCGCTCGTACTTATTGGAAGCACCTTCGAACCTCCACTCATGCCATGACATCAATTATTGGTACACCACCACCTCCATATTTGTTGATTGTTCTCATACATGTCATGCTCATTGGACATCTCACACACATGACAAATTTGCATCTTATGCATGGATTGACTCATATTATGATTGCCTTGTTGCATCTTGTATTCCCATGTCATCCATGATATATGAGCTTTTGCATTTCCTTAGCAAATTTGTTGTGATCTTTCTTGATGGCATATTCATACATCATGATCATATTGCCCATCATCAATTGCATGATCACATACTCATCTTGGGCATCCATTGCCATATTCATGCTATTGATAAACCGTCTCTCTATGACATCATTTTGCACCGTGGTTGCATTGATCATATTCACAGCACATTTGTGTGCGCAATGAATGTTTTTCTCCCATGAATGCTTTGGATACCATTCCATCTCTTTTGGATAAGCTTCATGCACCTTGTCATGATTAATCTTGTTGCACGGACTCATTCTTACATGATGGATGCTTTGTGTGCTCTAACCATTGTATTTCCGAGTGTCGTTTGTGTTTGCTCCTTTTGCATGTATACCACTCCGGCGACACCTTGGAGTACTTGGATTGCGCCATGTTTTCAACTCCGTCCAACTACAAGTTCGTCCACAACAACCGTTTCCATGGTGATGAGGATCACGATCCGAGGTCGGATCTTTCCCAAGGGGGGAGATGATGCGGAGCATCCCACGTTCATCCCCAAGTACACTCCGAATACTCTCCAAGCCCCAAGGATACATTAGATGAGACCTCAAGTATATGCCATTGGACACAAGGTGAACTCGCTGCTCTCCAAATCATCACTTTCCACATTTGAGACATGGCTACTACCTCAAACATGTGTGCTATGCATGACCAGGAACTAAGAGGAAGCCCATGGACAAGAAGGCTAGGACACCAAGCACGAGGAACAAGAAGAAGAGCGGCGGAAGAAGCTCCAGCCACCGTACAATCGGTCGGGACCGGACGTCCGACGCCTGAAGAACCACCGGACGACCAGCGATCCCGCTCCCGTGCCAAACGAGCGGACGTCCGGCCTCCACCGGATGACTGGCGCCTGTAGCATAGCCAACGCCAGCTACAACACCTCCCAGCGAGCGGACGTCCGTTCCCCACCGGACGACCGGTAATATTAACGTAAGTCCAAGGACATCGAATGTCCGGTGCCTCTTCAGAGAACGTCTTTAGCGGATGTCCGACGACTAGCGGACGACTGGTCCCGCCTGAGCCACCGGACGACCGGTACCTTCCTGTGCGCAGTCGGGCCTTTGTCCTTGCATCCTTCTCCCACTTACCCCTTCGTGGCTCTAGACTATATATATACTCCTCCACCTCCTCCTAGTTAGGGTTAGCATTGGTTTAGCTCATATTTAGAGATAGAGCATTGCTCATCCAAATCGGATCTACTCCACGAGAGAGACCGCTGCCCCTCTTTGGAGAAGATCCCTTTGGATTCAAGACCTCCTTGCGGAGAAGACCATCAAAACCTCCTCGCGGAGAAGATCGGTTACTTCTTGTATCGTCCGTTGTTGACTTTGGATCTTGTATCTTACTTTGTGTTCATGGATCTAGCGCATGTGTGATCATACTTCTTGGTTTGAGTGTTCTCTTGTGTTCCCCTTGTGATTTTTGCCTCGTTTCCCTCCTCGTGTTCTTCATGTTCATCGCGGGATCCGCTCCTTTCGTGAAAGATCGGCTGATTAGGGTTCCTACCTACATCAAATTATATATACGTTGGAGACGTATCAGCATCCCCAAGATTAATTTATGCTTGTCCTCGAGTAGGTAAATGATAAAAATAGAATTTTTTATGTGGAATGTTGCCTAACATGTCATCTCATATTCTTTTCTTTATAGCATGGAAATTTGGACTTTTATATTGTTCAAAGCAATAGTCTAGTTTTGACATGATAACTTAAATACTCAAGCATATCAACAAACAACCATGTCTTTCAAAATATCAACGCTAAAGTAAGCTATCCCTAGCCCATCATGCTCAACCGTTGATCCATTCATGAAACACACTCACATATTAACTACACCCAATGCTCAAGTACGATCATAGTGCCTCCTAGTTGGTGCTTTTACAAGAGAATATGGAGACTCAAATTCAAAAATAAAAATTGTATAAAGTTAAAGAAAGGCCCTTGGCAGAGGGAAGTAGGGATTTGTAGAGGTGCCAGAGCACAAAGCGAAAATTGAGAGATAAATACATTTTGAGAGGCATACTTTTCCCACCAACGAAAACGACTTAGAGTTCCCAACACTTTCCATGCTAGATATATCATAGGCGGTTCCCAAACAGAAATTAAAGTTTATTGCTTTTTCCACCATACTTTCACTTTCCATGGCTAACCGTATCCACGAGTGCCTTCCATACCAACACTTTCCAAGAAATTTATTATTTGACAACATAAAGCAAATTCATTTTCCATTTCGGGACTGGGCATCCCTAGTACCTTTTCCTTACTCTCGTGCAATGACAAGTGAATAAACACTTATCGTGAGAATACCACATCTAGCATGGAAAATATTAGCCACCCCTCACTGCCTCGCGAGTGGTACGAGCGCACAAAAGAGAAATTTATTTTGAATATTAGAGATGGCACATACAAATTTGCTTAGAACAGCAAAAGAATACCCCATATAGGTAGGTATAGTGGACTCATGTGGCAAAACTGGTTTAAAGGATTTTGGATGCACAAGTAGTGATCATACTTAGTGCAAATGAAGGATAGCAAAAGATTGAGAAGCGACCAACAAAAAAGATTAATCACATAAGCGAGCATTAAGCGTAATTAACACCAAATAATGCACCACAAGTAGGATATAATTTCATTGCATGACTATTGACTTTCATGCTTGCATAGGGAATCACAAACCTTAACACCAATATTCTTACTAAAGCATAATTACTCATCAAGATGACTCCCATATCACATCATCATATCTCAAAACAATTACTAAGAATCAAGTTTATTTTGTCCAATGATCTCCATGAAAGTTTTTATTATATCCTTCCTGGATATCTATCACTTTGGGACTAATTTTCATGTGTTGCTTTTGGTAAGCTCAAACAAATATAAGTGAAGATCATGAGCATAATATTTCTTTATCTCAAATTAATTTAAGTGAAGCAAGAGAGAATTTTTCAAAAGTTTACTAACTCTCAAATAAATCTAAGTGAAGCATAGAGAGCATTTCTAACAAGTCATGGAATAATTTTGGCTCACTCAAATAGGTGTGTCCAACAAGGAATCAAGACTTAAAACACAAAATAAAACAAGCAAAGACGCATATCATACAAGACGCTCCAAGGAAAACACATAGTATGTGACGAATAAAAATATAGCTTCGAGTAAAATACCGATGGTCATTAGAAGAAAGAGGGTGTCGGGGAAACTGAATCCACGAACACCTATGGGGCCGGCGGACCGAGCCCCTTTCGGTTCGGCGGGGGGCGGAGATCGCACGAAGAGCAGATCGAGGCGAAGCACACGAGCAGTTTACCCAGCTTCGGAGCTCTCCGGAGAGATAACACTCCTACTGCTGCTTGTTTGATTATCTTGTGTTCTTGCTCGCGAGAGCTAAGTGTTTTCTGGCTTACGAATGACTCGAACCTCGCGAACCCCCTCTATGTTGCGCATGGGCCTCCTTTTATACGCTAAAGGGGTCACCGACAGGTGGCAACGCAGAGAAGGGTACAAATGTAAAAAGTGAGGTGGTTGGTACAGTTACTTGTATAGTGCACCCTACCTAACCCTGACGGCAGGGGACAAGGGCATTAAATGCCCGTCTGAGTCACCCAAACAGTGCAGAAAAGGACCGTTAGGGGCTCCACCGTACGCCACGATGGCGATCTTGTCAGCTTCACATGCCACTGTGCACCGCTGGCTGCACAGCCTCCCACCACGCGCGCCTGGAGAGGCCCCCAGGGCGACACGTTGGTGGATGCGCTGGAGCGTGGGCACAGAGTGGCCGCCTGCCGCGGCAAGCGCCTTGCCACTGCTGTTATCTTGTCGGGTCCGGAAGCTTGTCGCTCACCGAGCCTCGAGGTACCTTGGTGGGCCTTCCCGGCAATCTCCTCTTGCCGGGGCCTTGTTGCCTTGCCGGAGCGCGTGGCGCGTCGCGGCAAGTTCCTTGGAGTGCCTTGGTTGGCCTTCCCGGCAAGCTCCTCTTGTCGGGGCCTTGTCTCCTGAGCTTAAATACTTTGTTCTTGAATGGCTCCAAGGGAACCACGGAGGATCTTGGCGTTCGCCCGGCAAGCCTTGCCGCGGGGTGCTGCAACTGCCCGTGCACAAGTTCGGGGTACTAGGGTACCCCTATTCTAGTACACCGACAGGAGCCCCCGGGCCTGGGCCAGACACGGTGCCGAGCGCTGTTGGGCCAGGCCCAAGACAGGGCACGGGCACACGCGGACTGGGCCACGCCGAATCTCGCTCCGTATCCACCGCGCTCTCCCCTAACGGCACGCGTTGAATGCGGCGTCGTGGGAGAGATCGTGGGTGGTTCTTTATTTGGAAGGGCGAAACGTCCGCCCCGTCCCTCTTTATAAGCAGAGGAAACAGCAGCAGTTCGTTCCCCCTCGCTGGTTCCTACTACTCCATCTTCACGAACCTCCGCCGCTCCCCCCCTTCTTCTCGAAGCCAAGAGAGCAGCGCTCCGCCGCCCATTGCCACCAGCATCACCAACGCCGTCGACCTCCCCCACCACCTCCGCCATGGCTCCGAAAGCCGACAAGGGAAAGGGCGTGAAGTCGGCCGAGGCGCAGCGGCTCGCGGCGCCGCGGAAGGAGCGGGCGATCTTCTCCCCCCAGCTCGGTGCGAAGGAGCTGAGGGAGTACTTCTACCTCTTTTGGGCGACGGAGACACGTGCGCACCCGCGCACGAGGGTACTCCCGGCCGCTGCTTCGGAACTGGCTCCAAACGGGTACCCATTCTTCGCGCTGTTCTTCTATTGCGGGCTCTGCCCGCCCTTCTCGGAGTTCTTCTGCGATATCATGAACACCTACGGCTTCCGCCTCCTTGATTTCACCCCCAACGCCGTTTTGACCATGGCAGTTTTCGCACATTTGTGCGAAAACTTTGTCGGAGTCCACCCCAATGTTGCCCTTTTCCGCCATTTCTTCATGCCTCGGGTAGAGAGAGGAGAGCCGCTTGCCGGAGGGATCGCCTGTATCTCAAGAGTCGGCAAGAAGGAGGCGTACTTGGAGGGTGAGCTCCGCAGCAAGTGGGAGGAGTGGAGAGCGGAGTGGTGCTCGATCGTCGAGGAGAATCCGCAGCCCTTCACCGCCGTGCGCCAAGCTCCAATAGTGCGCGGCAATGACTGGAGCAACATGGCCCCGGAAGACGAGAGGCTGAAGATCGCCATTACTAGGATCCTTCGCCTCAGGCTTGCCGGGCTCAGTGTAGGCGCTGTAGGCGCAGATTTCCTCCACCGCCGCATCGCCCCCCTGCAGGAGAGGGGGAGGCCCGCCTGGGAATTCAAGAACTCGGCGGACATCATGAGGCTACGGCCGGGCCTCAACTACAACTTCACCGTCTTGGAGCTGGATGCAATGCTCCTGGAGTTGTTCAAACGCGATCCCCAGCACCCATTCACGTTGCCGAGGAGCGTCGTTCCATTGTGCAATAATTCTTCGCTTGACCGGATCTGCGCCATGATGCCGTTGTGCGATCCACACGGAATCGTTCCAACTTGGCAAGAGCCTGCGGATGACATCGTGCAAGCGTTCTTCGACAACTTGGAGGAAGTGCCGGTCCGCGCTGACGAGCAGAAGAGCCTCACCCGTGACACCACCGACGAGGAGCTGCAGCGCATCGCCACTAGGGCGGAAGAGGTTGCGGCCGCAGCTGCCGCGGGCGCATTCGGGTTCACTATGGAGGAGGCGGAGGCGGCACAGGCGGCAAACCTCGCCGAGCGCGCGGAGTTCATTGGCGAAGAAGATCCTGTCGGCTCTGAAGCTGAGCCGAGCGAGGCCGGCGAGGAAGAGCCCGAGCCTTCAGAAAGCTTGCCGCAGGCGGAGCCCCCGGCCCCGCCAAGAAGGCGTCTTCGCAAGGCCGCGGACGTAGCGGGGCGGCAGCCGGGTCAATAGCCGCTGAGCCGCGCGACACGCTCTACCGCGGCAAGATATGTTGCCGCGAGAGCGCCTCACGCAGCAGCGGCAACTGGAGCGGGATCTTCCCGGGCCACCGCTACCGCCCCCGCCAAGCGGGCAAGGGATCCTACTCCTCCGCCTCGCCGCACCGGAAGGGAGCCGGACTTCGATCTTTCCGCGCTCAGCTCCGACGAAGAGGAAGAAGAGTAAGTTTCTTTGGTGCTCTTGTAGTTCTTCAATCTTGCTGTTTTTATCTTGTATCTGACTTGCTTCAATCTGGACTCCTTTCTTTTCAGGACGCTGGCCCAGAGAGCGGCGAAGAGGGCCAAGGCCGCGGTGATTGTCATCGAAGATGACCCCACCGTGTCAGCAGGGGGTGGGTCCGAGACCACGTTGACGGACCCGGCAACCACTCCTCAAAGCAGCCCCCAGCGCAGCCCCCAGCGTAAGTTCATAGTTAGCTTTCTGCTGTCAGGCGCGCATGAGTGCTTTTTCCTTTGTTCATATCTTGCTTGTTGATTTGTGTAGGAGCAGAGCAGCCATATCAGGAACACCCGGAAGCTGGTCCCGAAGTGCCATCTGCTTCGACTACGCCGCCAAGGGAGGAGTCCCCGGCAAGGGAGCGCTCTCCAGCAAGGGAGAACTCTCCGGCAAGGGGCAGCACCGTCGATCCTGCAGCGGCCGAGACCGCAACTGCAGATCTTGGCACAGGTAACTCACTTGTCCAAAAACTTTCCCTTGGGTTCTTCTTCTTCTGATTTTCTTCTCTTGGATTTTTGATTGATTTTTCTCCCTTCTTCGTTCTTCAGACCCGTCTGCTGCTGAGCCAATGGAGACAGAGGGCGCCGGCGAGGAAGAGGCCGGTGCTGATGAGACCGCCGGCGAGGAGGCCGCCAAGGCTGCCGCCGCAGAAGCCGACGAGGGGTCAGGCGATCGCACTGATGACCCTGAGGCCGCAGGAGCGCCAGGCGCTGCGCCGACCGTCGATCCCTCTGCCGCTGCTGCGGGGCCGGGCTCCGAGGAGCCCCAGCCCGGCGCCTACTTGAAGGCCGGCGACGATATCTTCATCAAGCTACCCTGGGCGTCGAGCTCCAGGGTGCCGGTCGAGGGGGAATCTTTCGATGAGGAGGTGCTCGCCTCCGCCGGACTGTCGTTGGTCGACGCGCCCAGCAGCAGCAGTGGCGAGCCTGAGGAGGAGCAGCTGCTGCGGAAGCTGCTGTCACTCTACCGCGCACGGCAAGCCAAGCTGGCTTCCCGGGAAGCGCTTGTCGCGAAGGCGGGAGTTGATATGGAGAAGCGCGCGGAGGAGCTCCGGGGCCACAATCAAGAAGCTCTCCGGTCCCTGGCACAGGAGCGGGAGCGACTCGACAAGGAGCGCACGGCCTTCCTTCTCGAGAAGGCCGAAGCTGAGGAGGAACAAAGGCTGGCCGCCGAGAAGCAGTCCGCGCGAGAAGGCGAATTGGTGCAGCGGAAGGCCAACCTCGACAGCTACGAGGAGGAGCTCACTGAGCGCGAGCAAGCACTTGGCGGGGCGCTCAAGGAAGCAAAGGACGCTGCCGCAATCGCAGAGGCTGCCAAGAAAGAGCTGGAGGAGAAGGTGGCGCAACTGGAGGCCAACATTGGGAAGAGCGGCGAGGAGCTTGCCGCGCTCAAGCATGAGCGTGAGAAGGATGCTGCCGCCCACGGTGAGCTGCAAGGTCTTCTCGCTGAGAGGGGCAAGGAGCTCAGCGCCGCCAAGGATTCCAATGCGGACCTGGAGTTGAAGCTGGCCACGCTGATGCAGACGTTGGAGGCCGCCAAGGAGCGGGAGAAGACCTTGTCGGAGAAGGTCAAAGCTGACAAGGCGCTGCTGGAGAGCATCGTAGTTACCCAGAACTCATTCAAAGATACTGTGGAGCACTGGACCGAGGGTCTGGTGAATATTGCCGCAGTCATCGACGAGGAGCTGGCGCAGCTGGGGATGGAGGACTTTGGGTATCCCTCCGACGAGAATCTCCAACCCAGCGCCAAGCTCACCCTGTTCTTCAAGGGCGTGGCGACGGCACTCCAGCGGCTCCGGGAGAGGATCCCAAAGCAGCTGGCCGACGAGTCGCGCAAAATCTGCGCCGGGGTTCTCCAGAAGGTGCTAATGAAGGTGGCCCTCCGCAATCCAGGCCTCAGCTTCACCAACGTCCTCAAGTCCTTGCCGCCAGATGCCGATCTAGATGCACTCAAGGCCCTTGTCGCACCCATTGTGGACAAGGTGAGCGAGATCAAGAGGGTTGAGGGCGATCACGTAGACTAGGCCGTCCATTTCTTCTTTTCCCTTGTCGCAGCTAATCATGTTATGAAAACAGTCTGTTAGAGCTGCGACAAGTTATCTTGTAATATAACTTTATTTCTGTTATCAATTGCTATGTTATTTCCTCTACTAGATTCTTTCCTTTGTATGTTTTTACCCTACGCTTCTAGGGAACTTCTCGGCGCAGGCGCCCGAGCCGCGAGCGCTGAGTGCCGAACATTGGCAGCCTGCTGGCGGTGCTGCTTCCGACAAGAAACCTTGTCGCGACTAGATGCAGCACACTTAAGTTGTTGAGCGGACTCGAAACAAAGTAAGGGCGCAACTAGCCACGAGTTGGTTCCTCCGCGCACAGGTTTTCCATACAAAGCAGGGTCGTTCGAGGAAGATAACTCAAAAAATTTAAAAACTGATTGCTCAAACTTTGGCAACTTAGCTTTTCTGTCGTTTGCTTCCCGGCAAGGCAAAACTTTGCTTGAACGATGCCTGGTCCATACCACAATCTTCTCCTTCCCCCCAGCAAACTTGTGTGTGAGGGAACCTTCTTTTCCTTTGTTGAGAAAGAAAAGATAGAAGAGAAAATAATGATATGGAGCCCTTCGGCTCGTTATTGCTTACCGGATGTAGGTGCTGCACAAAGTGTCAGATAACGCATGCAAGAAAGGAACTAATGCATGAAATGGAAAAGTTGTGTGGAGCACATGGGGTTTTACTTATGCACGGGATCTGCGCCCGGCTTTGTACAAAGGATTACATGCAACAGCGGCAAGACTTGTACAAAAGGTGGTTGCCGGAATGGGTTCCGGCAACCGCGCCCTACAGGAAAAACTTACAAAGATGTTCTATGTTCCAGGAGTTGCTCACCGGAATGCCATCTTTGGTCTCAAGGCGGACAGCGCCGGGCCTTGTGACTCGTTTCACCCGATAAGGGCCTTCCCACTTCGGCGTCAACTTGTTGGAATTCTTGGCGGACTGAACGCGCCGAAGAACAAGGTCGCCTTCCTCGAAGCTTCTGGCTTTAACTTTGCGGCTATGGTAGCGGCGCAAAGCTTGCTGGTATCGAGCAGCTCATACAGTAGCCTGAAGACGATCTTCCTCAAGGAGCAGCACGTCATCTTGTCGCAGCTGTTCTTGCTCAAGCTCATCATAAGCGAGCACTCGAGGAGATCCGTATACAAGTTCCGTGGGGAGAACTGCCTCTGCTCCATAGACTAGAGCGAAAGGCGTCTGGCCAGTGGCTCGATTTGGCGTCGTTCCGATCGACCAAAGAACCACCAGCAGCTCCTCGATCCAGTTTCTTCCGCACTTGCGCAGCCTATCGAAAGTTTTGGTCTTGAGCCCGCGCAACACTTCAGCATTTTCCCTCTCTGCTTGACCGTTGCTTCTCGGATGAGCAACAGAAGCGAAGCAGACCTTGGCGCCAAGGTCTTGGACGTACTGCATGAAGGTGCGGCTTGTGAATTGCGTGCCGTTGTCGGTGATGATCCTGTTAGGGATCCCGAAACGGAAAACAATTGACCTGAAGAACTTGACTGCTAACTGTGCTATCACCTTCCTCACTGGCTGCACTTCCGGCCACTTTGTGAACTTGTCGATTGCGACGTACAAGTACTCAAAGCCCCCGACAGCTCGGGGGAAAGGGCCGAGGATATCGAGCCCCCAGACCGAAAATGGCCAGGATAAAGGGATCGTCTGGAGAGCTTGAGCTGGCTGGTGTATCTGTTTGGAGTGGAACTGGCACGCTTCACACTTGGTTACTTGTGCAGTTGCATCCTGGAGGGCTGTCGGCCAAAAGAAACCTTGCCGGAAAGCTTTGCCGGAAAGTGCTCTTGCGCCAATGTGGTGGCCACATATGCCTCCATGTATCTCTGCCAACAGCTTTTGTCCATCTTCCCGGCAAATACACTTCAATTTCACACCGTGGAGTCTTCTTCTGTACAGTATGCTATCGACAAACTGGTACATACTTGACTGCCGGGCTACTTTTTCCGCTTCTTCTTGCTCTTCGGGAAGTTCTCCTGTCTGAAGGAAATGGACAATCTGCTGTGCCCATGCTGGAGCTTGTGGCTCGACAACAAGGACTAAAGGCACATCTGCTGCTGCGGGAACATCCGCTTCTACGGCAAGGACTTGCGGCCCTGTCGGAGCTTGATGTTCCCCGGCAAGCTTGCCGGAGAAAAACTTGTCGGGAGCGTGTGCTTCAACGGAACAAACCATAAGGCTTGCTGGAGCAGACTGCCCCTCAGCATCCTTGGTGTTGATCTTGGGGACTTTCTTGGCGGCGGCTTCGGGGAGCTCTGCCGGAAAGTAGTCACCAGAAACCAACTTCCTCTTCTTGCTTTGTCCAGTTGATGGTGTTACGGATGGTTGAGTCAACTTGAGCACAAAGATCCCTGTTTCCACAGGTAACTTTAGTGCGGCGCACTTTGACAGGCCATCAGCAATGTCATTCTGAGCTCTTGGGATATGCTCCATCTGTAGGCCGTCAAAGTGCTCTTCTAGCTTCCTCACTTCGTCAACATATGCTTCCATCAATGGACTCTGGTAGTTCTTGTTCACTTGGCGGACGACAAGCTGTGAGTCACCCCTGACAATGAGCTTCTTGATCCCAAGGTCTGCTGCGATTCTGAGACCGGCAAGCAATCCTTCATACTCTGCAGTATTGTTGGTTGCTTGCTCCTTGGGAAAGTGCATCTGGACTACGTACTTGAGGTGCTCTCCGGTGGGCGCGACAAGCAGCACGCCTGCACCGGCGCCTTGCAGCGAGAAGGCACCATCAAAGTACATCAGCCACTCTTTGCTTGCCTCTTTGACGGGGATGCTCGTCTCTGGAATTTCTTCATCTGGTGTTGGCGTCCATTCTGCTATGAATTCTGCCAATGCTCTGCTTTGGATAGTTGAAGTGCTCTCAAACTTGAGGCCAAAGCTTGACAGTTCCAGCGCCCACTCGACAATCCTGCCCGTCGCTTCTGGATTTAGCAGTATCCTCTTCAGCGGAAAGCGAGTGACGACTGTGATCTCATGTGCTTGGAAGTAATGGCGCAGCTTTCTCGAGGCCATGAGGAGGCCGAAAAGCAACTTCTGCACACCAGAGTACCTTGATCTAGCCCCCTGTAGAAGGGAACTGACAAAGTAAACTGGACGCTGCACCATTCTCTTCTGCATCTTATCATGCTCCTGCGCAGATCCTTCTTTGTCGGGACCAGAGCTTGTCGGCGAAGCCCCCTGCTTGTCGTTGGATGCGTCTGCCGTGGTTGCTGGCTCATCATCTGCCTCCCTCTCCGCCACTAACGCAGCACTAACCACTTGATTGGTTGGCGCTATATACAGCAGCAACTTCTCTTGCGGCTTAGGTGCGACAAGTGTTGGAGTGGAGGACAGGTATCTCTTCAAGTCCTGCAGCGCAGCCTCCGCCTCCAGAGTCCATTTTATTGGACCTACCTTTTTCAAAATTTTGAAAAATGGCAGGGCGCGCTCAGCAGATCTAGAGATAAACCTGCTGAGAGCAGCCACACAACCGGCAAGCCTGTGTACATCCTTGACGCGCTTTGGTGCTTCGATCTGCTCAATGGCCTTGATCTTGTCGGGATTGGCTTCAATTCCCCGCTGAGACACGAAGAACCCGAGAAGCTTGCCGGAAGGGACTCCAAACACGCACTTCTCGGGGTTAAGCTTGAGGTTGATCTTGCGCAGATTTGCAAATGTCTCGTCTAAATCTTGACTCAGGGTCGCCCTGTTCTTGCTTTTGACCACTATGTCATCCATGTAGGCTTCCAAATTTCTATGTATCTGCGGCTCAAAAGCGTGGTGGACTACCCTTGCAAATGTTGAACCAGCATTCTTCAAACCGAAAGGCATCCGTACAAAGCAGTACGTGCCACACAGGGTGATAAATGCGGTTTTCTCTTCATCTTCTTCTGCCATGAAGATCTGATGGTATCCTGAGTATGCATCAAGAAATGAAAGCAAATCACATCCGGCTGTGGAGTCAACAATTTGGTCAATGCGCGGTAAGGGAAATGGGTCTTTGGGACAAGCTTTATTAACATCAGTGAAGTCAATACAAAGTCTCCACTTCCCGTTAGCCTTGCGCACGACAACGGGATTGGCCAACCACGTGGGATGGAGCACTCCTATGACAAGGCCTGCTGCTTCCAACTTCTTGATTTCTTCTGCGATGAATTCTTGGCGCTCCATTGCCTGTTTCCTGACTTTCTGCTTGACGGGCCGCGCGTGAGGACAGACGGCAAGGTGGTGCTCAATTAATTTCCTGGGAACACCGGGGATATCGGACGGTTGCCACGCAAACACGTCGACATTCGCCCGCAGGAAAGCAACGAGCGCGCTTTCCTATTTGGGGTCAAGAGTGGCGCTAATGGTGAAGGTACCACCAGTGCCGTCCTCCTTGGTGGACACCTTCTTGGTCTCAGGTGGAGCTGTCATTGCCTTCTTACACTTGCCGGTGGAGCTCGATGGTGCGTCCTCGATGGTAGCGCAGCACTCCGAAGAGGTGCGCTTGCCGGAGTGGGCATCAGAGCTCTTGCCGGACTTGGTCTTCCTCTTCCCCCCGGGAGCTTCAGCGGCAAGTGTCTTGCGTTCTGCTGCGGCTGCTGCTTCCCGGTAGATCTTGTCAGCACAGATAAGAGCATCCTTCTTGTTGCCAGGGACAGAGATGACACTTATCGGGCCTGGCATTTTCAGTATGTTGTACGCATAGTGAGAGGCTGCCATGAACTTGGCGAGTGCCGGACGGCCGAGGATTCCATTGTAAGGTAATGGAAAGTCAACAACATCAAATGTGACCCTCTCAGTCCTGAAGTTCAGCTCGCTGCCAAATGTTACCGGCAATGTGATCTTTCCCTTCGGCTTGCTCCTTCCCGGGTTGATTCCTTGAAATGTACCGGTCTCTTCGAGCTCGCTGTCAGGGATCTGGAGTTTCTGGAGCACCGCGGAGGAGATCAGGTTCAAGCCGGCCCCGCCGTCAACTAGCATCTTAGTGACCTTGAGGTTGCGGATTGTTGGTGAAACCAACATCGGCAAGCACCCTACCGCAGTTATGCGATCAGGGTGGTCCTCAATATCAAAGATGATAGGCGTGTTGGACCATTTCAGAGGCTTGCGTGACTCGACGGGTGGTTCTGCTGCATTAACTTACCGCACCCACTGCTTGAGCTGACGGTGTGAGGTATGCAGAGAAGCACCACCGTCAATGCATAGGACCTCTGTGGCTTTCTGGAACTCCTGCTCATCAGTCTCCTCATCATCCATGCCTTCATCGTCATCGTCATCTTCATCCTTGTCGCGGCCGCGAGGAGGTCTGTCTTCTTGCCGCTGCTTGGCCTTGCCGCGGCGTCCTCCTCGGCCGGGACGTTTCTTGCCGGATCCCCCAGCATCTTCCTGGGCCTTCTCCTTGTCGCGCCGCTCGTATTCAGCTTTCTGTTGCTCAACAAGTTGCTCGACTTTCTTGCAGCTCTGGAGATCATGGCCCTTGGTGCGGTGGATCTTGCAATACTGCTTCTTGGTGCCGTCCTGCTTGTCGGCGACTGCCACCTCCACGGCAACCTCCTTGTCGGAGTCACCAGGTTTGGCTTTCTTAGCGCCACCACCGTTGCCGGACTGCTCAACAACTAGCACCTCTTTGCCTTTCCTCCTCTTGTTGTTCCGCCTCCAGTTTTTCCTTGCCGGGGTAGCATCTTCGCTGTCAGATCCTCCCGCTCCTACATTCTCTTTGGGAGTCTCCTCCCTTCCTCAGCACGTGCACACTTGTCGGCCAGTGCATATAACTCACTGACGTCTCTGATCTTGCACATCGCCATTTCCTCCCGCATCCTGCGGTTTCGCACGTTCTGATGGAACGCGCTGATCACCACGGCAGGGTGGACGTTTGGGATGTTGTGCTGCACACTGCTGAATCTCTGAATGTACTTGCGCAGGGGCTCTCCTTCCTTCTGGGCGAGCAGATGAAGATCACTCTCCTGGCCATGAGGCTTGTGTCCGCCTGTGAAGGCGCCGACAAACTGATGGCACAGATCAGGCCAAGAGGATATGGAGTTGTCCGGCAAGTGCATGAGCCAGGATCTGACGTTGGGCTTGAGCACCAGCGGGAAGTAGTTGGAAAGGATCTTGTCATCCCGTCCCCCGGCAGCCTACACCGCAATGGTGTAGATGCTGAGGAACTCCGACGGATGCGTCTTGCCGTTGTACTTCTCCGGTACGTCTGGCTTGAAGTTCTTCGTGCTGGGCCACTGGACTTGCCGCAGCTCACGAGTGAACGCAGGGCAACCTACCGCGTACGGTAGATCGCCTGGTTCCCCTGGCGCATGCATGTCAATAGAGGGCCCAACGCGCTTGTCGGATTGACGTCGGGCTTCTCTTCGGCGCTCGATGCGAGTTCGAGCGTCTACTTGTTGTCGATCATGAAAAACTTGGCGCTGATCGCGACGAGCTCGTGGATCCGACGATGCGGTGGAGTCAGTGTCGAGGTGGATTCGGCGAGTCGGCGATCTTGGCCTTCAGGGTGGTGATTGCATGGTAGTTGCACCTCCACCGTTTCGTCGCCACCGGCTCGCGCCCGGCAACCCTGCCGCGGCGGCGACGCGCTCGGCCGCCATGGAGTGTCACCGTTGGCGTAGCCGATGAGACTCTGAATGGTGGCCCTCCATTCGTCGATCTTGTCCGACGTCAGAGGGTAATCTAGGAGCAGTTGAGCTCGCGCCAAAGCTTCTGCTGGAGTGGTGGGTGGCAGTGGCGGTCGGCGCAAGGAGCGGGACGTGCTCGGACTTCTAACTATGTCCGAAGGAGCAGTATCCCATCCAGGCGACCATGCCCCGCTCGTGCCAGCACGCTGGCGTGCATGCTGGTCTTGAGCACCCCGAGATCCACCAGCTTGGTCTTGGCCTATCACGCGTATGGCACTGCGAGCGCCATGACGCTGTTGGTCTTGCGCCTCTTGAGAGTGGCGCGGAACATGTACAGTCGCCGAGGTTTGTGCAGCCTTGTCCTTGGACCTGGCCGCATCATAAGCTTCCTCGTCGAGGTCCATTCTTCCGCCGGCGTCCATTCCACCTCCCGTTTGCTCCAACGGTGGTGGAAGTGACGTGGACGGAGCGGCTGCCGCCGAAGTCTTCTTCTTCGGTGGCATGTTGATGAAGGGAATGAAGATCTAGCTCGTGTGAACGCCCGATCAGGTTCACACAATCTCAACGCCCCCTACCTGGCGCGCCAAAGATGTCGGGGAAACTGAATCCACGAACACCTATGGGGCCGGCGGACCGAGCCCCTTTCGGTTCGGCGGGGGGCGGAGATCGCACGAAGAGCAGATCGAGGCGAAGCACATGAGCAGTTTACCCAGCTTCGGAGCTCTCCGGAGAGATAACACTCCTACTGCTGCTTGTTTGATTATCTTGTGTTCTTGCTCGCGAGAGCTAAGTGTTTTCTGGCTTACGAATGACTCGAACCTCGCGAACCCCCTCTACGTTGCGCATGGGCCTCCTTTTATACGCTAAAGGGGTCACCGACAGGTGGCAACGCAGAGAAGGGTACAAATGTAAAAAGTGAGGTGGTTGGTACAGTTACTTGTATAGTGCACCCTACCTAACCCTGACGGCAGGGGACAAGGGCATTAAATGCCCGTCTGAGTCGCCCAAACAGTGCAGAAAAGGACCGTTAGGAGCGCCACCGTACGCCACGATGGCGATCTTGTCAGCTTCGCATGCCACTGCGCACCGCTGGCTGCACAGCCTCCCGCCACGCGCGCCTGGAGAGGCCCCCAGAGCGACACGTTGGTGGATGCGCTGGAGCGTGGGCACAGAGTGGCCGCTTGCCGCGGCAAGCGCCTTGCCGCTGCTGTTATCTTGTCGGGTCCGGAAGCTTGTCGCTCACCGGGCCTCGAGGTACCTTGGTGGGCCTTCCCGGCAAGCTCCTCTTGCCGGGGCCTTGTTGCCTTGCCGGAGCGCGTGGCGCGTCGCGGCAAGTTCCTTGGAGTGCCTTGGTTGGCCTATTGCCGGGCCTTGTCTCCTGAGCTTAAATACTTTGTTCTTGAATGGCTCCAAGGGAACCACGGAGGATCTTGGCGTTCGCCCGACAAGCCTTGCCGCGGGGTGCTACAACTGCCCGTGCACAAGTTCGGGGTACTAGGGTACCCCTATTCTAGTACACCGACAGAGGGGATGCCACTCGTGGCATCCCCAATCTTAGTTGCTTGCTCTCTTAGGATAATAGCTTGGGATGCCGGGGCATCCCCTAGCTTAGACTCTTCTTACTCCTTATTCCTTCATCCATCGTAAGATAACCCAAAACTTGAAAACTTCAATCAGATAAAACTCAACAAAACCTTCATGAGATCCATTAGTATAAGAAAGCAAATCACTACTATAAGTACTGTAGCAAACCAATTCATATTTTGTTATTGCATTATATCTATTGTATTCCAACTTTTATATGGCAAAAACTCATCAAATAAAACCATAGAATCTTCAAAACAAGCACACAATGCAAAGATAACAGAATCTGTCAAAAATAGAACAGTCTGTAGCAATCTAGATATTTCGAATACTTCTGTAACTAAAAGAACTCCAAAAAATTAAGAAGACCTGGGAAATTTGTATGTTAATGTTATGAAAAATAATTGGTATTTTATCTCTCCCTGGATAGAAATTAGAATTGTTTTCGTGAGCGCAAAAGTTTTTGTTTTTCAGCAAGATCAAACAACTATCACCCAAGAAGACCCTAAAGGCTTTACTTGGCACAAACACTAATTAAAATACAAAAAACGCAATCATAAAAATAGCATAATTGTGCTAACACTCAAGGACAGAAAGCAAAAATAAAAAACAAATTTTATTCATTGGGTTGCCTCCCAGCAAGCGCTATCATTTTACGCCCTTAGCTAGGCAGAAAGCAAGGATCTAAATTTTGTCATCTTTGGTTCGTGATCCATAAGATGCCCTCATGATTGATTCATATGGTGGCCTAATTCTTGTTCTAGTGAAGTGTTCCATACCCTTCCTCAAAGGAAATTGGAACTTAGTATTGCCTTCATTCAATAAAATCACGGCACCGATAGTGCGTAGAAACGGTCAACCAAGAATAATTGGACAAGGCGGATTGCAATCAATATAAAGAACAATAAAATATATGGGCACATAATTCCTATTTGCAAGAATAAGAACATCATTAATCTTCCCATAGGCTTTTTAATGGTAGAATCCGCCAAGTGCAAATTTAAAGAGCATTCTTCAATACCGATAAGACCAAGCACATCACATAAAGATTTCGGAATTGCAGAAACACTAGCACCCAAGTCAAACAAAGCAAAACACTCATAATTTTCAATCTTGACCTTGATAGTAGGTTCCCATTCATCATTTTATTTTCTAGGAATTTAAACTTCTAATTCCAGCTTTTCTTCTAAAGCTTTCATCATAGCATCAACGATATGTTTAGTAAAAGCATTATTTTGTTCATAAGCATGGGTGTGAATTTACCATGGATTGCAACAAAGAAATACAATCAATCAAATAGCAACTATCATAATTAAAGTCTTTGTAATCCAAAAGAGTGGGCACATCACTAGTTAAAGTTTTGACCTCTTCAAACCCACTTTTATCAATTTTCTCAACAAGATTTTCACCCTCCGAAATATCGGGACGCCTTCTAACTAAAGTTGACTCTTCTCCAGTCCCTTTTTCATCAATATTAACTTTACTAAACAAGGAATCAATAGAATAAACACCAATCATTTTAAGATCTTCATCACTTTTACGAAAGTAATCACTAGAAAATGCTTTTTCTAAAAATTCTCTTTTAGCTCTAAGCATAGCAGTTCTTTTCTTACTTTCATCCATATAAACATAGAGAGATTTCATTGATTCATCAACCTTAGGCACAAAAATTTTCATCTTGAGATTTTCTACATCATGAGAAATTCTATCAACACTTCTAGACAAATCATCAATCTTATCCAACTTTTGTTCTATAGTAGTGTCGAATTTTTTTTGTGTGTTGATAAATTCTTTAATATTATTCTCAATATCATAGGTGTTCCTATTATTATTATAAGAAGGATTTCCATAGGAATTACCATAATTATTGGAGGAATTACTAGGAAAAGGCTTAGGATTAAAATTACCTCTCTAAGCATTGTTATTGAAATTGTTTCACGAGATAAAATTCACATCTACGGCATCACTGTTTTTCTTAATCAAAGTAGACAAAAGCATATCATTGAAATCAATAGGAGCACTTTTAGTAGCGACCAATTTCATAAGAGCATTAACTTTTTCACTCAAAGAAGAAATTTCTTCAACTGAATTAACTTTTTTACTAGTAGGAGCTCTTTCAGTATGTCATTGTGGATAATTTTCCATAATATTATCAAGCAATTTGGTGGCTTCACCCAAAGTAATTTCCATAAAAGTACCACCAATGGAAGATTCTAAAAGATTAGGATAAACAAAATTCAATCCCGCATAAAACTTTTGTATGATCATCCAAAGATTTAACCCATGAGTTGGGCAATTCTTTAGCATCATTTTCATCCTTTCCCAAGATTGTGCAACATGCTCATGTTCAAGTTGCTTGAAATTCATGATCGGGGTTCTAAGGGAAATAATTTTTGCGGGCGGAAAATATTTAGTGATAAAATCATGTTTGCACTTATTCCAAGAACCGATACTATTGCGAGGCAAGGAAGAGAACCAAATTTTCGCAGAATCACGCAAAGAAAACGGAAATAATTTCATCTTCACAATATCATTGTCCACATCTTCTTTATTTTGCATATCGCATAATTCCACAAAGATATTAATATGGGATGCGGCATCCTCATTAGGAGTAACAGAAAATTGATCTTTCATAACGAGATTCAGAAAAGCAGTATTAATATCACAAGATTCCGCACTAGTGGTGGGAGGAGCAAGTGGAGTGCCAATAAAATCATTGTTGTTGGTATTTGAGAAATCACACAACTTGGTGTTCTGTTGAGCCATGATTACTACGCAACAAGACTGCACTCAAAAAACAGATCCGACAAGAAAACGGCGAACGAAAAAGAGGGGGAATAAAATGGCAATTTTTTGTGAAGTGGGGGAGAGGAAAACGAGAGGCAAATGCAAATAATGTAAGTTGAGAGGAGATGAGATTTGTGATTAGGAACATGGTATGTGTTGAAGATCATCCCCGACAACGGTGCCAAAATTCCTTTTAATGCGGCTTGAAGCTACGTCGGTATTTCCCCAAAGAGGAAGGGATGATGTAGCATAGTGATGGTAGGTATTTCCCTCACTGATGAAACCAAAGTTATCGAACCAGTTGGAGAACCAAGCAACAACACGTAAACGACACCTGCACACAAATAACAAATACTCGCAACTGCGTATTAAAGGGGTTGTCAATCCCTTTCGGGTAACGTCACCCGAAAATGGGAAACGGAAGTGAATAAATTGTAGTAGATTGATAGATTGAATGCCAAATAAAATAAATAAGAATAAATTGCAAAAAGGTATTTTTTGGGTTTTTGGGTTTAATAGATCTAAAAATAAAAGGCAAATAAAATAGATTGCGAAGGCAAATAATATGAGAAAGAGACCCGGCGGCCATAGGTTTCACTAGTGGCTTCTCTCGAGAAAAATAGTAAATGGTGGGTAAACGAATTACTGTTGGGTAATTGATAGAACTTCAAATAATCATGATGATATCCAGGCAATGATCATTATATAGGCATCACGTCCAAGATTAGTAGTCGACGCCTGCCTGCTTCTACTACTATTACTCCACACATCGACCGCTATACAACATGCATCTAGTGTATTAAGTTCATGGAGAAACAGAGTAATGCAATAAGAACAATGACATGATGTAGAGAAGATATATTTATGTAGAAATAGACCCCATCGTTTTGTCCTTAGTAGCAACGATACATACGTGTCGGTTCCCGTTCTGTCACTGGGATCAAGCACCATAAGATTGAACCCACTACAAACCACCTCTTCCCATTGCAAGATAAATAGATCAAGTTAGCCAAACAAAACCCAAATATCGGAGAAGAAATACGAGGCTATAAGCAATCATGCATATAGGAGATAAAATAAACTCAAATAACTGTCATGGATAAAAAGAGATAGATCTGATCATAAACTCAAAGTTAATCGTATCCCAACAAACACATCGCAAAAGAGTTACATCATATGGATCTCCAAGAGACCATTGTATTGAGAATCGAACGAGAGAGAGGAAGCCATCTAGCTACTAACTATGGACCCGAAGGTCTACAAAGAATTACTCACGCATCATCGAAGAGGCACCAATGGAAGTGGTGAACACCTCCGTGATGGTGTCTAGATTGGATCTGGTGGTTCTGGACTCTGCGGCGGCTGGAATTGATTTTCGTCGACTCCGCTAGGGTTTCTGCAATATTAGGGTATTTATAGAGTAAAGCGGCAGTCCGGGGGGCACCCGAGGTGGGCACAACCCACCAGGGCGCTTCTTCGGCCCATTGGTTGTTTTCTGGTCCAAAAACAATCCACAAAAATTTCGCTGCGTTTGGACTCTGTTTGATATTGATTACCTGCAATGTAAAAAAACATGCAAAAAACAACAACTGGCACTTGGCACTATGTTAATAGGTTAGTACCAAAAAATGATATAAAGTGACTATAAAATGATTTTAAAACATCCAAGATTGATTTATAATAGCATGGAACAATAAAAAATTATAGATATGTTGGAGACGTATCAGGGGGCGGATGTCCGGGCTGGCAGGGCAGGCTTTGGTGAGGTTCTGTGAAGGGCGTCGGATTTCTGGGCTGGGGCCGGATGTCCGGGCTGGAGTCGGGCCAGATGTCCAGGCCCTGTAGCATGATGGCTGGGTGGCGGCTGGTGCCACCTCCAGGGGCCGGATGTCCGGAGTCATGGCTGGATGTCCAGGTCCTAGGAGATGTCGTCGGTCCCTTTTGTCGGGTTGCTTCATCCAAGAACTTGGGGGCTCGTCCCTTTTCACGTGCATCTTCGAGGGGGCCTTCTTGCTACCTGATCATGCATAACATTCCGGACTTAGGTAGTTGCCATGTCTCGAGTGGGTCATACAGAATATCACTAAGGAGGGATGTCACCTCAGTCTTGAGAGATCTAGCTCGTGCTCGTGTCATCAGTCCTTTTGGCACTTGGTGAGACGATGCTAGGTCCATGGGGATGACCATAGGTTGCTCTGCATCACTACGCCGAAGTACAAATCAGGTGTCTTGCTTGGTCCTTCTGTTGTGAGGACCTTCACCGACCCCGCATGGGCTCCATGGAGGCGGAGAAGCCCCTTTTGACTCCATCTTAGACATCAGCCAAGGATTACACTCAGTTGAGCTATGGGAAAGCGAGCCATCCTTTCCGTTGAAGCTTATACCTTCGGGGCTCCAGACAGTACGGCGATCGTCCTGTCGAACATGAGGAAGACAAAGGGATCCGAGGGCGATCATTTAGACTAGATATTATTATACTTGTGTTGTTCAGGAGTAGCACCTCTTAATTGATTTAAATGTAATGAAATCCTTCATGTTTATATGAAAATCAGGTATTTTATATGATTTCCGTCATTGTTTATATGAAATATCACCGTGTTTGCACGAATCTCGTCTGGTTGAGTTGTTGACATAATGTGTGCGGATATGGTTGGATGGTGTAATTTGAGGGTCACCGAACGGTCTGCAGCCGGCTCGGGCAGCGAGGTGGGACAAATAAAAACCAGCTTGTGCGAGCTCGTCTCCATCGCGTGTGCTGGAGGAGGAGCACCCGAGATCTACCTTGTTCATCGGTGGCAAAGGCACGGGTGGAAAAAAGGGTCGCCAATATTTTGGCTACCCCGGGCAAGATCCAAACAGCCCCTTCGAGCTCCACCCCTCCCAGCACATTCAAATCGCTCATCCACCATGAAATTTTGCCATGTATTGTTTTCAGGGATATTTTGTTGTGTGAAAACAAATTTAAATATGAACGAAACATCTGTGTCCGTGGTCTTCTGCCCAGACATGTTTGGATGGCCTCATAGTAGTAGTGTAGAGTAGTAGGAGTTGTACAGGGTAGTAGTAGTATAGTGTAGAGTAGTACAAGTCTCATTTGACACCAATTTCCTTGGAGTCTGTGCTACAGCAAGCTACCCTAGGCTATGTTGTTAAGTACTAATACTACCTCCATAGTTGGTACATACTCCATAAAATCATATTTTCCCAAACCAATTTGCTCAACCTTAATTATTTGCTTGTTTCCCTTCCTGCCTTGTTCTTCCCCATGCAGCAAGAAAAAACAAGGTCGTGTGAATAGCAATTGATCACTCATGTTGATGGTTGCATGTGTCTAGGCCAATGCATGCACTTTTTTCTTGGTGCTCGTTCGGCAATCCGAGCAGAAAAAAAGAGGGTACTACTATAGTGTGTCGGACCAACTATGTGGGGTACCTCCGTTCTGATTTATCGTTCAACATCATATTTTGTGCCAATTTTGACCATATATTTAACTAACAAAACATTAATGCATGTCATAAAAAATTATATCATTGAAAACTATGTACAAATACGAATCCAATGATATGATTTATGTTGACATGCACTAACATTTTGTCAATTAAACATTTTGTCAAACTTTAACACAAATTACAAAGGGGACCAATAAACAAGTAATCAGCACCATGCGTGCTAGTAGTCGTAGTGATCTGAAAGGGACCACTTGAAGAAACAAACAAAGAAAGAAAGGGCCAAGTACACATTCAAGCATTTCATCACATATTTCTCTCACTCTATTTGTCGAACAGACTATGCCAAACTCCCTGGCCTACCGCACGGGAAAAGACCTGCCCTCGCCTTTTTTAGTTGGGGTTTGTTTTGATGGATCGTGCGAGGCAGCAAAAACCAAGTCGTGTCTTGTACTCCTCCGTCGTACTAAGAGTGGGGATGCTCGCATACTTCCTCTCGCCGACATGTGGGGCATATAGCAACTGGGTCCACGTGTCATGCACCAAATAACGATGCAGAACAATAGGGGAATGCACCCCGGTCGTAGCGCCGCAGTAGTAGTAATGAGAAATGAGACGTCAAATCACAAAGTTGCACCTTTCCCGTAGACAGATGAAGCAACCATTATTTCACACTTCGGTGAATCCACTTCTCCATTATCTCCTTCAAGAAAACCACGTATTTCTTCTACCATTGTTCTGCCTCAAGAGGGACGCGCATCGGCTTGGTACATCATGACATGTGGAAACGCATGACAGGACATGCTCCCCCGCCCACCGCTCGGTAAAATCATCTCATTTATACTAATCTGGATACTATCTTTTTAGATCAATATAGTCAGGATTCACCAAGGAGCAAAACCAAGTGGTAGGCTGCTCCTGTCGCGTTGGCGTAGCTACTAAGCAGGGTCAGTCCGCAGACAAAATGACGACACACATACATGACCCCTTTCACCGACATGTGGGTCATCCACTGTCTTCTTCCACATGCGATGCATGAAATTACAGTTCGGAGCAGCGGTTGGACTTGGAGGCATCCCGGTCGCAGCGCCGCAGTAGTAGTAAATGAGCTATGAGTTGTCAAATCACAAAGCCCCA
Source organism: Triticum dicoccoides (assembly GCF_002162155.2). Classification (NCBI taxonomy): domain Eukaryota; kingdom Viridiplantae; phylum Streptophyta; class Magnoliopsida; order Poales; family Poaceae; genus Triticum; species Triticum dicoccoides. The sequence continues at coordinate 323,971,377 of NC_041386.1, forward strand.
CGTTTCCCGCATTAAGATGGATGGATGAAGCAACCATCATTACACTCTAGGGCGCAAGAGCATAAAGAAAAAAGAACCAATGATGCGTGCGGCAGCTACCTAGGGTGCCCTAGGGTTGGAGCCTCCACTACAAATACGCTTCTCCCTCGTCCTCTTGAAGAAAACCGATGATGTGTGCGGCAGGTAGGGTTTCTAGGAGTACCATGGCATGCGGGGCCCATGCCATAGTAGATGGGAGAGGGATTGAGTTCGAGTCGATGCCTTAATATGGGTGGGCTTCTTGGTTTTACGGGAACGATGCATAATTTTAGGTTCGGGGAGCTGTGGAGATATATGTACAAAAAACTGTGGATGTAGGTTCGAGCGAAAGGCAATAACGCATGGGCCCCGCATTTTGATATACCCGCAGCCGCGTGAAATTTGCTACCCAAAATAATGCATAAAAGTTCCTCCAAAAGCATTTATAACTAATGGGAAGTGAATGTATCTTAAAATGAAAATAAAATAAAAAGGTAATAAAAAGAGAAAAAATGAATTGCAGTTAAAAGAATGACATTTCTAACAAAAATGTGAATGTGAACTACATATGTGATAGAGGCGAGGGTGTCCCGTCTTTCGATGAGTTGGTGGCTATCGTTTTGGAGGAAGTCGACTTTGACGATCCGACTACGAACGTGCAAGGACGTCGCGCCTTAACAATCGCTAAACCAACTCCAAGAGGTTATTGACCACGGCGGAGCACGATCAACTTGACCACGAAGGTCTATTTCCTGCAGGCAAATGAAGAACAAGCAAGAAACTAAGATTGCAATCTGGATATTGCGAATATAAGAGGAAGACTTTATTGATCAAAGGTGGGGTTCTATGAAGTCTTGGTCTGGTCGTTGGACACAAACGAAGTATGCGAAGTTGCAGCTATGGCAAACTTTCAATCTAAACAAAACCCAAAGTCTAAACGACGCCCTAAGGGTTGTATATATGGAGGAAGAGGGCGGGATTTCGTGGCCCTTGAGGAGGGGTCCGAAACAAACCCTAACTCTTGTTTCCCCACACATACGGACTCTAAAAACAGCCTGCACTTAAGTATTTCGAAAATACATGGGCCTGGCCCAATAATAAGGTGACATAGCACCTAGAATAGCCTCTGGATGAAATTTATGAAGTGACATCTTGTATATTTCATCCAAGGCTTCATGCACTCCTTATGGTGGCTTCAAAGTCCTGAAATTATCACTTGTAACTCCGTTCTTGATCCCCTTGCGCATGCCATCATCTCCATGCTTGGTCTTGCTCCAGTGTTCATCCCTCTTATCCATGACAGGCCCTTCATTTGTAAGCAAAACAAATGTATCCAGTTTAGGCAGCATCATATTCTCATGAACATTAGAATCATTACCAAGAAACGAAAGTACCTGATAATTTAATTGGCGTGTGCGAGCTCTAGTAATTGGTCCAGTATGTATAGCAGCAGGGGATGTGGGTGTAACAATGGTATTGATGTCCTCATCATCCTCCCCTTCTTGAAATGAAGTCGTCCTCGACGGAAGCTCATCTTCCTCACACAAATAAGGCTTCAAATCTGCAATCTTAAAAGTGGGACTAACCCCAAAATCTGCAGGCAGCTCAAGTTTATATGCATTATCATTTATTTTCTCTAACAAGATCTCCAGGTGCAAACACAACATGCTTTCTACCCTTATCTCCAGCAAGTTTGTATTTAGCATTCATACGCTCAATGTTTTCCTTAGTTAAAACATGCATTTTTAAAATCAATTCAGCATGTTCTTTAGCATCAAAATTAACCTTCTCCGAAGATGGAAGAGGCAACAAATCAATAGGTGCATGAGGTAGGAAACCATACACAATTTCAAAAGGGCACATCTTAGTAGTAGAATGCAATGAACGGTTATAAGCAAATTCAATATGAGGCAAGCATTCTTCCCACTTTTTCTTATTATTCTTCAAAACAGCCCTAAGCATAGTAGACAATGTTCTATTGACTACTTCAGTTTGTCCATCAGTTTGGGGGTGACAAGTAGTACTAAAAAGCAGTTTAATCCCCAAATTAGCCCATAAACATCTCCAAATGTGGCTAAGAAATTTAGTATCACAATCTAAAACAATAGTATTTGGCACACCATGCAAGCGAATAATTTCACGAAAGAACAAATCAGCAACATTAACAGCATCATCGCTTTTATGACATGGTATAAAGTGTGCCATTTTCGAGAACCTATCCACGACAACAAATATGCTATCCCTCCCCTTCTTTGTTCGAGGTAAACCTAAAACAAAGTCCATAGATATATCCTCCCAAGGAACACTAGGTACAGGCAAAGGCATATATAAACCATGAGGATTGAGTCATGACTTAACTTTTTGACATGTAGTGTAGCGAGCAACAAAACGCTCAACATCCCGTCACATCTTTGGCCAAAAGAAATGTGTAGCAAGTATATCCTCCGTCTTCTTGACGCCAAAGTGTCCCATTAATCCTCCTCCATGTGCCTCCTACAACAACAAAAGACGAACGGAGATAGCTGGAATGCATAGCTTGTGAGCACGAAACACAAATCCATCCTTAAGAATGAACTTGTTCCAAGTCCTCCCTTCCTTACAATTCTGCAATACATCTTTAAAGTCAGCATCATGCACATATTGATCTTTGATGGTCAAACCAAATATTTTAAAGTCAAGTTGTGAAAGCATACTATAATGATGAGACAATGCATCAACAATAACATTTTATTTACCCTTGTGTTTAATGACATAAGGGAAAGTCTCAATGAATTCAACCCATTTAGCATGTCTACGGTTCAGCTTTCCCTGACTTTTAATGTGTTCCAAAGATTCATGATCAGAATGTATAACAAATTCTTTGGTCCATAAATAATGTTGCCATGTTTCTAAGGTCCGAACAAGAGCATATAATTCTTTATCATAAGTAGAATAGTTCAGACTAGGTCCACTCAATTTTCAGAAAAGTATGCAACAGGTTTGCCATCTTGTAATAACACACCTCCTAATCCAATTCCATTAGCATCACATTCAAGCTCAAAAGTCTTATTAAAATCAGGAAGTTGGAGTAAAGGAGCATGTGTCAACTTATCTTTCAATACCGTGAAGGCTTCTTCCTGTGCGGTACCCCAAACAAAAGGCACATCCTTCTTTGTAAGCTCGTTGAGAGGTGCAACAATGGTGCTGAAATCTCTCACAAAACGCCTATAGGAACCTGCGAGGCCAAGGAAACTCCTCATTTGTGTGACTGTTTTCGGCTGCGGCCAACTCTCAATAGCTTCAATCTTGGCTTTATCAACTTCAATTCCCTGTGGAGTAACAACATAGCCAACAAAAGATACTCGGTCGGTGCAAAAGGTGCACTTTCCAAGGTTACCAAACAAACGTGCATCACATAGAGCAATAAAAACAACACGTAAATATTCGAAATGTTCCTCAGAAGATTTGCTATAAGTCAATATATCATCAAAGTAAACTACCACAAATCGTCCAATAAAAGCACATAAAACTTCGTTCATTAATCTCATGAAAGTACTAGGTGCATTAGTTAACCCAAAAGGCCTGACTAACTACTCATATAATCCAAACTTAGATTTAAATGATGTTTTCCATTCATCTCCAAATTTCATACGAATTTGATGGTATCCACTATGCAAATCAACTTTGGAGAATATTATAGAGCCACTCAATTCGTCAAGCATATCATCTAGCCTAGGAATAAGATGATGATAATGAATAGTAATATTATTAATGCCTCTACAATCAACGCACATACGCGACGTACCATCCTTTTTATGCACTAAAATGATAGGAACAACACAAGGACTAAGGGATTCACGTATATAACCTTTGTCGAGCAGTTCTTGTACTTGACGCATAATCTTCTTCGTCTCCTCCAGATTGGTACGGTATGGTGCACGGTTGGGTAATGATGCACCGGGAATCAAGTCAATTTTATGCTCAATCCCTCGAATAGGTGGTAATCCCGGTGGCACGTCTTGTGGAAAGACGTCAGCGAACTCCTGCAAAATGTTAGTGACAGGAGGAGGCAAAGAGGAAGGCACGTCCTCGAATGAAAGTAATGCCTCTTTGCACACAAAAGCATAGCAAACATATTTGCTAAAATCTAGATCATCAATATCAGATTTGGTGGCAAGTAAACATGCACTTTTCAATTTAATTTCAGAAGCAACACTAGATGGTTTATTATTAGGCTTCATTTGTTGCTCAAATTCTTTTGCCACAATCTGATTTTCACTCTTATTTTTCTCCTATTTTGCTTTATTAGCACTATTAATATCATCTTTCAAAATGGATTCAGGAGTCATAGGAAGCAACATAATATTTTTATCCTTATGAACAAGAGTATACTGATTGTTTCTACCATGGTGTACAATTTTTTTATCAAATTGCCATGGTCTACCAAGTAATAAGGAACATGCTTGCATAGGTACCACATCACAATCAACATAATCAGCATATGTAGAGATACTAAAATGCACACGAACAATACGTGTTACCTTAACCTTGTCGCTGTTGTTGAACCATTGGATGTAGTAAGGATGTGGATGCGGTCTTGTGGTGAGAGATAGCTTCTCCACCATCTCCATGCTAGCCAAGTTATTGCAGCTCCTTCCATCTATGATGACGCGAACAGAATGTTCCTTCACAACTCCCTTTGTATGGAACAAATTATGCCTCTGATTTTGCTCAGCTTGTGTAACCTGCACACTCAAAACATGTTGAGCAACTAAACATTCATACCTGTTAGCATCTTCAGCAGCCATGTATTGTGTCTCATGATCAGAATCATCTCCACCGTGTTCTTCATGTGTAATAAGAGCCAAAGTCTCCTCATCATAGTCAGTAGCGGACTCATACCCACCATCCCCAGTAACAATCATCACACAATGAGATTTGCATTCTCTCGCAAAATGTCCTCTTCCCTTACAACAACGACAAAAAATATCACTTGTGTGCCCTATTGATGCCATGGAAGAAGAAGAGCTCTGCGCAGGCCCAGCAGGTGTGCTCTTGGCAGATAGTGGTGGTTGTGCCTGCTTTCTTGTATCACGGCTGGAGGTGGCACCTGATGGAGGTGCTGGTTCAGTGGAAGTAGAGGATGCACGTGGTGTCCATGATGAAGATCGACCTGCAGAAAAGTTAGTTCCCGCCAATGCATGTCGATCCTGCACTTCACGTTCAGCTTTACAAGCAAGATGGAATAAACGGTTGATATTAGTATACTCCTTACTCTAGAATGGTCTGAATCTCTCTATTTAATCCACCCATAAAATGTGCAAGTATAGCTTCATTCTCCTCAACAATACCACATCTAATCATGCCAGTTTGTAATTCTTGATAATATTCTTCTACAGAATTTTTTTCCTTGTCTTAAACGCTGCAATTTTTGAAGTAATTCACGTTGATAATATGGTGGAACCCAACGAGTACGCATAGCAGCTTTCAAAGCAGCCCAAGTAGCTGGAATAGGATATAATCTACAATGCTCAGACCACCAAACATATGCAAAGCTAGTGAAAGCACAAACAACAGCAGGAACACGTCTCTCCTCAGGATATTGTAAACGTGTAAAACATTGTTCTGTTTCTAACTCCCAAGTAAGATATATATCAGGAACATATCTACCCTCAAATGGTGGAATATTCAATTTCAGTTTAGGGAGATGGTCATGATCTCATACCTGAGGGGGAGCCCTACCATTGCCATTATTTGCATGTGGACGACTTGGTGGTTGTGGTGCTGGTGGTTGCACGTCTGATTTTGATCAACCTCATCCTCGTAATCTCCCACATAATCATCCTCCTCCGCATCAGTAGCAGGAGCCACAGAAGAATCAACAGCAGCACCAACAGTTTGACCAGGTGCAAGAGGGACACGGCTCGCTCGGCGGAGGGCTATTTCGTGACGTGGAGGTAGTCGTTATCGTTGTTGTTGTTGTTGTTGTTGTTGTTGTTGTTGTTGTTGTTGTTGTT